>NW_012101887.1:1424626-1435396 GCF_000951045.1 Mandrillus leucophaeus | reverse complement strand
ACCCGTGAACACATTAATGACAGAATCAAATTCACACATAACAATATTAACCTTAAATGTAAATGGGCTAAATGCCCCAATTAAAAGACACAGACTGGCAGTTGGATAAAGGGTCAAGACCCATCAGTGTTCTGCATTCAGGAGACCCATCTCATGTGCAAAGACATGCATAGGCTCAAAATAAAGGGATGGAGGAAGATCTACCAAGCAAATGGAAAGATAAAAAAGCAGAGGTTGCAATCCTAGTCTCTGATGAAACAGACTTTAAACCAACAAAGATCAAAAGAGACAAAGAAGGCCAGTACATAATGGTAAAGGGATCAATTCAACAAGAAAAGCTAACTATCCTAAATACATATGCACCCAATACAGGAGCATCCAGATTCATAAAGCAAGTCCTCAGAGGCCTACAAAGAGACTTAGACTCCCACACAATAATAATGGGAGACATTAACACCCCACTGTCAATATTAGACAGATCAATGAGACAGAAGGTTAACAAGGATATTCAGGACTTGAACTCAGCTCTGCAACAAGCAGACCTAATAGACATCTACAGAACTCTCCACCCCAAATCAATAGAATTTATATTCTTCTCAGCACCACATCGCACTGATTCTAAAATTGACCACATAATTGGAGGTAAAGTACTCCTCAGCAAATGTAAAAGAACAGAAATCACAACAAACTGTCTCTCAGACCACAGTGCAATCAAATTAGAACTCAGGATTAAGAACCTCTGCCATTTCTTGCCTGAAACATATATTTTTTGAGGTGTAAGTCTTTCATAAAATGTTAACTCTAAATAGGATTAGAATGAAATTTAAGAAAATATGTTATATTATCAAAATTCTAGTGCTCAATTCTTTTCTTTTTCCTTTGAAGCTGAAATCAAAACATTTAACTTAAGATATACTACCATAAGTACATAAAACAGTATTTTTAGACGATATACTGCTAAAGCAGAAAAGAGAGTTTTTGAAGGATAGGAAGTGATAGGGTTAACTAGAAAATGTGGCAAATATTTTGATTGAATATTATTTTATTTGCAGTGTCTTCTCTCTATTTAAATCCTGTGACATAAAGATAAATAAATTATATGTGGTCTGTAAAATATTTAATATCAGCTTTTCCAAAGTACACTTTTCTTTTTTTCCAATCTGTGAACATTGACAAAGGGAATTTAACAAAGAATTTCTATTCTTTCTTTCTTACCTCATCTGGGAGATGAACTTAGTAGATACACCAATACCTAACTATTCTATTCCCAAGTTATTTTAATCATTAGGATAAAAAATTTTTGTTCCTCAAGGCAGTAATACTTCAACAGTTTATTGGACTTTACCAGAGGGAAAACACTTCTAAGGATGTGATTCATTAGGTCTGGGCTCTCAAGCATTGAATGTAGACATTTATCTAAAAACTAGATGAATGACACCAAACAAAAATTAAAACTTAAAAATGAGAAATTTAATGTGTCCATGGATTAACTTTTATTATCTTGCTATTAATAGTTAAAGCAATGACTAATGAAAGCTGAATGAGCCTTGTAAACCTAATTTTAAAAATTATATACCCTAAGAATAATTTTTGGTTGCAAGATTTAAGATGATCATGTTTCTAGATACTCAAAAGATATTCTTGATCCCTCTCTTATTCAACCCCTTAAAAACTGTTAATTGTGTAGTGAGGCTTCTTGCTCAAAATGGAAAGGAAAAAAATGCCAGATTTTTAAAAATGTGGTAAATGCCACAGAAATTTGAGGAGAAGGAAGCAGAAACTATCAAATATTTGCAAAGTGCATTTTAAAACTGACAAAGTAAAGGAACACATATGAAACTAGAAGTCCAACTGGAAAATATGTATTTACCTGAATCACTACTAGTAAAAATGTATTATTTTGAATTGAGAGGGTGCTCACCTGTTAATATTCCTCCATAGCATTACTATTTATTCTCACATCTAAAATTTTTAAAAAGTTAAGTTGCCCTGTTCTTTTGGGTTTAGCACTAAAATCCTGAATTACCACCAAAGGGTACATATTATTCTGATCAGGATAGTCCTACAGTTTGAAGATTTTAATTCTATCTAAAAGTAGAGCTCTGGCACTTTTCTTCCCACTTGTTCCCAACAACAGTATCGTGTAGTTTGCAAAGACTAGCTGAGTGATGAATCAGACAGAACCTAAATTAACTCTGTGAGCCTTTTAATGTTGACTTCTGACTCACAAAAGTACACTATCATATGAGAGGATTATACCACCAGGCTTCAAATAACCACATGAATAACTCCTATTATAGAGATTGCATTAAAGTGTATAAGTGGTTTGAATGGACACACGCTCTTGAAGTCCAGACCTCGTGAGCATAAATTAGTCAAAAAATAAGCCTCCAAGGTGCTGCCAGGAGTGATGTTCCAAACCATTAAAAAGCACACAATTCTTCCAGTTAGCATTCACCATGGAAGTTGTTCTCATTATGACGAATGCCAAAGTCGTCAGTGAAATGCCTTCCCTTCACAAATGCAGAGCAAAGACAGCAGAATGAGATAGTATACAAATTAATGAAATTCTCACAGTGTAATTTTTGAAACTTCTTATGAAACTTTTTAAACCAGAAGAAAAAATTTAAAAACAGCATATTTATGTTTGTTTTAAAACAGCACTTTTGATACCATTTTAATTCAGTGATTATGAGATTTCATGTATTCAAGTATTTGAGTGCTTGTTTTTGCTTAATCTTCTGTTATCAATTTTAAATTTTATTGTTTTATAGTGAAGAATAAGGTCTGTATAATTTTTATTTTTAAAAATTATCAGGGTTTTCTTTGTAGTCTATTTATGATCACATTATCCATGGATTCCTGAACAATTTGTCCTTTGTTCATGGGGCACATATATATAGTGTGTATGTATAAAAAATTTTCTGCTGGGTGCAGTGGCTCACACCAGTGATCCTAGCACTTTGGGAGGCCAAGGTGGGTGGATCACAAGGTCAGGAGTTCAAGACCAGCCTGGCCAAGATGGTGAAATCCGGTCTCTACTAAAAATACAAAAATTAGCCGGGCATGGTGGTGGGCACCCGTAATCCCATCTACTCAGGAAGCTGAGGCAGATAATTGCTTGAACCCGTGAGGTGGAGGTTGCAGTGAGCCGAGATCATGCCACTGCCCTCCAGCCTGGGTGACAGAGCAAGACTCCATCTCAAAAAATAAAAAATAAAATGAAAAACTTTCCAAGTTGATCCAGACTTTCATTTAGTGAGGACCTTGTTTTAAAATTTCCAATTGAAACTTTAATCTAATAGAATACTAGTTTCCAAATACAAAATAAACCTATGGGGCTTTGGTAAAGTGTGAAAATGACAGATTATAATATTGCCATATAAAAAATAGGCAAGAGATTTCTACTTCTTGGAAAATGGAGTGGAAGTACTTTCCCTTATTTCTCCCAATAAGTACAAATAAAATCCATAAACATGATAGATGAGACAAATACAAGAAGATTCTAGAAGATGGAGAGAAGAAGGCAGACTGACTAGAAATCACAGGACCTGAGGAATGCCACAGTGGTTAAGTTCCCTGGGTTTTCTTCTTGCCTCATATATTCCATTCTTAGAGCTCAAGAACCTGAAAACTTGGAAATGCTAATGAGCACAGACAAAACAGAAATTATCCAACAAAACTTGCTATCTCTAACCGAAGAACCAGAAAAGGAATAACTTAGCAAGACTAAAAACTTGTAAAAGCAATAATCACTCTACTCCAGCTGAAGCCCACAAAAAAACCGTGGTCCCACCCACACCTCCATCAGTAAAGGCCAAGTGGGCAGCCTAGATTTTCACTTTTGTAAGGTTGTAATAAGGATCCCTAACATTCCCGCCTGGATGATACTAGAAAAGGAAAAGTACGGAGCTAGCTTTCATTCCACCAGTTAGGTGATGAGCATATCTATCCCCATCATGTCAGTAGAGACAAAATGGAGGGCCTGGATTGTCACCCCCACCTGCCAGTAATGACTTTTTCCATCCCCTCTATGCTGGGACTACACCAGAGGAAATCTAATGGAGAGCCAAACTTTCATTATTATTCCCTGGTAATGAAATATCACCATACGGGTGTCAGTGGAAGCCACCGTGGGGAGATGGAACTCCCAACTTTGCCCATCAGTGACAAGGAGTCTCTCCTTGTCACCTGAGGGTGTCAACAGAGGTTGGGTGGAGGACTTTTCTTTTCTTTCTTTCTTTTTCTTTTTCTTTCTTTTTTTTGAGAGGGTCTTGCTCTGTCGCCCAAGCCAAAGTGCAATGGTACAATCATAGCTCACTGCAGCCTCCCACTCTTGAGTTCAAGCTTTCCACCTACCTAAGCCTCCCAAGTAGCTGGGACTACAGGTATGAATGACCATGTCCAGCTAATTAAAAAAAATTTTTTTGTAGAGTTAGGGGTCTTATTACATTGCCCAGGTTGGTCTCATATTTTGGGCTCAAGTGATTCTCCTGCCTTGGCCTCACAAAGTCCTGGGATTACAGGCGTGAGCCACTAGGCCCAGCTTGAGTGGAGAACTTCACCTTTTACTTCCAGCTGGAAGTAGTGAGGTGATGCCCTCACTTTCCCCTCCAGAGCACTATAAAAAAAATTAAACCAGCTAAAACAAAAAGTTTACAAAATATCCAGAGTTTCATAACATAATATATAAATGTTCAGGATGCAATTAAAAATTATTCATACTAAGAGCAAGGAAGATCTCAAACAGAATAAAAAAGACAACCAGTAAATGCCAATACCAAGATGACAGAAATGTTAGAATTTTCTGACAAAAGTTTTAAAAAATGCATTGAATGAAAATGAAAATATAACACATCAGATTTGTGGAACACAGCTAAAGCAGGACTTAGAGGGAAATTTATGCAGTAAATGTATAACTTTAAAAAAAGAGGCCAGGTGCAGTGGCTCACGCCTGTAATCCCAACACTTTGGGAGGCCTAGGCAGGTGGATCACTTGAGGTCAGGAGTTCGAAACCGACCTGGCCAACATGATGAAACCCTGTCTCTAATAAAAATACAAAAAATTAGCCGGGCATGGTCGGGGCACCTGTAATCCCATCTACTCAGGAGGCTGAGGCAGAAGAATCTTTTGAACCTGGAGGGGGAGGTTGCAGTGAGCTGAGATCATGCCACTGTATTCCAGCCTAGGTGACAAGAGCGAAATTCCATGTCAAAAAAGAGAGGGAAAATGGCAAATCAACAATAGAAGGTCTCACTTCAATAACTAAAAAGCCAAGAGCAAAATAATCTCAAAGCAAGCAGAAAGAAGGAAAGAATAAGGATAATAACAGAAATCAATGAGTTGAAAACAGAAAAATAGCAGAGAAAATCAATGAAGCAAATCACTGGTTCTGTGAAAAGAGCAACAAAACATACAAATGTCTAGCAATACTGGCAAAGAAAAAAGAAGAGAAGACACAAATTACAAACATCAGAAATAAAACAGGGGATATCACTACAGAAGAAGCAGATATCAAAATGATAATAAGGGAATACAACACACATAAATTCGACAATTCCTTGATAAACACAAACTATCACAACTCACCCAATATTAAATAAATGTGAATAGGCCTGTAACTATTCAGGAAATTGATAACTTAGAATTCCTGAAAAAGAATCCTCCAGGCTCGAATGGTTTTACTAGAGAATAGTACCAAATATTTAAAGAAGAATTAACAGTAATTTTATATAATCTGTTCCAGGAAAATAGAAAAGAATATTTCCCAATTCATTTTATGATATCAAAACTAGACAAAGACAGTACAAACAATAACAGCAACAACACAGACCAAAATCGTTGATGAATATTGATGAAGAAAACCTTAACAAAATATTAGTAAATAAATTTTAACAACATACAAAACACATTATCTACCATAATATAATGCAGTTTATCAGTGGATGCAAAGATGGTTCAGTTTTTATTTTTTATTTTTTGAGACTGGGTCTTACTCCGTCTCTCAGTACAGTGGTGCGATTCGGCTCACCACAACCTCCACCTGCTGGGTTCAAGCAATTCTCCTGCCTCAGCCTCCCAAGTAGCTGGGATTATAGGCGTCTGCCACCATGCCTGGCTAATTTTTGTATTTTTAGTAGTGACAGGGTTTCACCATGTTGGCCAGGCTGGTCTTAAACTCTTGACCTCAAGTAATCCACCCACCTTGGCCTCCCAAAGTGCTGGGATTACAGGCATGAGTCACCATGCCCAACTGATGGTTCAATATTTAAAAATCAATATTCAAAATCAGTCAAATCAATGCTATTAAACAGACTAAAGAAGAAAAACACAAGATCATATCAATTGAGAAAGAAAAGGCTTCTGGCAAAATTCAACTCCCATTCACATTCACAGAGAGAGAGAAAAAAAAAATCAGAAAAGTAGGAATAGAAGGGAACCTCTTTAACTTGATAAAGAGCAACTACCAAAACCTTACAATAATATACTTAATGATGAAAGAATTTCTGCTTCCCAAGATTAGGAAAAAGGCAAAGATGTCCACTCCTTCCATTCTTATTCAACCTAGAACTTAAAGTTCTAGTCTGTGCAATAAAGCAAGAAAAGGAAATTAAATTATACACCTTGAAAAGGAAGAAATAAACTGTCCATATTTGCAGGTGACATTATGATCCACATAGGAAATCCCAAATAATTTATAAAATACTCTTAGAACTAATAAGTGAGTTCAGCAAGGTTGCAGGATATATGATAAACATACAAAAATCAATTGCATTTATTTTTCTTTTTCCTGTCTTTTTAAAATATAAAATATTTTTACTTTTAATTTTTGTGGGTACATGGTAGATGTATATATTTATGGGATACGTGACATACTTTGATATAGGCATATAATGCATAATAATCACATCAGGGTAAATGGGATACCAATTACCTCAGGCATTTATTTCTTCTTTGTGTTAAAAACAATCCAATTATTTTCTTTTAGTTACATTTAAAATGTACAATAAATTATTATTGACTATACTCACTCTGTTGTGCTATCAAATACTAGATCTTATTCATTCTAACTGTTTTTTTGTACACATTAGCCATCCTCCCTTCCCTCTAGCCCCTAACTACCCTTCTCAACTTATGGTAGCTATCACTCTACTCTCTGTCTCCATGAGTTCAATTGTTTCACTTTTTAGCTCCCACAAATAAGTAAGAACATGCAAAATTTTTCTTTCTTTGACTGGCGTATTTCACTTAGCAGGACATATTACAGTTCTATCCATGTTGTTGCAAATGATAGCATTTCATTCTTTTTTATGGCTGCACAGTACTTCATTGTGTATATGTACCACATTTGCTTTGTTCATTCATCTGTTGATGGACACAAGTTGCTTCCAAATCTTGGCTATTGTAAATATTGCTACAACAAGCATGGGAATGAAGAAATCTTTTTGACACACTGATTTTCTTTCTTTTGGATATATACCAAGTAGTGTAATTGCTGGATCATATGGTAGCTCCATTTTCAGTTCTTTGAAGAATCTCCAAACTGTTCTCCTTAGAGGTTGTACTAATATATTAATACATTCCCACCAACAGTGTACAGAAGTTTCCTTTTCTCCACATCCTCACCAACATTTGTTATTGCATGCCTTTTGGATAAAAGTCATTTTAACTGGGATGAGATAACATCTCATTGTAGTTTCAATTTGTATTTCTTTGATGATCAATGATGTTAACCAGCTTTTTATATACTTGTTTGTCCTTTTTATGTCTTCTTTTGTGAAATGTCTATTCAGATGTTTTGCCCATTTTTAAATATGATTCTTGGATTTTTTTCCTATAGAATTGTTTGAGATCCTTATATATTCTGGTTATTAATCCCTTATCAGATGGATAGTTTGCAAATATTCTCTCCCATTCTGTGGGACGTCTCTTCACTTTTCTAAATTGTTTCCTTTGCTGGGCAGAAGCTTTTTAACTTGATGTGATACCATTTGACTACTTTTGCTTTAGTTGCTTGTGTTTGAGGGGAATTAATCAAGAAATTTTTGCCTACTCCAATTTCCTGAAGAATTTTGCCAATATTTTCTTTTAGTAGTTTCATAGTTTGACATCTTAGATTTAAGTCCTTAATCCATTATGATTTGATTTTCGCACATGATGAGAAGTAGGGGTCTAGCTTCATTCTTCGGCCTATAGATATGTAGTTTTCCCAGCACAATTTATTGAAGGTACTGTTCTTTCCCCAAGGTATGTTCTTGGCATGTTTGTCAAAAATGAATTCACTGTAGAAGTATGGATTTGCTTCTGGGGTCTGTATTCTGTTCCACTGGTCTATGTGTTTTTATGCTAGTACCATGCTGTTTTGATTACTATCACTCTGTAGTATAATTTGAAGTCAGATAATGTGATTCCTCCAGTTTTATTCTTTTTGCTGAAGATAGCTTTGGCTATTCTGGGTCTTTTGTGGCTCCATATAAATTTTAGGATTTTTTTTCTATTTTTGTGAAGAATAGCATTGGTATTTTTATAAGGATTGTGTTGAATCTGTAGATTGCTTTGGGAAGTATGGACATTTTAACAATAATGATTATTCCAATCCTTGAACACGGCATATCTTTTCATTTTTTGGTTTTGTCTTCAGTTTCATCAGTGTTTTATAGTTTTTATTGTAGAGATTGTTCACTTTTTTAGTTAATTGCTAGGTATTTAATTTTATTTGTAGCTACTGTAAATGGGATTACTTTTTAAATTTCTTTTTCAGATTATTCACTGTCAGCATATGAAAATGCTACAGATTTTTGTATGTTGATTTTGTATCATGCAATTTTACTGAATTTGTTTTTCAGTTATAATAATTTTCTTATGGAGTCTTTGGTTTTTTCCAAATACAAGATTATATCATCTGCAAACAAGGATAATTTGACTTCTTCCTTTCCAATTTAGATGTCCATTATTTTTTCTCTTGTCTGATTGCTCTAGCTAGGATTTCCACTGCTATGTTGAATAACAGTGGTGAAAGTGGGCATCCTTGTCATATTCCATACTTAATATGTCATCCATATTAAGTATGATACTAGCTGTGGGTCTGTCATATACGGCTTTTATTATGTTGAGGTATGTTTCTTCTATACCCAGCTTTTTGAGGAGTTTTGTCATCAAGAGTTGTTGAATTTTACCAAATGCATTTTCAGTATCGTTGAAATGATCATATGGTTTTTGTCCTCTATTCTGTTGATATAATGTGTCACATTGATTGATTTGCGTAAGTTAAACCAACCTTGCATCCCTGTGATAAATCCCACTTGGTCATGTTGAATGATCTTTTTAATATGTTGTTGAATTTGGTTTGCTAGTAGTTTGTTGAGGATTTTTGCACTCATGTTAATCAGATATATTGGCCTGTAGTTTTCTCTTTTGATGTCTCTTTGTATAGTTTTGGTATCAGGGTATTATCCTGACTTTTAATGGCAAAAAATATCAATTACTTTTTAATAGTACTAGCCTTGCAGAATAAGTTTGGAACTATTCCCCCTTCCTCTATTTTATAAAATTTTTTGAATAGGATTGGTATTAGGTATCCTTTAAATGTTTGGTAAAATTCCAGTGAAGCCATTGAGTCCTGGACTTTTCTTTGCTGGGAGACATTTTATTATAACTTCAATTTTGTTACTTGTTATTGGTCTCTTCAGGTTTTGGATTTCTTCATGGTTTAATCTCAGTTGTATGTGTCTAGGATTATATCCATTTCTTCTAGGTTTTCCAGTTTATTGGCATGTAGTTGCTCATGGTAGCCTCTAATGATCATCTGAATTGTTGTAGTATTGGTTGTAATGTGTTCTTTTTCATCTCTAATTTTATTTATTCAAGACTTCTTTTTTTTCTTAGTCTGGCTAAAGGCTAGTCAATTTCATTGATCTTTACAAAGAACCAACTTTTCATTGTCTTGATCTTTTTTTGTTTTCTTTATTTCAGTTTCATTTACTTTTACTCTAGTCTTTTTTTTTTTTTCTATTAATTCGGGGTTTGATTTGCTCTTGCTTTTCTAGTTATTTAAGATGCATCATTAGGTTGTTTATTTGAAGATTCTCTATGTTTTTATGTAGGCTCTTATAGCTATAGACTTCCCCCTTGGTAGTGCTTTTGCTATATCTCATAGGTTTTCATATGTTATGTTTCCATTATCATTTGCTTCAATAAATTTTTCTGTCTCCTACTTAACTCTTAATTCATTGACCCACTGGTCATTCAGAAACATGTTATTTAATTTCCATGTGTTTGTACAGTTTCCAAAATTCTTCTTGTTATTAATTTTTAGTTTTATTACATTGTGATTAGAGAAGATACTTGATATTATTTCCATTTTTTTATGTTTTAAGACTTGTTCTGTATTGAGAATAATAATGAGTATTCTGCAGTCATTGGATAAAATGTTCGATAATTGTCTATTAGATCCATTTGGTCTATAGTGCACATTCAGTCCAGTGTTCCTTTGTTGATCTTCTGTCTGGTTGATCTGCTCAATGCTGAAAGTGAGGTGTATAAGTCACCAGCTATGATTATATCAAGGTCTCTCTCTAACTTTAATAACATTTGCTTTATATATCTGGGTGCTCCAGTGTTGGATGTATAATATATATTTGTAATTGTTATATCCGTTTGCTGAATTGACCCATTTTCATTACATAATGACCATTTTCATCTCTTTTTATAGTTTTTGTCTTGAAATTTATTTTCTCTGATACAAATATAGCTACTCCTGCTTTTGTTTG
>NW_012101887.1:1407425-1424571 GCF_000951045.1 Mandrillus leucophaeus | reverse complement strand
CTTTGTAGGTGAAGTGTGTTTCTTGTAAGCAACAGATCACCAGGTCTTTTTTTTTTTTTTTTAATCTATTCAGCCATTCTATGTCTTCTGATAGGAGAGTTTATTCTGTTTAAATTCAATGTTATTATTAATAAGTAAGGTCTTACTCCTGCTATTTTGTAATTTGTGTTCTGGTGTTCTGTGGTATTCTCTTCCTTATTCCTTCCTGTTTTCCTTTTAGTGAAAGTGATTTTCTCTGGTGGTATGTTTTAATTTCCTGCTTTTTATTTTTTGTGTATCCATTGTATGTGTTTTTATTTGAGGATACCATGAGGCTTGCAAATAATTTGTTATAATCCATGATTTTAAACTGATGACAGCTTAACACTGATTGCATAAACAAACAACCAAAGAAAAAACTAATAAATCTCCACACTTTAAGTTTGTCCTATCACTTTTTAACTTTTTTTTTCTAGTTATATCTTATTGTGTCATCTATGTCTTGAAAAATTGGAGTAGTCATTATTTTGATTAGTTCCTCTTTTAATCTTTGTACTTAACATATGAGTAGTTTATACACCACAATTGTTGTTATAAGATTCTGTGGTTTTCTGTGTATTTACCATTACCAGTGAGTTTTGTACCTTCAGAAGATTTATTATTACCAATTAATGTCCTTTTTTTTCAGATTGAAAATCTCCCCTTAGCATTTCTTGTAGGACAGATCTAGTGTTGATGAAATCCCTTAGTTTTTGTTTAGAAAATATTTATCCTTCATGTTTGAAGGATGTTTTCACTGGATATACTATTCTAGGGTAAAAGTTTTTTCCTTAGAACTTTAAGTATGTCATGCCACTCTCTCCTGGCCTGTAAAGCTTCCACTGAATAGTCTGCTGCCAGAAATACTGGAGCTCCACTGTATGCTATTTGTTTCTTTTCTCTTGATACTTTTAAGATCCTTCCTTTATCCTTGACCTTTGGAAGTCTGAATATTAAAAGTTTTGAGGTGTCTTCTTTGGGCTAAATCTGCTTGGTCTTCTATAGTGTTCTTATACTTGAATATTGATATCTTTCTCTAGGTTTGGAACATTCCCTGCTATTATCCCTTTGAGTAAACTTTCCACCCTTATCTCTCTCTACCTCCTCTTTAAGGCCAATAACTCTTAGATTTGCCCACTTGGGACTATTTTCTAGATCTTGTAGGCATGTGTCATTGTTTTTTATTCTTTTTTCTTTTGTCTCCTCTGACTGCATATTTTCAAATAGCCTGTCTTAAAGCTCACAAATTCTTTCTTCTGCTTGATCAGTTCTGCTGTTAAGAGATTCTGATGCATGCTTCAGTATGTGAATTGCATTTTTCAACTCTAGAATTTCTGTTTGATTCTTTTTAATTATTTCAATCTCTTGCCTGACAGCTATCTGTCAGACAAATAGCTGTTTTAAGGAAACTCAGTGAAATTCAAAATAACACATGAATTATCTGTCTGGATGGTCACATATCTTTGTCTCTCTGGGATTGTTTATCAAAATCCCAGCAAGGTTTTTTTGTGGCTGTAGATAAGATTATTCTAAAATGTATACACAAACTAACAAAACAAAACAAAACAAAACCACAAAAGAAACTAGAAAGCTAAAATGATTTTGAAAGAAAGTAATGTGGGAGGAATCAAATAAGCTTTGATTCGAAGCTTATTATATAGCTACAGAAATTAAGACTACTTGGTATTGGTGGAGAGATAGTCTTATAGATCAGTGAAGCATAACCCGAAACCCAGAAATAGACCCATATGAATATGTCCAACTGATTTTTGTCAAAGGTGCAAAATAAATTAAATGAAGGGGAAAGAGACCTTTAAACAAATGATGCTGGAGCAACTGAAAACCTATAGGCAACCCACTCCCCATCAAAAAAAAAATTTAAAAACCAACCTGAATTTATGTCTCATATATTATACAAAAAGTAATTCAAAATGAATCACAAAATTAAATGTAAACCATAAGACTATAAAGCTTTCAGAAAAAAAAAAAAAAAAACCGTAGGGGAATTCTCTGGAATCTACGGACAAGGCAAAGAATTCTTAGACTCAATCCCAAAGCATGATACATAAAAGAAAATAATTGCTAAATCAATTTGATTAAAATTTGAAACTTTGGTGAGTGAAATACCCTATTTAGAAAATATTTGAAACCATGTACCTGACAAAATGTGGATCTAGAATGTATAAAACCCTTAAAATTCAATGGTAAAAAAGCAAACAATCCAGCCAGGTGTGGTGGCACACACCTGTAAACCCAGCTCTTGGGAAGAATGAGGTGGAAGGATTGCTTAACCCCTGGAGTTTGAGACCAGCTTGGGCAACATGACAAGACCCCATCTCTATTTTAAAAATAAAAATGTTAAAAAGAATTTTTTAAAGCAAAGAATCCAATTAAAACATGAGATAGGAAAAAATTATGAAGAGACATTTTACCAAAGAAGATATACAGATGGGCAGATAAAAATAAGATGCTCAACATCATTAGTCATTAGAGAAATGCCAAAAATCACAACGAGCTAACACTAAGCACCTAACAGAATGACTTAAGAGAAAATAGTGACAACACCAAATGTTGGTAAAAATGAGGAGGAATTGTATCATTCATACATCATTGGTGGGAATTAAAAATGGTACAGCTACTCTGGAAATAGTTTAACGGTTTCGTTAAAAGTTAAACATGCAAACACCTTTTAGCCCAACGATTTCACTCTTGGGCATTCACTCTAGAGAAATGAAGACATGAGTTTACACAAAAACTTGTACTTTGATATTTTTGGTAGCTTTGTAATAGCCAAAAACTGAAAATAACCCAGATATCCTTCAACAGGTCTATGTGGTAAAACTGGTATATCCACACCATGAAATATTACTCAGCAATAAAAAGTATTGATACACACAACAACCTATTGTAATCACCAGAGAATTGTACTGAGTGGAAAAAAATGCCAAAAATTTACACATTGATTATTACATTTACATAACTTTTTTTTTTTTATTGAGACAGAGTCTCACTCTGTCACTCAGAGTGGAATGTTCTGTCCCCTAGGGTGGAGTGTTGGGGTGCAGTGGCATGATCTCAGCTCACTGCAACCTCCACCTGCCAGCTTCAAGTGATTCTCCTGCATCAGCCTCTCCAGTAGCAGGGACTACAGGTGCTTGCCACTACGTCCAGCTAGTTTCTGTATTTTTAGTAGAGATGGGGTTTTGCCATGTAGGCCAGGTTGGTCTCAAACTCCTGACTTCAGGTAATCCACCTGCCTCGGCCTCTTAAAGTGTTGGGATTACAGGCACGAGCCATGGCACCCAGGCATTTATATAACATTCTTAAAATGACAAAATTATAAAACTGGAGAAGAGATTAGTGGTTGCCAGGGCTTGAGGAAGGGGTCAATGGGAGAGAAGTAAAGGCGGCTATAAAAGGGCAACCAGAGGGATCTTTGTGGTTATGGAAGTGTTCTGTATCTTGATTGTTATCAATGTCTATATCCTGGTTATGATATTGTTCTATATTGTATTTCTAAGATGCTACCACTGAGGGGAACTGGGTAGGTAAAGGGTATACTGGAATCTCTTATAATATTTCTTACTCCATGTGAATCTACAGCCATGTCACAACAAAAATTTAATTTTAAGATACAATTTTTTAAAACAGGCAAGCTATTTGGACATTTACCAAGAAACCATAAGAGTGACAGAACAGAAATATTATATGGCAAACCTGGGGAAGGAACAATAAAATATAAGGAAGAAAGTGAGGCTTCCAAAAATCAAGAAACCCCCATGGGCAATATTGATGTTTACATTAATGTATATATAAACTACAGTCAACTACTTGCTGAGGTAAAATTGACTGACTGAGATCCACTAGTTGTGACCTACTAAAAGATTTCATCTTGAGAGACGGAAGGATAGAAAGTGAATCTTAAATTGATAAGCACTCTTTCTTCACAATATGGTTTAGATACTTCAATATAAGACATTTAGAGTAAGACCCTATCTGAACATTCTTGTTTTACTTGACTGCAATATCCTGTGATTTTTCTCAGAGATCATTTATTCTACCCTTCTAAATATGTGAACTGAAAATTGATGGTAGTTGGGAATCCTACCTTTTTATCTCCTATTTGGGTGGTGTTAACTGCAACAAAGCAGAATTTTTTGCAGTTGTTCATGTAACTTAATGGACAAATTGATGACTCTTTCTCTAGTCACTGCTATTGCCTCTCTACATTTCACATTATTTAATGCTTACTCCACCATTAAATTGCTACAGTCCTAATGTGATACTGATGGCTAATTTTTACCGAGTACTTATTGCATGCCAGACACATACTAGGCACTATTATTTATAAACTATTTATACATTTGTTAACTCCTTAATAAGTATCATTTAATATTTATTAACATGTATTAACTTCTTAACAACCCTATGGGTTAGATTTTGTTATTATTAACTTTTACAATGAGATACAGAAAGGTACATTAGTTTACTCTAGGTAATTCCTATGCTACTAAATATTATAGTGAAGCCAGGACACAAATTTCAGTGATTTTAACTTTAGAGCTCATGCTTTTAGTCACTGTGCTTTTTAATTTTATTATTTTTTTTTTACAGACAAGGTCTTGCTCTATTTCCCAGGCCGGTGTGCAGTGGTGCAATCATGGTTCACTGCAGCCTCAACTTCCTCGGCTCAAGAGATCCTCCCACCTCAGCCTCCTGAGTAGTTGGGACTACAGGTGCACACCACCATGCCCAGCTAAATTTTTAACTTGTTTTAAGGAGAGGAAGTCTCATTATGTTGCCCAGGTTGATCTTGAGCTGCTGGCCTCAAGCAATTCTCCTGCCTTGGCCTCCCAAAGCACTGGCATCACAGGTGTGAGCCACCATGCATGGCCTTAACCACTGTACTTTATGGCCTTTCATGAAATTGTATTATGTAGTAACGTATATGACAGGTCTCTAAAAGCTGTGTGATGCAAATACAAGACATGATAGATTCTAACTAGTTTTGCCTTGCATTTTGGTACAGCCAGCTCACTGAATTTGGGTTAATGATATGTGGGCAAAATGATACATGTCACTTTCAGGGCTAACCCATAAAGCCTTCCTACCGTGATCTTCCATTTGATTCTCTATACTTTAACTGAATAGAAAGAACTTCAAGGACATAGAGGAGGTCTGAACTACAAGGTAGAAGGAGTTTGCATCCCTGCATTGCTACTGAGAGAAGAGCTACCTAACCAGGAACATCCGCATCGAACTGTTGCTTGAATAAGAAATAAACTTTCAGTATTTTAAACCATTTAAATTTGGCATTGTTTATCATTAGCCAACCTTGAGTAAACACAAGATGTTAGTAGTAGTGTTATTGTCTGAGTTATCTTCTGTCTTTTGCTCTTTTTCTTTTCTTATATAAAGTCAAATCCTTAATTCTCCAAGATTTTGTTTACAGCCCTCTTTATTTCTTTTACTCAATCATCTGCTCAGGAATTTTATGTTTGGTGATCTGTTCCATGTGAGTAAATATGAAGTTTCCTCTCTCTTCCTCTCTCTTATTTATTTTTAATTTTTAAATACTGTCATTGTGTATATTTGAGGTTTGCAACATGATGTTATGGAATACATAGAGATAACTATAGAAACATAGATAATGCAATGGCTATTACAGTGAAGCAGATTAACATATCTATAATCTCACATAGTTACTTCTTTTTGTGACAATAACAGCTAAAATCTAGTTATTTAACAAAAATCCCTAACACAATACAGTTTTATTAACTTGTTCCTTAGGTCGTACCTTAGATCTCTCATTCTTCTTTCAGAGGGATAGTATTTTCCTGTCATTAGGTCACCTCTATCTAGGTGTCCTTTTCCTCACCCTTCAGACCAGTTATTGTCCGGAGCTGCGTGGCCCAGCCATAGCGATTATAACTGACGACTGACGCCTGAGCTCTATACATTTCCACTTTATGCCTCCTCCCTAGATTTACTTTCTTCCCTGTTCTGCTGTCTCATACGCCAGTACAAAATGGCGCTCTTCCTGGTTCTTCATCACCCATTTTCCCACGCCCGGGAAAATGATCAACTTACAGCGCAGGCGCCATCCCGCGCCCGGGAAAACTACCAACCGACCGCGCAGGCGCAACATGACGTCCCACCGAAGAAACCGAGACCTACCTGGCCACGCCCACCGCAGGGCCACCATCATCGCCCTGGCCCAACCTCCGCCCCTGCCGGTCTATATAAGGCATTACACTGCCACCAATAAACGAGACTTGATCAGGATACTGTCTTGTCTCCATTTCTCGTGTCTCTTGTCCCCCCCGAGTTCCCACTCCCTCTTCTAGGGCCTACATTGACGATCCCGCGGGACGGGACAAGTTATGACTAAATCTACCTTGTCTTCACTAATCTGGGCCCTGACATCTCTACTTCTGTGTGCCCAGACTGGGAATATAATCTTGAATTTATCTTTGATTATTTTCTGTCCTCCCTCTCTCTCTCCTCACAATTCAATCAATTGTCCTAATATTCTCCCTCTACAGCCCACCTCTTTTCTGTCCTCTCTTTTCATTTTCTATTGTCATTGTTATTTCCTCATTGCATAACCCCTCCTGAACTCTGTAACATCTTCCTAACTGGAATTTGAATTCAGATCAGGTTCACTTCAGTCTCTTTCTTTCCTGCATAATCAAAGCTCTAATCAAGTCACGCTAAAGTCACTGATGGCTAGGCTATTAACTGCTATAATAATTTTAAATGTCACAATTTAACATCCAAAATCATCAAACAATAATAATAAAAATAATTCTTAGTTTCATCTCATTCTCCTATACCCCAGTAGATGCTTTATGTGCCAGCTAAGCAGCACAGCATTAAACATAAACAGTCTAGGCCATTTTAAACTACACATCTACCTGGACTTCTTTTTTTCTTTCTTTCTTTTTAAGAGACAAAATCTCGCTGTGTTGGACAAGTTGTTCTTGAATTCCTGGCCTCAAGCAGTCCTCTCACCTTGGCCTCCCAAAGTGCCAGGATTGCAGACATGAGCCACCATGCCTGGCCTCTTTTTTTCTTTTCCTTTCTTAAAGTGTTGAATATTTTATTAACATTACATTTTAAAAGCTTTACATTTGTGATACACTAAGATACAGGACTTCTGCTTATTATAGAAGTTACCTTGGCTTATCAAAAGACTGCTCTTTTGTCAAGGTCTATCTCAAATGCCACTTCTTTCATGAAGGCCTTCTAAGAAACATTTTCTATTATGAAAAAATTAAATGTATAAAGACATGAACAAAATTGCACAATGAACCCCCATGTGCCCATTATATAGCTTCAGTAATGACGAACTCATACCGACTCTCGATTCACCCCTACTCACTGCCTTCTCCTTTATCAGGTTCCAAGGTGAATACAACCATTCCCTTCTCTTTGCATCTCTCTTGCAGCACTAGCATTGCTATAAGCATTTTATACCTATTTCCATACATTTTGTACTCTCTCCTAGATGTAAAGTCCCTTGAAGGTAAGGTCTCTGTGTTGCTGCCTTCAGCACCTATCCAGCACTGAGTCTAATAGACAAAAAACAACACATTTTTTTTGAATTTGAATTGAAATATCTAATGCTATTTTAAAAGGAGTTATTTTTCGCAAAGTTAATAATCAGATCTTTTGGAAAAAATTATCTCTATGCAAAGCCAGCATGAGCACCAATCCTATTTTTAAATTTTCTGAGAAGGAGATCCATGTGCTTCTTTAGTAATCCAATGCCCTGTTTGGATTATCTCAATAATCACTCAATTCTATGCTGAGCGTTAGCTCGGGGTGACATTGGATAAATCGTGTGGAATTAGCATAGTGAATATATTCTCTTTGCCTGCTTCCTTATTAGCAAACTACATATTCCCATTCTAGCTCACAAAAGAATTATGAGATTAAATAGCATAGTCACCTATTGATTATACAGGTTATGAACCCTTGAGAATTTTTTTTGTGCCCTATCTAGATCTGTTGTCCAATTTTGTGTTTTTGTTATTTACTAATTCTCCTCTCAGAAGATTGATGCAAAGGGATAGAGGACACAAAGCCTAAATTATGTAGCAGTGAGGGTCAGCAAAAAAGTTGGCTGTGTAGAAAATTAAAGCAATTCACTAAAATGAAGATCATCTGTCCTTGATTGATATGAATGATAAAGAATAATCTGTGAAGCATGTTGAGTTCCTTAGAGAAAGTCTTTATTTGTGGTTGTTAGTGTTTGCATATCTATATGTCTATTGTGTCTATGTGTGTGTGCGCGCACACACGTGTGCATGTGCTCGCTTTATCATGGACCGCCTTTTTCTTCAAATTTAATATTTTATTGTTTCAAGAATTTCATCAAAAATTAAGAATTTGTCAAACCTTAAAAGAACATAAAGAATTGAAAATATGAACTTCATGAAACCATTTACCATGTTTCCATGATAATTTCTAATGTTGGGGATAAAATTGTGGATTGTTTGGTTTCTATTATGCTTATGCGCACTTTGAAGTGAAATACTAAACCCAGCATTAAACCAAAAATGAGATTACAGAAAAGACTATGCAAAAGACTCTGTCTAATATATGGTCAATTAATCTTTGACAAAGACTCCAAGAATGCACAGTGATGAGAAAGAATAGTCTCGTTAATAAATGGTATTAGGAAAACTGGATATGCTGATGCAAAAAAAAAGAAAGTCAATCAATCAGATCGTTATCTTACACCACACACAAAATCAACTCAAGATGAATTAAAGATTTAAATATAAGATCTGAAACTATTAAGACTCCTAGGAGAAAACACAGGGGAAAAGCTCCATGACATTGGACTTAACAATGATTTCTTGGATATGCCACCCAAAGAACAGGCAACAAAAGCAAAAATAAACAAATGGTATTACATCAAACTAGAAAGTTTCTCCACAGCACAGAAAACAATCCACAAAATGAAAAAGGAAACTATGGAATGGGAGAAGATATTTGCAAGCCACAAGGCCATAAAAGGAATTAATATCCAATATATATGAGGAACTCACACAACTTAATAGCAGAAAAAACAAAGAACCTGAGTTAAAAATGGGCAGAGTGACTCATGCTTATAATGCAAACATTTTAGGAGGATGAGCAGGGAGGACTGCTTGAAGCTAAGAGTTCAAAACCAGCCTGGGCAACGTAGTGCGATCCTGTATCTACCAAAAGTTAAAAAATTAGCTGGGCATGGTGCTACGTGCCTGTAGTCTTAGCTACTCAGGAGGCTGAGGCAGGCAGATTGCTTGAGCCCAGGCATTTGAAGCTGCAGTGACACACCACCACACTAAAGCCTGGGTGACAGACAAGATCCTGCTGAAAAAAAAAAAAAAAAAAAAAAAAAAACCTAAAAATTAAAAATAAAATTAAAATGGGCAAAAGATCTGAATGTACATTTTTCCAAAGAAGACATAAAAATGACCGGGAGGTATATGAAAAGGTGCTCAATATCTTAAATTATCAGGCAAACGCAAATCAAAACCACAATGCAATACCACCTCACACCTGTTATGATGACTATTAGCAAAAAGTCGAAAGATAACAAGTGTTGGTTAGGGTGTAGAGAAAAGAAAACTCTCATACACAGTGGAAATATATATTAGTACAGCTATTATGGAAAACAGTATGGAGGTTTTTCAAAAAATTAAAAATAGAACTATCGCATGATTCAGCAATCTCACTACTGAATATATATCCAAAGAAAAATAAAATTGATATGTTGAAGATATAGCTGCACTACCATGTTCACTGCAGGATTATTCACAATAGCAAAGATATGGAATCAATCTAAGTGTCCATCAACTGATGAATTAATAAAGAAAATGTGATCCATACACACACAAAACACACACACACACACACACACACACACACACAGGATATTATTTACCCTTAAAAGAAAAAAGGAAATTCTGACATTTGTGACAACATTGAGGAACCTGGAAGACATTAAAGTAAGCCACACACAGAAAGACGAATACTGCATGATCTCACTTATATGCAAAATCTAAAAAAGTCACATTCACAGAAACAGAGAGAAGGGTGGTTACCAGTGGTTAGGGGAAAGGAGAAATGGGAAGATGTTGGTTGAAGAGTATAAACTTGCAGCTATAAGGTTAACAAGTTCTGGAGCCCTAATGTATGGCATGGTGACTATAATTAATAATAATGCATTGTATACTTAAAATTTGCTGAGAGAGAGGATCTCAAGTATTTTCATCATACACACAAAGACATAACTATGTGATGCAATAGATATGTTTATTAGTTTGATTATGGTAACCATTTTACAATATATACATATATCACAACATCATATTATACACCCTAAATATATGCAATTTCTACTTGCCAACTACACCTCAGTAAAGCTGGGAAAATCTATTTATTGAACCAAAAAAATCCATGCATTAGAAAAAGATTATCTGAACAGTTACATTATTATGCAAGGTTGATGTGAAGGTAAAAGTCTTGTAAGTAACAAGTGAGCCAAAAGAATTACCTAGCATTACCATTTCATAATATTTTTGTAGTTTTCAACTTATAGTATGTGTAGTTGCTCTGATAAAATTATAATATGCTATATTAGAGTGGGGAAAAACAATTATATACTTTGGTGGTATTGAGTAATTTGGAAATTTGCAAAGATCTAAAGATGCATCTTTGAAAAGGCCAGTCTGGTTTATCATTGACAAGGGAATATAGAGTACCTGGAGGTCATCTTTTTAGCCCTCATTACTTGAGTTAGGCAGTGCCCTAAAGTTATGCAGAGAAATTAGCTGCGTGTGATGGCACATGCCTATAGTCCCAGCTACTCGGGAATCTGAGGCGGGAGAATTTCTTGAGCCCATGAGTTTCAGGTTGCAGTGAGCTATGATCATGTCTCTGCACTCAAGCCTGGGTGACAGATTGAGGCCTGGTCTTTAAAAAAAAAATGCATAGAAGCCCAAGCTGTGGGGCCATACTGAAACTTGTTTGGTGTCCTTGTCTCTATGAGAAGCACCCAATGAGATATTTCTCACTGGTCTTGACAAGATATTGCATACATCTTTTTATTTGTTATTTTTTAATTGAAATGCTTACTATTAAAAGAAAAAGGTTTGAAAACTACTGACCAGGTTTCCCACAACCTCAGCTTTCACCTACGTAAGATTTTACTTGCATCTAAAAAATCTCTGACATACCAGTTAGGGTCCTATTTGTGAGGTCCTTTATCGATTATATGATTTTTAGTCCATGTCTGAGTTAGACACTATCTTTCAAAGTCTTCATTTCAAATTCATTTAGTTACCAGTTTTTCACACTAGACAAATTATTTGGATTCTTTAATTAGAATTTATTTTCCTAAGCATAAACCCCTCTTTTCCCTTTAATTTTCATTTGTTCTTCATTGCTTACCACATTATGGGCAATCTCTGTATTCTGGCATTTTAAATCTTTGATCACATGGCACCAGAGCTGTCTACCACTGCATGCCTACATGTGCCTTAGAGTGCAGTAGAGCTGAGGGCCAGGACAATATCTCACACATGCTGTGTTAAGTCTTACAGAAACAATATCAAACAACTAAATCTGCTGTTGTTGCTGTTATGCTTCCCATTGTTAGCCCCAAGTAACTAATATTTTTTTTTTTTTAAGATGGAGTCTCACTTTGTCACCAGGTTGGAGTGCAGTAGCGCGATCTCGGCTCACTGCAGCGGCCACCTCCTGGGTTCAAGCGATTCTCCGGCCTCAGCCTCCCAAGTAGCTGGGATTACAAGCACGCACCACCACGCCCAGCTAAATTTTGTATTTTTAGTAGAGACAGGGTTTCAGCATGTTGGCCAGGATGGTCTCGATCTGCTGACCTCGTGATCCACCAGCCTCGGCCTCCCAAAGTGCTGGGATTACAGGCGTGAACCACCACACCCAGCCACTAATTTTTTTTTTTTAAACCCTGATTGAAGGAGAAAAATGTTTTGTTTTCTCTCTCTCTCTGAAAAAAAAAATGCTTACATTTTAGGGAAAGTTGTCTCAGTTTGTTTTGTGTTGCTATGACAGAGTCCCACACCTCCCATAACACCTCCCGTTAGATCCCATCTCCCAACACTGTTGCATCACATACTAAATTTCCACCACAGACTTTTTGGGATATATATTCAAACCCTAGTAGAACTGAATATGTATATTTTTTACTTTTGTATTTCTTCTATTTTTCAAGAAATAGCCTATTTCTTCCCATTTAGAATATATTTTTCAAATCTTCACAACACACAGCAACATATTTAATATTAAACCTGCAACATGACAATAAGGTTAATAAATGCTTAATAAAACCACCAGTTTGTTTACTTTCTGAAAGCATATAAGAAAATAAAAATGATTGATTACTTTATTTGGTAAATTTAGTACTTCTAAAATATGTCAAATGAAAGAAAGAAATCCCTCATTTATTGCCAGACAAATATAACAATGAAACACAGCTTTATCACAGTTATTTATGTAATTAAATATTCTGTTTTATTTTAGGAATTCTTCGGAGGAGGTACTCTTCACATTTAAAACAAAAAAAATTGTTTAATATCTTAAATCAAAGGTTTTAAAACCACGTGGTACATTTTAATTTAATATTAACTAAAAATATGCAAACAACTAATCTTAGTTGTTTTCTGTTTAATTCTATTCCTGAAAGATTTCTAACATAGTCTCATGCCCAATTGTCTAGAGATAGCTTGCAGCTTATTAGCTTGCTTCCATTTAGTAATAATTAGGGTATTTGGATGCACTAAATAAAATATGATATATCACAGATTTGGTAATGCATATAAGTTACCTTAAATACTTTCTGGTGATTGCCCAGTGACTATATTTATGCATATTACATTTATATATCTTATATATAAAAACACATACATGAATTCCTGAAAATGTATTATAGATTGAGTGATGTTTGTCTTCAATTATAGTACGTGTTTTTCTTTTTCCTTGAATGGCTCTTCCCAGTTTATTCTATGACTCAGGTACACTAACCACAGTTCAACTTAAACACTGAAGTTGCTTTTACATTGCTTATCCAGGTTGGGGGAGAGGATGGAAGAGGAGGGTGCAGAGGTTCAGGAACCATGGAGAATGATGAGAAAGTTCAGTGGCTGGGTCCGACAGTTTCTTTAGAAAATGTAATTCAATCTACTTCTCCTTGGCTTTGTATTTGCAACTGTTTGAAGTTATATAAATATTTTCTTCTGTTTAACATCTTAACTTTTCTTTTCCATGCTCATGTCCTCATAATGAATACATTGTTATCAAAATAAATTTATATTAAAAAAGAATGAATTTGCTGCTATTAATTCCTCTGGAGTATATACCTAGAATTACCCAAGTAGGAAGCAGTCAATTCAAATTAACTGCCACTTAAGAGTCCCCGACCCTCAGAAACCACTGCTTGTTTATTCCTTTCCACTGTGTCTTGTTGCTTATGGCATGCCTCTTCTAAAGGTAGTCATATGGGGCTCATGTTATGCTTTAGTTTCAGCTGCCCCGAGGGATTATTTGCATTTTGGAATCTATAGTTTCAGTCAGACCATAATAAGCATAACATCAAATTTCATTAAAATTAGTCCCGAACTTTTCACATGACGTGATAATAAACAAATAGAATACATTCTACACAATATGCCTTCTACAATGGAGTTAAAGGAACATATGGGCTGGGTTCACTGGTAATGCCTATAATCCCAGAGCTTTGGGAGGCTGAGTTGGGCTGATCGCTTGAGCTCAGGAGTTTGAGACCAGCCTGGACAACATGGTGAAACTCCATCTCTACAAAAAATGCAAAAATATTAGCTGGGCATGGTGGTGGGTACTTGTGGTCCCAGCTACTCCCGAAGCTGAGGTGGAAGGATGGCTTGAGCCAGGGTGGCAGAGGTTGCAGTAAGCCAAGAATGTGCCACTGCACTCCAGCCTGGGTGACAGAGCGAGACCCTGTCTCAAAAAAAAAAAGGGGGGGGCACATATGATAGGAGAAAATAAGGTAGACAAGTCTTTATCAGCCAACTTAAATGCTGTGTTGTTTATCACAAACTGGAATATTTTATGTTACATTATTTTATTCACTTTACATTATTCATTCCTTGGCATAACCCTATCAGAATGATATTCTTATTATTCCCATTTTATACACGAGGAAACTGAAACTTAGATTAGTAATTAGTTCAAAGCCACATAGATAAGAGAGGCTAAGAATTACACTAAGCTCTAATAGCCTTCAGAGTTGAGGCCTGTGAGCACTGCTTATGTGTACAACCTTGGAGGTACTGAAGATCAAAATAAGAGATAAAAAACAAAAAATGAGAGAATATGGAACAATTAGTAAATTATATCACATTGCATAAAACAGTTACATGATAATAACTAGACTTTTTAGTTCATAATCCAGACTTATTTTAAAAAATTATATATACAGGAGGAGTAGGACACATCTAACATCACTTTTAAGAAAAGAAAATCCTTGTAACCTCAAAATGGGAGTTTTCTCTGTAACTGAAGACTTAAAAGTTACCTACAGGCTAATAATAGATTTTAAATGCTATTTATGAGTTTACTCCCCTATATTCATTGACCCTTACTCTCTATCTCCCCCAGGGGATTTTCTTTCTCCTCTTAGCCTCACCGCTTTAGGTACCACCCATCACTGAGATCTTAGCACTTGATCTCTTTTAATTCTTCAGTGTTCATTCATTCAGCTCTCATTACTACGCAGAGAAATCCTATGGTAGACTCAATGTGAATGACTTCAAGAGAGATAAGAGTTCCTTCTTTATTAAACAAGATGTTGAGGTTACTACCCTTTCTACGTTTCTTAGAACTTTCTCTTTTCTTTTATTTTTCATCTTAAACTAACCTTGGATAAACTCATTGAACTCTGCCATTCTAAAATCCAGAGATTATATAATCTAGAGAAGGTTATCTGGAGAGAATCCAGGTCCAATACAAGAATCCACACCCTTATGCCTTCAGACAGCATCTGGCAATTGCACAGTCCAATTTTCTTGATTCCATTCAGTCAGTTCTGGAACTTGACTTGGAATGCATTTCCTTGACCATTCTTCAAGTTGCCATCTCAGACTACCAGAACGCCATCAGGCTCTCTGTCACTTCTCTTTCCCCTGACTCTACTAGCTTAGTTTCCTTTGTACTCTTGTGTTCTTTGCTTAGTTACATTTTAAGTCAAGGAATCATGCTCTATTTTACTTCTGTTCAGAATCTAACACTATGTTGCAGACAGTTGCACCTGGATTCTATCTAGTGAGACCCTCCAAGGGAATTGCAGTTCTAACTTTAGAGAGAACTGCTTGTTTTCAATTTTGGTATCAATTTTATAGCTTTGTATAGATTTAGCCATTGGAGGGAAAAAGATAGAGATATTTTGTAGCAATGGTCCTATTTTTACAAAAGAAATTATTTTATAATTTTCAGGGTAGGCAAAGTTACTCAAATAAATTTAAGAACTAAAGAGTAGACACCAAGTGTCCTGCTTCTTCGCTTCTTTTTAACTTTTAGGCAAATATCCCAATCGTTAGTTTTCATTCATTCTGACATCATATCTGGAGAATAAGTTTTTATTTGTGCATACTGAACATGACGTAGTGACATATGATTAAAGCAAGCTTTTATACATACAACTGTAAAATTTGCAGCAAAAATAAGGCACCAGGCTTTGCTACTTTAAATATATATCCACTTAAAACTACTATTTTAGGAAAGACGATTAAAGCAAGGAACAATCAAAAGTGAAAAGATAGCAGCACCTCCCTTTGAAGTGGAAAAAGTCCCTTGGTCTAACTAGGGAGTGCTGACTTGGAAAAATTGGTAGTTTGACACCGTGGAAGAAATAAAATTGTCATGAACAAAGGTGAAGAGGGATTATATTTGTCAAGAAGAGACTCCTTCTGGATGAACTGTCTGAGGGCTGTGGCATGTCACATCTTGTCTTGGAAAGTTAATGACTGGTAATGTTGGAGGAATAGGTCTTTTGTCAGATCATTATAGCAGCCTAGTTACAACTGCCTTAAGATGTAATGACTGGTTCAGAGAAGGGGCCAAAATACTTCAGGTGAAACACGACTCAATCCAATCACCTTTTCCCTGATTAGCAGAGGGAAGCCAAGGCAGTTTTACCTAGAAGGCACTAAGGGTGAGCCCTAGGGCAAGAACACAGAAGCTGCTTTTGGTTCCCAGAAAATGAGGGCTGAAGAGTTTGCTTGGCCCCTGACACTGTGCACGTAGTCAGCTCTGCTTTGCTCAGCCTTGCTCTAGTATGAACAGAGTTGGTTTTGGAATGTACTCGTCTTATTTTAAGCATCCTGGAAGAATGGAAAGCAAAAAATTAACCTAGAAAATTGAATGAGGCTGGATGAAAGGTGTTCTTGTATTAAATTAAATATTTTATTGCTCTTTACAAAAAAGGACAAGATCCCACACAGTTTAAGTACATATCAGGAAGTCAATAGGAAAACTGTCCCTTTCTAGGAGTTCTAGGGGTCAAATTTAATGCGTGGATACAGTGAAAGAGCATTGGTTTTTTCCTCATCTATTACTGCATCCCAGTTTTGATGTGTGTTTAGATCTCATCTAATGTGAAAAAGGAGAGGACAAGAAAGGCTACTATTGAAGAAAAACACAAAGAAGCATTATTAGGATGACAAATACTCTTTTAAACTTCATCTTAACTGTTAATTTTAAAGATAATTTTCTCTTGTTTAAAAAAAACATCATGCCAGGTGTGGTGGCTTATGCCTATAATCCCAGCACTTTGGGAGGCTGAGGATCATTTAAGCCCAGTTGAGACCAACCTGGGCAACATGGTGAAACCCCATCTCTACTGAAAATACAAAAACTGGCCAGGTGTGGTGGTGCATACCTGTAGTTCCAGCTACTTGGGCAGCTGAGGTGGGAGGATTGGCTTGAGCCGAGGAGGTGGATTTGCAGTGAGCTGAGGTCATGCCATTGCACTCCAGCTTAGGCCACAGAGTGAGGCAGACTCCATCACAGAAAGAAAGAAAAGAAAGAAAAGAAAGAAAGAAAGAGAAAGAAAGAAAGA
>NW_012101887.1:1402813-1407185 GCF_000951045.1 Mandrillus leucophaeus | reverse complement strand
AGAAAGAGAAAGAAAGAAATTAGCCAGGTGTGGTGATGTGTGCTTATAGTCCCAGCTCCTCAGAGGCTGAGGTTGGAGGATGTTTGAACCCAGGAGGTCAAGGCTGTAGTGAGCTCAGATCATGCTGCTGCACTCCAACCTGGGTGACAAAGTGAGACCCTGTCTCAGAAAAACAAACAAACAAACAAACCAACAGACAAAAAGGTACACACTTAACATACTGCTTATTACTACCCCAAGTAATCTACAGATTTAATATCAAAATGCCAATGATGTTCTTCACAGGATTAGAAGAAATTATTTTTCTTTCTTTTCTTTCTTCCTTCTTCTCCTTTTATTCTTCCTCCTCCTCCTCCTTCTTCTTTTTGTAGAGATAGGGTCTATGTTGCTCAAGCTGGTACCGAATTCCAGGGCTCAACCGATCCTCCCACACTGGCCTCCTAAAGTGCTGGGATTGATTACAGATGTGAGCCACTATGCCTGGCTGAAAAAAATAAGCCTTAAAATTTGTATGGAACCACAAAAGACCCTGAACAGCCAAAGCAATCCTGAGCAAAAAGAATAAAAATATACTACAAAGCTGTAGTAGCAAAACAGCATGGTACTGGCATAAAAACAGACACATAGACCAATGTAACAGAATGGAGAACCCAGATATTAATCCTCACATTTACAGCCAACTGACTTTTGACAAAGGCACCAAGAACATACATTAGGGAAAGGACAGGCTCTACAATAAATGGTGCTGGGGAAACTGGATGTCCATATGCAGAAAAATGAAACTAAACCCCCACCTCTCATTCTACTAAAAAAATCAATTCAAAATGGAGCTGAGACCTAAATGTAAGATCCAAAACTATAAACTACTAGGAAAAAAAAAAAAAAAAAAAAAAACACAAAGGAAACACTTTAGGACATTGGTCTGGGAAAAGATTTTGTGAATAAGACCTCAAAAACATAGGCAACAAAAGCAAAAATAAACAAATGGGTTATATCAAACCAAAAAGCTTCTGCACAGCCAAGGAAGCAATCAACAGATTGAAAAGATAACCTACAGAATGAGAGAAAATATTTGCAAACTATTCATTTGACAGGGGATTAATATCCAGGATATACAATGAACTCAAACATCTCAACCACAGGAAGCAAACAATCTCATTATAAAATGGATAGGTGATCTGAACAGACATTTCTCATTTGATCTTAGCCAAAAGGCCTATAAGCGATGAACAAACATTTTTCAAAAGAAGACATACAAATCACCAACAAATGTATGAAAAACTACTCAACATCATTAATCACTAGGGAAATGCAAATCAAAACGACAATGAGGTATTATTTCATCCCAGTCAGGATGATTATCAAAAAGGTGATAATAGCAAATGCTGATGAAGATGTGGAGAAAAGGAAACTCTCATACACTGTTTGTGGGAATGTAAACTAGTACAGCCACTATAGGGAACGGTATGTAGATTCCTAAAAACACTCCAAATAGAACTGCCATTTGATCTAGCATTCTCACTACTGGGCACCTATCCAAAGGAAAGGAAATTGGTGTGTCAAAGAGACATCTGCACCCCCATGTTCATTGCAATACTATTTGCAATAACCAAAACATAAAATCAACCTAGGTGTCCAACAACAAGTGAATGCATAAAGAAAATATGTTATATAACCACAATAGAATACCATTCTACCATAAAAAAAGAATGAAATACTGTTATTTGTGTCAATATGGATGAACGAAAGGACATTATGTTACTTGAAATAAGCCAGGAACAGAAAATGAAACACCACATGCTCTCATTCATATGTGGAAGTGTAAAATAATTTATTTTGGATTGGTGCAAACCTAATAAAACAGGTTTTGCACGAACCTAATAGAACAGAGGCTGTTAGAGGCTGGGAAGGATGTGAAGGAGGAGATAGGGAGAGATTTATTAAAGGATACAAAATTACAGTTAGATAGAAGGAATAACTTCTAGCGTTCTATACTACTCGAGAACCGAAAATATCTGAGACAGATCTCAGTCAAGTTAGAGTTTATTTCGCCACGGTTAAGAATGTGGCCTCAGGAGATCCTGGTGACATGTGCCCAAGGTGGTCAGGGTACAGCATGCTTTTTTTTTTTTTTTTTTTTGAGATGGAGTCTTGCTCTGTCTCCCAGGCTGGAGTGCAGTGCCATGATCTCAGCTCGCTGCAGCCTCTGCTTCCTGGGTTCAAGTGATTCTCCTGTCTCAGCCTCCCAAGTAGCTGGGGTTATAAGCATGCACCACCATGCTCAGCTAATTTTTGTGATTTTAGTAGAGATGGGGTTTCACTGTGTTGGCCAGGCTGGTCTCGAACTCCTGACCTCAGGTGATCCACCTGCCTCAGCCTCCTAAAGTGCTGGGATTACAGGTGGGAGCCACTGCGCCTAGCCACTGCTTGCTTTTACATATTTTAGGGATACACAACACATTAATTAATACATGTAAGATTTACATTGGTTCAATATGGAAGAGCAGGACAACTGGAGGCAGTGAAGGGTGGGATGGGAGGACTTCCAGGTCATAGACAGATTTAAATATATTCTGATTGGTTGAAAGAGTTATCACTAGAAAGGAATCTCTGCGTTAAGATAAGTCTTGATTCAATCACGACTGAACTGTGTAACCCTTGCCAACCCCTCATTTGGGGCCCAAATCTTGTCTCTTGAATCACTAATACCTCATCATGTGGTAGATTTCTCAGAACCAAGATTCTTCCCCCTGCCCTAATGAAAAATGACCACACTGGAGATTTCCAGTGCTGCAGTTCACCTATCAACTGATTGAAGTCTCCTGAAGCAAGACATCACCCTGAGTTTGCTAAGCTCTATGATTTAAACGATGCCACCGTCTTTGAGACCAATCCTTACAGCTAAGATTATTTCTGAGATCCTTCTGCCATTTCCGAGCTTGCTTTCTGACAGCTGCTGAGTTTCCTGCATGCCTCGCAAGTAAGCCTGCACAATATTTTGCAGATGCACAGAATTAGTATTTATTTAGAGCTGTGTTTGATAGTGAGATTTGGGTAAACTGTACCGCTTCTCTGAGTCTCATTTTAAAATCTGTAACATGAGGAAGTTAAAAAGTTTCTGAGTCCTAAAGTTTAACATGTTAAAAATTATCCTAACCAATGATTTAAATATACTGACAAAGATCAAGATGAGCTCATCAATCCGCTTATCTCTTCAGAAAAAAATATTCCTCAGAAAAAAAAAATAAAAACAAAATGAATCTCATAACTTTACTTAAATCAGAATAGGTACTATTGGCAGACTAGAATTTTAAGGAATCCATACAAGCACAAAAGACAGAAGCCAGAGAGGATCAGACTGATACTCAAAAAAGAATTCCTACAAAGTTGAGAGTAGACTTGGAATTTTTCATTCATTCATTCATTCACTCATGCATGTATGTATTGATTTAGATATTATGTAAAAAGTGCCTACTACATGCCAGGCACTGTTTTTAGCACTAAGGATAACATAGTGAACAAAACAGAGTCCCTCTCTTCATGAAGATTTCAATCTTGTAAGGAAAACACACAAGAAGCAAGCAAATAAACAATAAGCGATATATGCTTGGTAATGATGGTAAGTACTATGAAGAATAAAATAAAGCCGTGTAAGGAATTAGAGTGTGAAGTGGGGCCAGAAGATGCTATTTTTCAATGGGTTGGTCAGCAAAAGCCTCTCTAAGGAGGTGACATTTGAACAAAGGACTGAAAGAAGTATGTGAGCATGCCAAGTGCTCATCTGAGGGAAGAGCATTTCAGGCAGAGTGAATAGTAAGTGTAAAGACCATGATCCAGGAGTGTGTTTGGTGAATTGAGGACTGAGAAGGTCCCAGTGGCCAAAGCAGAGTAAACACCAAAGGCAGAAGGGACAGATCATTAAAGCCTTCTAGGAAGGCAGGGTAAGGACTAAGAGACATAGAATTTTGTTCTAAATGTGATGACATGCCACAAGAGAGTTTTAAGGCACAATTTGACTTGTAGATTTTTTTTTTATATATAAGAGACAGGGTCTCGATGTGTTGCCCAGGTGGGAGTACAGTGGATTATCTACAGGAGTGATCATAGCACACTACAGTCTCCAACTCTTGAGCTCAAACAATGCTCTTGCCTCAGCCTCCAGAGTAGCTGGGGTTACAGGGGTGTGCTACCACAATTTGCATTTTTTTTTTTAAAAGGATGACTCTTGCTTTTATGTGGAAAATAAAGAACATGAGGGAGGGGGTACAGAAGGAAAGAACCAAAGTAAACAAGCCAGTCAGAGGTTACAGGAAAGGTCCAAGCAGAGATGGTGATGGTTTGTTCTAGGGCAGTAGCCACAGAGGTTATGTAC
>NW_012101887.1:1400428-1401103 GCF_000951045.1 Mandrillus leucophaeus | reverse complement strand
TCATTATTATTATTATTATTATTATTATTATTATATTCGAAGTTCTAGAGTACAGGTGTACAACGTGCAGGTTTGATACATAGGTATACATGTGCCATTTTGGCTTTCTGCACCCATCAACTCAGCATTTACATTAGGTATTTCTCCTAATGCTACCCCTCCCCCAGACCCCCACCCCACAACAGGCCCCGATGTGTGATGTTCCCCGCCCCGTGTCCAAGTGATCTCATTGTTCAGTTCCCACCTATAAGTGAGAACATGAGGTGTTTGGTTTTCTGTGCTTGTGATAGTTTGCTGAGAATGATGGTTTCCAGTTTCATCCATGTCCCTACAAAGGACACGAACTCATTATGGCTGCATAGTATTCCATGATGTATATGTGCCACATTTTCTTAATCCAGACTATCATTGATGGACATTTGGGTTGGTTCCAAGTCTTTGCCATTGTGAATAGTGCAGCAATAAACATATGTGTACATGTATCTTTATAGTAGCATGATTGATAATCCTTTGGGTATATACCCAGTAATGGAATGGCTGGGTCAAATGGTAATTCTAGTTCATGATCCTTAAGGAATCACCACACTGTCTTCCACAATGGTTGAACAAATTTACACTCCCACCAACAGTGTAAAAGCATTCCTATTTCTCCACATCCTCTCCAGCATCTGTTGT
>NW_012101887.1:1398757-1400378 GCF_000951045.1 Mandrillus leucophaeus | reverse complement strand
AAAAAAAAAAAAAAAAATCAGAAATACCTACAATTAATTCTAAACAATTATTTAAACTGGAAATAAAATTAATAAAGTAAATTCCAGATTATTATCACCTGGAATGATACAACATGGCAGTAGTAGGAGAAAGAGGACCAAAGGGAGTGAAATTGATCAAGGGCAAGACACAGATGCTGTTTAATGATAGGAGTTGAAGAATAATATAAGTAAAACGGTGGTTAAAATTGAAATATTTGTGCACAGAAGAAAAATCAGATGTATAATTTCTACGCTACTAAAATAAAGAAGAAAGCAACTTAATTTCACAAATGGCAAAAAAGAAAAAAGTAGTAAATCGTATAAAATGGCAGGAATAAATAAAATCACAATTAATACAAATAAATTAAATCCTTCTAATGAAATAAAGCCCATATATAATTGGGCTTTAAAAATCCAGCTATAGGGCACAGTGGCTCATGCCTGAAATCCCAAAGCACTTTAGGAGGCCAAGGCAGGCAGATCACTTGAGGCCAGGAGTTCAATGCCAGTTTGACTAACATGGAAAAACCCTGTCTCTACCAAAATACAAAAATTAGGTGTGGTGGCACATGCCTGTAACGCAGCTACTCCAGTGGCTGAGGCACTAGAATCTCTTGAACCCAGGAGGCAGATGGAGGTTGCAGTGAACCAATATCTCACTACTGCACTCCAGCCTGGGTAACAGAGCGAGACTCTGTCTCAAAAGAAAAAAAAATACAGCTATATTGGAACACAGTATCAGAACCACCTGGAAACTCATTGTCAGAATCAATATTTCATAAGAATCAAGGAGTAGACTTTTGGATAAAGGGCTTTTTCTTTTAGGACCCTAGAAAGTTAAGCAGGGATGTTTGGCATATCTGGGCCCTGACACTTGTGATTTCTCCTGGAGAAAAGAAACGAGTGCTGAAGAACAGGCTAGAAGGTATGCTTATTTCTACTCCTCAGGATATAGATTTTGTGCCTTTTTGAACTTAGTTTTTCCATGTATTTATTTTTTGCTTATTTTTAAAAAAAGGCAGTTGAGTAAATTGTTCACTCAAATAATATGTTTAAAATAACATTTTGGGGAGGTTATCACACATATAAAATTATGTGATTTTTGACAAAGGTGAAATTCAGTAGCAAATGGATGAGTTTTTGAATAGATGGTTCTGGATCAATTGGGTATCTATTTGGAAAAAATGAACCCTGACCCCTTCCTCACATTATTCACAATATTAATTAAAAATAAATCAAAGACCTAAATGTGAAGAGTAAAATAATGAAACTCTAGAAGAAAACAGAATATCTTCAGGTCCTTAAGATAGGCAATGTTTTCTGGCTGGGCACGGTGGGGCCTATAATCCCAGTACTTTAGGAGGCCGGGGTGGGCAGATCACAAGGTCAGGAGATTGAGACCATCCTGGCTAACATGGTGAAACCCCGACTCTACTAAAAAATACAAAAAAATTAGCCGGGCATAGTGGCTGGCACCTGTAGTCCCAGCTACTCGGGAGGCTGAGGCAGGAGAATGGCATGAACTCCAGAAGCGGAGCTTGCAGTGAGTGGAGATCGCTCCACTGCACTTCAGCCTGGGTGACAGAGCGAGACTCCGTCA
>NW_012101887.1:1395133-1397592 GCF_000951045.1 Mandrillus leucophaeus | reverse complement strand
GTTTTAGGTCTAACATTTAAGTCTTTAATCCATCTTGCATTAATTTTTATATAAGATGTAAGGAAGGGATCCAGTTTCAGCTTTTTACATATGGCTAGACAGTTTTCCCAGCACCATTTATTAAATAGGGAATCCTTTCCCCATTTCCTTTTTTTTTTGGTGTGTGTGTGTGTGGTTTGTCAAAGATCAGATGGTTGTAGATGCGTGGCATTATTTCTGAGGGTTCCATTGGTCTATATATCTGTTTTGGTACCAGTACCATGCTGTTTTGGTTACTGTAGACTTGTAATACACTTTGAAGTCAGGTAGCGTGATGCCTCTAGTTTTGTTCTTTTTTGCTTAGGATTGTCTAGGCAATGCAGACTCTTTTTTGGTTCCATATGAACTTTAAAGTAGTTTTTTCCAATTTTGTGAAGAAAGTCATTGGTAGCTTGATGGGGATGGCATTGAATCCATAAATTACTTTGGGCAGTATGGCCATTTTCATGATATTGATTATTCCTATCCAAGAGCATGGAATATTCTTCCATTTGTTTGCCTCCTCTTTTATTTCCTTGGGCAGTGGTTTGTAGTCTCCTTGAAAAGGTCCTGCACATCCTTTGTAAGTTGGATTTCTAGGTATTTTATTCTCTTTGTAGCAATTGTGAATGGGAGTTCACTCATGATTTGGCTCTCTGTTATTGGTGTATAGGAATGTTTGTGAATTTTGCACATTGATTTTGTATCGAGATTTTGCTGAAGTTGCTTATCAGCTAAAGGAGATTTTGGGCTGAGAGGATGGGGTTTTCTAAATACACAATCATGTCATCTGCAAACAGGGACAATTTGACTTCTTTTCCTAACTGAATACCGTTTATTTCTTCCTCTTGCCTGATTGCCCTAGCCAGAACTTCCAACACTATGTTGAATAGGAGTGGTGAGATAGGGCACCCTTGTCTTGTGCTGGTTTTCAAAGGGAATGCTTCCAGTTTTTAACCATTCAGCATGATATTGGCTGTGAGTTTGTCATAAATAGCTTATTATTTTGAGGTATGTGCCATCAATACCTAGTTTATTGAGAGTTTTTGTCATGAAGGGCTGTTGAATTTTGTCAAAGGCCTTTTCTCCATCTATTGAGATAATCATGTGGTTTTTGTCACTGGTTCTGTGTATGTGATGGATTACTTTTATTGATTTGCATATGTTGAACCAGCCTTGCATCCCAGTGCTGAAGCCGACTTGATCATGGTGGATAAGCTTTTTGATGTGCTGCTGGATTTGGTTTGCCAGTATTTTATTGATGATTTTTGCATCGATGTTCATCAGGGACATTGGTCTAAAATTCTCTTCTTTTGTTGTGACGCTGCCAGGCTTTGGTATTAGAATGATGTTGGCCTCATAAAATGAGTTAGGGAGGATTCCCTCTTTTTCTATTCATTGGAATAGTTTCAGAAGGAATGGTACCAGCTCCTCTTTGTACCTCTCGTAGAATTCAGTCGTGAATCCATCTGGTCCTGGACTTCTTTTGTTTTATAGGCTATTAGTTATTGCCTCAATTTCAGAGCCTGCTATTGGTCTATTCAGAGATTCACCTTCTTCCTGGTTTAGTCTTGGGAGAGTGTATGTGTCCAGGAATTTATCCATTTCTTCTAGATTTTCTAGTTTATTGGCATAGAGGTGTTTATAATATTCTCTGATGATAGTTTTCATTTCTGTGGGATCAGCAGTGATATTCCATTGATCATTTTTTTTATTGCATCTATTTGATTCTTCTCCCTTTTCTTCTTTATTAGTCTTGCTAGTGGTCTATCAATTTTGTTGATCTTTTCAAAAAACCGGCTCCTGGATTCATTATTTTTTTGAACGGTTTTTTGTGTCTCTATCTCTTTGAGTTATCTGATCTTAGTTATTTCTTGCCTTCTGCTAGCTTTTGAATTTGTTTTCTCTTGCTTCTGTAGTTATTTTAATTGAGATGTTAGGGTGTCAGTTTTAGATCTTTCCTGCTTTCTCTTGTGGGTATTTAGTGCTATAAATTTCCCTCTACACATGGCTTTAAATGTGTCCCAGAGATTCAGGTATGTTGTGTCTTTGTTCTCATTGGTTTCAAAGAACATCTTTCTATCTGCCTTCATTTCATTATTTACCCAGTAGTCATTCGGGAGCAAGTTGTTCAGTTTCCATGTAGTTGTGCGATTTTGAGTGAGTTTGTTATTCCTGAGTTCTAATTTGATTGCACTGTCATCTGAGACACAGTTTGTTGTGATTTCTGTTTTTTACATTTGCTGAGGAGTGCTTTACTTCCAACTATGTGGTCAATTTTGGAATAAGTGCGATGTGGTGCTGAGAAGAATGTAAAGTCTGTTGATTTGGGGTGGAGAGTTCTGTAAATGTCTATTAGGTCTGCTTGTTGCAGAGCTGAGTTCAGGTCCGGGATATCCTTGTTAACTTTCTGTCTCATTGATCTGTCTAATATTGACAGT
>NW_012101887.1:1383045-1394553 GCF_000951045.1 Mandrillus leucophaeus | reverse complement strand
AAGAATGTTGAATATTGGCCCCCACTCTCTTCTGGCTTGTAGAGTTTCTGCCAAGAGATCTGCTGTTAGTCTGATGGGCTGCCCTTTGTGGGTAACTCGACCTTTATCTCTGGCTGCCCTTAACACTTTTTCTTTCATTTCAACCTTGGTGAATCTGACAATTATGTGTCTTGGGGTTGCTCTTCTTGAGGAGTATCTTTGTGTTGTTCTCCGTATTTCCTGAATTTGAATGTTGGCCTGCCTTACTAGCTGAGGGACGTTCTCCTGGATAATATCCTGAAGAGTGTTTTCCAACTTGGTTCCATTCTCCCATCACATTCAGGTACACCAATCAAATGTAGGTTTGGTCTTTTCACATAGTCCCATATTTCTTGGAGGCTTTGTTCATTTCTTTTTACTGTTTTTTCTCTAATCTTGTCGTGTCACTTTTTTCATGAATTTGATCTTCAATCACTGATACCCTTTCTTCCACTTGATCAAATCAACTATTGAAGCTTGTGCATGCATCACGAAGTTCTCATGCCATGGTTTTCAGCTCCATCAGGTCATTTAAGGTCTTCTCTACACTGTTTATTCTAGTTAACCATTCATCTAATCTTTTTTCAAGGTTTTTAGCTTCCTTGCAATGATTTTGAACATCCTCCTTTAGCTCAGAGAAGTCTGTTATTACCAACCTTCTGAAGCCTACTTCTATCAACTTGTCAAAGTCATACTTTGTCCAGCTTTCTTCTGCTGGTGGCGAGGAGCTGCGATCCTTTGGAGGAGAAGAGGTGCTCTGATTTTTAGAATTTTCAGCTTCTGCTCTGGTTTCTCCCCATCTTTGTGGTTTTATCTACCTTTGGTCTTTGATGTTGTTGACCTACAGATGGAGTTTTGATGTAGATGATCTTTTTGTTGATGTTGATGCTATTCCTTTCTGTTTGTTAGTTTTTCTTCTAACAGTCAGGTCTCTCAGCTGCACGTCTGTTGGAGTTTGTTGGAGTTCCACTCCAGACCCTGTTTCCCTGGGTATCACCAGCAGAGGCTGCAGAATAGCAAATACTGAAGAACAGCAAATATTGCTGACTGATCCTTCCTCTGGAAGCTTCACCCCAGAAGGGCAGCTGCCTATATGTGTCTGTCAGCCCCTACTGGGAGGTGTCTCCCAGTTAGGCTACACGGGGGTCAGGGATCCACTTGAGGAGGCAGTCTGTCCGTTCTCAGAGCTCAAATGCCGTGCTGGGAGAACCACTGCTTTCTTCAGAGCTGTCAGACAGGGACGTTTAAGTCTGCAGAAGTTGTCTGCTGCCTTTTGTTCAGCTATGCCTTGCCCACAGAGGTGGAGTTGACAGGCAATAGGCCTTGTTGAGCTGTGGTGGGCTCCACCCAGTTCGAGCTTCCCAGTCGCTTTGTTTACCTACTCAAGCCTCAGCAATGGTGGACACCCCTCCCCCAGCCAGGCTGCTGACTCATAGATCGATCTCAGACTGCTGTACTAGCAGTGAGCAAGGCTCCAGGGGCATGGGACCCAATGAGCCATGCACAGGAGAGAATCACCTTGTCTGCCAGTTGCTAAGACCTTGGGAAAAGTGCAGTATTTGGGCAGGGAGTGTCCCATTTTTCCAGGTAGTCTGTCATGGCTTCCCTTGGCTAGCAAAGAGAAATCCCCAGACCCCTTGCACTTCCCGGGTGAGGTGACGCCCCACTTTTCTTTAGCTCGCCCTCCCTGGGCTGCTCCCACTGTCCAACCAGTCCCAATGAGATGAACCAGGTACCTCAGTTGGAAATGCAGAAATCACCCATCTTCTGTGTCTATCACGCTGGGAGCTGCAGACCTGAGCTGCTCCTATTTGGCCATCTTGGAATACCCCCGGCAATGTTTTCTTAAATACGAAAAGCACTAACCATGAAAGAACAGTTTGATCAAATAGATTTCATTAAAATTAAAAACTTCTGTTCATTGAAACACATCATTAAGAGAGTGAGCAATAATCTACAGATTAGGAGAAGAAAAATATAAAACAACTATTAACATAGGACTTGTACCCAAAATACGTAAAACTTGACTACAAATCAGTAAGAGAAAGAAAACTCAATGTTTTAAGAAATGAACAAAAGATTCAAGTAGGCCTTTCATAAATGCAGATATTTAAACAGCCAATAAGCAAATGAAAAAGAATTCAATATCATTGTTTATCAGGGAACTGAAAATTAAAACCATACTCAGATTCCAGTACATACTTTCAAAATCAGCACTACTACTTCTATACATTGTTGGTGGGGTTTAAATGGGTACAACATTTAAATGGGTGGGGTTTAAATGTTCCTCCCATTTCTAAATCCCCTATACCCATTAGAAAATTTTCATTCTGCAATAAAATTCCTTTGCCTAGCACAAGGTGATAGTTTTTTTTTTTTTTTTTCGTACATAGCTTTTCCTTTCTAGTTCAACTGGCAAATACCAAGGACATAATAAAAACTAAACTTATAAATCTGTACCAGCCTCTTCCTTGTCTATTCATCCTATCTTTACTTTCCTTGGTTCCTTACTACAAGACAGAGTGGCCTGTGTTTCCTCACTTATCATGGAGATACCCTTAATCTAGCATGTCTAGTTTAACAGTTACATGATCTGTGTATATTGATGAAATAATTACTAGTAGAGAGTACACATGGAGAGCTCCCCCAAAACTGAAAACTTAAATTGTTTTTATTACTTTCAAGGGACTTTGTATATACTAATCACTTTATAAACAGGGAATGAATTTGGCATAATAGTAATCAGACAAAAACTAAAGACCAGAATATTTAGGGAAGTAAAGTTGCTCTCACATTCTAGGTATGAAAAGATAATGACCCTCCAATTTTGTCTGAGTGTCCCTTCATTTTACCTCATCGTAGGTAACATGTTTCATTTCTTCTATTATAGATGTTCAGAACAGCAAATTAAAAAAAAAAAAAAATCCACTTCTTTTTCTCTTTTTCCTCATAGTCTTTACACATTGAAATCACTGTTTTCCATGGCCAGAGATTTCCTGCTAGCCTTTCTTCAAAAGTAGTCTGTGCTCTTCCAACCTTTTCTCTCCACAGCACCCCTACAGTCAAATCCAAACTTCAGGAGCCAGTGTTACCTCTTAGTCTTAGTGCTTTCAGGAAATTCACTTTCAGGAAAAGGATTTGATAGAGAATTCACTTTTTTTCCACAGGTGACTGCTTTAAGGAATTATCTTTTAAAATCTTTTAAATTATGCTTTAAAATGAATTTCTGATGGTGGAATTTTAAAGTCTGACAAACTAGTAGAGGGATGGTGGTTGGATTTTTAGGTTAGTAACCTTCCCTCTAACCTTCCCTCTGCCCCTTATAGGTACAACACACAATCTTTTTTCCAGTAAAGCTAGTTCTGTTTTCAACAGACTACAAAGTATAGCTATCTGATCTGCCCTTAGTCCCATGTAACTTTGATCTATTTTCTTTCAGAGGTATCTCCTTCTCAAAAAGCCAGGAGGAACTGGCAAAGAGTTGAAAAGAGTTCTTTTTTTTTCACCCAGACTGAAATGACCTAAGTTGCAAGGACTGGGTGATCTCAGTTTCTTTGCAAAGTACAAAGTGTTGTTTTTCGTGGTTGGTAGTAAACAAAGAACAGAATGCATCACTGGTAACACTTAACCAAAAACAACTCTTCAGTTTATGACCTATTGCCTAAATCAATGGCAGCTTACAATGGACATGTCTGTAAGTGGAGACCCTGAATATAATAAAATGCTAACATTCACGACTTCTGTAAAAAGCATTAGCAACTAAATAAATCCAACCATTGCTGCCTTTGCACTGAGCATGAAGAACATTTCTACTGTTTAATAAGAAAGAACATCATCTGAATAGCTTCTAATATATAATGTTCAAATTTATAAATCTATTGCTTTAGTATTTTAAAGTCAGGGCCTTAGTGTGGAAGGTCTATAGCCCAAAGAGATCAATAGCATTTTGTGTGATGTTAATATGTAACCATTATTTGAGGTTCAAATAAAGATTAATAAGGGAATCCCAAAAATTAATAGCCAAAGCAAAAATTTATGGAGAGATGGTGGACTCAACTCTTTGTGATGCATTACTAAAAGGTAGGTATAGAACTCTTTGAGGCTCTCTCTCTTTAAATACAAAACCTGCTCCTTTGGTCTCTTTGTATAAATAGTAAATACCAAATAAACATCAGTGATGTGGGGGTTAACATTAGCATCCTTATACCTAAGTCAATATTGCACCACCTAAAAATAATTATATGCTCCCATCCTCAGTTTGTGTCTTTGACATATCTTCTTGTTTCTTACACAGACACTTGAAATTTGGCATCTACAAGTAAAGAATGAATTTACCCAAAACAGGTGGCCATGGCATAAGGAACTAGTATGACAAATTGACTAAGGATGTTAATAATCATACTTGTAGCTATCATATATGCATAAAGTACTTGCTGTGTTAAGGATTGTTTTAAGCCCTTAATGTATACTAGCTCATTTAATCCTTTCAAAACTCTATAAACTAATTATTATTCCCAATTTACAGAGAACAAATAGAAGGAAAAATGAGATAAAATTGTTCCTATCATTGCAGTTAGGAACTGCCAGAATGTGAAACTAGGCACTCTCACTCTGAAGCGACATTAGTAGCCACGTGAACTATTTAAATTAATCAGTTATTCATATTTTCATCAAATATGCACCACATTTTCAGCACTGTGGTAGACTCCATGGCATATATGAGTGAGTGATATGAGATATGGTACCTACTTTTATAGAATGTAAAGCCTAGCAGTCACCATGAATATTAATCAAATTGTTACACAAACAAATGTAAAACTGCAATGTTACTGGTACACAAAGGAGGGATGTATGATGCTATGAGAATCAATCAGGGAGATTAGGGAAAGTTTTGCTGAGGTACTCACATACGCACTAGATATGAAAGATAGGCAGACTTAAACTAGACAAAGAGGAAGAGGAGATTTCAAGGCAGAGGAAACACCGTGTACAAATTCTCTGTGGTAAGTGGCAACAGAAAGAGTACTAGTAATTGAAAAAAGGCCAGTGTGAGGTGGGATCACAGAGAGTGAGAGAAAGCAGAGTACGAGACAAGGCTGGAAAGGTTTTATAGGTCATGGTAACTTACATCTTTGTCTTATTTTTCAAGCACTGAAAGATTTTGTATTATTTTATTATTGTTATTCTTAATTTTTTAGAGATAGAATCTCACTCTGTCACCCAGTCTGGAGTGTAGTGGCATGATCATGGCTCACTGCAGCTTCGAACTACTGGGCTCAAGCAATCCTTCCACCTCAACCTCCCTAGTAGCTAGGACTACAGGGCTGTGCCACCACACCCAGCTAAATATTTTATTATTTTTATTTTTATTTTTTTTGAGAAGGAGTCTTGCTCTGTTACCCAGGCTGGGGTGCAGTGGCATGATCTCGGCTCACTGCAAGCTCTGCCTCCCAGGTTCACGTCATTCTCCTGCCTCAGTCTTCTGAGTAGCTGGGACTACAGGCGCCCACCACCACGCCTGGCTAATTTTTTTTTTTTTTTTTTTTTTTTGTATATTTAGTAGAGATGGGGTTTCACCGTGTTAGCCAGAATGGTTTCAATCTCCTGACCTCCTGATCCACCAGCCTCAGCCTCCCAAAATGCTGGGATTACAGGCGTGAGCCACCGTGCTCGGCCTAAATCTTTCATTTTTTAGAGATGAGGTCAGTCACTGTGCTGCCCAGGCTGGTCTCAAACTCCTGGGCTCAGGTGATTCTCCTGCCTTAGCCTCCCAAAGTGCTGGGATTACAGGTGTGAGCCACCATGCCCAGCCCGAGCACTGAAAGATTTTAAATGGGGAAAATTACATAAATAGGTTTGTATTTTTAAAAGACTCATCTAACTTTAATGCTGACAATGGGATGGAAAAAGACCAATGAAAATGCATAAATGAGTTAAAAGGTTATTGTAATAGACCAAGTGACAGATGACTGGACTGGAGTGAAGAGGGTGATAAAGAGAAGTAGATTGAATCGAACTATCATAGGCTTGGCTTTTTATCATAGAAAAATCAATAGGGCTCTCTTGCAAAACGATCTAAGCAAGTTTGGTCACATACGACTATTTTGTTCCTTTTTGACAGGTAAAGGCAGTCACCAACTGTTGAGTGAAAGGGTTGGCTACTAAGTTACGATAAAACAAGTCTTAGGCCAAATTGTGTTGTACACACAAATATTTAAAAACTATGGCTAAGTGTGGTGGCTCATGCCTATAATCCCAGCACTTTGGGAGGCTGAGGTGGGCAGATGACTTGAGGCCAGGAGTTCAAGACCAGCCCGATCAACATGACGAAACCCCGTCTCTGAAAAAAACACAAAAATTAACTGGATGTCCTGGCCCATGCCTATAATTCCAGCTACTCAGGAGGCTGAGGCAGATAATCGCTTGAACCTGCGTGGCAGAGGCTGCAGTGAGCCGAGATCGTGCCACTACACTCCAGCCTGGAAGACAGAATGAGACTCCTTGTCTGAAAATAAAAAATAAACAGTTATTGACAGGGAGTCATACACACAACAATTCATATAATCTCTTCAATAAACTCAATTTACATCGAACTCTCTCTTTCATGTATTAGTTATCCATTGATGCACAACAAATTACCTCAAAATTTAGTGACTTGAAACAACAATAAATATTTATTATATGAGAGTTTCTTTAGGTCAGGGATTTGAGAGTAGGTTGGCTGAGTAGTTTTGGTTCAGGGTCTCTCATGAATCAAGATGTAGGCCAGAGATGTTGTTACCTAAGGCTTAACTGGGACTGGATGATCTGCTTCCAAGATGGCTCACTCACATGACTGACGAATTAATCTTCATGTTTCCAAAATATCTTATTGGTTACACAGACCAGCTCTATTTGATATGGGAAGAGACTATAAAAAAAGATGAACACTAAGGATCACTGGTGTTAGGTCACTGAGGGCCAGGGAGGCTGGCTATCATATATGACTACCACATGTATGATAGTTCATTTAAGGCAAACACGGCAATATTGAGGCAGGATTTAGTCAACCAGAATCCATAGAATCAATAGCTAGATATAGGACATTTTAGAATCAAACCTTGGATGCCATTCCTAAGGATAAAGATTATGATGCTTACTAGATTTTTACACCCCATTTTGCAAAGGCAGAATGTCTAAAATATATTAGCCAATGCACATACTTTGAACAACACTAATTTCACCAGTGAAAACACATTGCCACATTGCTTATATTAATCATGCTAATTAGAAAAATTATAGTGTTGTTCAAGATAAGTATGACTTGAGCCCTTGACATAGCTTCCTCTGGAATGTGGCCTTTTGATTAAATATTTTCTGACCACACATGGGAATGTGACTTCTTAATTATGGCAAGCAAGTGCACTTACAGCCTAAATTAACACATATAATATCACATACATATATATCCACAGAATATCATATTATCTATGATCATTTATTTGAAAGTAAATTAAAGACATCATAATATCATCCATTATTTAGAAGATGCAACCCATGAGCTAAAGTAACTATCTTGGCCAATGACTATCACCAAATGGGGCTGTTCATGCTGGATAAAACAACTTACAATGGAAATTACTGAATGGTCATTAGTGAAGCATTCTGGATTGGAATGTGTTACAGAAAAGGCACTTATATTGATTTTTATTTTTGAGGACAAAGCATTTAAGATTATATTATAGGGTTAACATGAGAATTACACAATATATTATTTCAAAGCACTTAGGACAAGTGCCTGGCACATACTAAAGTTGTCAGTAAATGTGATGATGAAGACGATGATGACGATGATGGTGGTGGTGTGGTGGTTATCATCTAACAACTTCAGATAGATACATGTCTCTTTATGATTATCAGTTGTACTGAACACAGCTATACTACCCAGATTCCTTTTCAGGGCTGAAAGAGTTCTTTGCTCAGCTTCTGGGAATGACATTAGCTGACAGCTCTCAAAATATCAGCTCCACACAGGAACTGCTCTCAACCTTACTCAAGGTCACAATCATTTCCAGGAGTCAGCCATTAGATAAATGAGTGGGCACTGATGTACATACAGAGGTTCAACCCCCTGCCTTCATTTGGGATGCCTCTAAAGTGCCACTCTAGCTTTAGAGCCACCCTAGGGTCAGCTTAGGCTTTATTGTAAGTACATCACAGCCAACTTCTTCCTCTACTCAATCCTGCATTTCCCCAGTGTTGATTATAAGAGCATTCTCAAATAAATATTCCTGCATGCAAATCTCCATCTCAGGGTCTGTTTTCCAGGGAACATGATCAAGCACATCAACGTTATTTAGTAAATTAGAAAGCTGTAAAGCTGGGTGTGATGGCTCATGCTGTAATCCCAGTACTTTTGGAGGCTGAGGCAGAAGAATCGCTTGAGGCCAGAAGTTCGGGACCAGCCTGGGAAACAGAGCAAAACCTTGTCTCTACAAAATATTTTTTTAAATAATATATATTTTTTTAATTTAAAAAGAAGACTGTATACACAAACGTACCTGGCTGAGCGCAGTGGCTCACGCCTGTAATCTCAGCATTTTGGGAGGCCAAGGTGGGTGAATCACCTGAGATCAGGAGTTCGAGACCAGCCTGGCCAACATGGTGAAACTCCATCTCTACTAAAAATACAAAAATTAGTCAGGCGTGGTGGTGCGTGCCTGTAATCCCAGCTACTCGGGAGGCTGAGACAAGAGAATTGCTTGAACACAGGAGGTGGAGGTTGCAGTGAGCTGAGATCATGGCATGGAGCTCCAGCCTGGGTGACAAGAGTGAAACTCCATCTCAAAACAACAACAACACAACAACAACAATAACAACAACAACAAAAATGTACCCTGTCTATTGTTTGGTACTGATTAACACAAGGTATAAGTTTGAGATAAAGTTATACACGTAATTTAAAATATTATTGTTCACTTAGATTAGAAATTTGAGATCTTAAGTTGGTACTAGAGACTAATAGAAAAAGTTATTAATTGAAATGTTTATCACATTAAATACTTTCTTACTGGAAAATTTGAAAATGTACATACAAGTGTTCATCTAATGTATGAGAGCACAAAAGGCCATGACAACTTTTAACACAACAAACAAAGTTAGCATACAGGTTCTGTTTGTCAGGATAGGCTAGGGAATAATGCTCCTAGTTATAAACTATACAAAAATCTGAGAGGCCTATCACATGACAGTTTCTTATTCAGGCAAATCTGCCAAGAGTGCAGGAGTTTCTCCATGTCAGCCCTTCACATAGTGACTCAACATTCCAGATTGCTCCCTTTTTCTGGTGTCTCCATTTCAATGTGATGTCTCAGGGCTCTTTGTTCCAGAAAAGACAGTATGGATGGGCAAATCATACACTGACTCTTACATGCTTTGGTATGGAAGTGATACATATCACCTTTGGTCACTGTCCATTGGTAGAACTAGTCACATGGCCCTGCTCAGCTTGCAGAACTAAGAAATGTAGAATTTTGTGTATCCAGAAAAGAGAGAAAGACTGAAAATATTGGCAAATATTGGTAATATCATTGACAGGGGAAATTATACCGTCCAAGGAAAGCTAATATTTTAGTACCCATAAGGATTGTCTTATTAAAAATCTGCTTTTTATGTTGTTTTTGAGATAGGGTCTTACTCTGTCACCCAAACTGGAGCACAGCAGTGTGATCAGAGATCACTACAGCCTCGACCTCCTGGGTTCAAGCAATCTTCCCACCTCAGCCTCCCTTGTAGCTGGGACTACAGGTGCATACCAGCACACCCAGTTATTTTTTAAAATTTTTTTTGCAGATATGGAGTCTCACAATGTTGCCTAGGCTGATCTTGAACTCCTGGGCTCAAGGGATCCTCCCACCTCAGCCTCCCAAAGCGCTGGGATTACAGGCATGTGCCACCCCCCCAGCAAAAATTCCTCTCTTGAGACAAACTTTCTGCATAGATTTTATCCTAGAAAAGTAATTGTAAGCTCCTACGTTTATTATGTAATTTGGATGAAAGCAAATGTATTAAGTATATAGACAGACTCAGCAGCTAAAGTAGAATTTAGCAAGGCATGGATAGTCTCTTCAGTTGTAAGATAAACAGTAAAAATAGACCACTTTGAGTGGGGAGTGAAAATTTTGGTATAATTTTTTTTCCAGAGGTTTCCTTGAAAAGATAATTGTAAAATTTAAAAATAAGAATAAAATACAGTCACATGTTGCTTAACAGACAGGAATATGTTCTGAGAAATGCATCATTAGGTGATTGTATGAAAATCTTAAGAATATACTTACACACGCCTAGATGGTATTGCCTACTACACACCTAGACTGTACAGTATAGCTCATTACTCTTAGATTATAGACATAGCATGTTACTTTACTGAATGCTGTAAGCAATTGTAACACAATGGGAAGTACTTTTGTATCTAAACATAGAAAAGATTCAGTAAAAATACAGTATAAAAGATTAAAAATAGAACACCTGTCTAGGGCACTTACCATGAACACAGCTTGCAGTACTAGAAGTTGTTTTGGGTGAGTCAGTGAGTGAGTGGTGAGTGAATGTGAAGGCTGAGGACATTACTGTCCAGTACTGTAGACTTTATAAACACTGTATACTTAGGCTACCCCAAATTTATTTTTAAAAATATTTCTTAAATAATAAATTAATCTTAGCTTACTATAAATTTTTCATGGTTTTGTTCCTTTTTAACTTTTAAAAAATTATTGATATCTAATAAATATACATATTTCTGGGGTACATGCATACAATGTATAAGGATCAAATCAATGTATTTAGGATATCCATCACCTCAAACGTTTATTATTTTTTTGTGTTGTGAACATTTCAAATATTCTCTTGCAGCTATTTTTAAATATATAATAAATTATCGTTAACTATAGCCATCCTCCATGCTATGGAACATTAGAACTTATCCCTTCTTTCTGTGTGTTTCTACCCTTTAACCAATCTTACTTTACTCACTCCACCACACCCTTCCTAATCTCCAGTAACTTTTTTTCTACTCTCTACCTCCATGAGATCAACTTTCTTAGCTCCCACACGAATGAGATCACGCAGTATTTGTGTTTCTGTACCCGGCTAATTGCACTTAACATAACGACCTCCAGTTCTGTCCATATTGCTACAAATGATAGGATTTTATTCCCTTTTTGTTGCAGAATAGTATGCCATTGTGTATATATAGCACATTTTCTTTATCCATCTGTTGAGGGATGCTTAGTTTGATTTCATACCTTGACTATTGTGAATAGTGCTGCAATAAACAAGGGAGCGAAGATGTCTTTTTGATATACTGATTTCCCCTCTGGGGAGATAAATACCCAGTAGTGGGATTGCTGGATCAAATGAAAGTTGTATTTTCAGTTTTCTGAGAAACCTCCATACTGTTTTCCACAATGGCTGTGTGTGTGTGTGTGTGTGTGTGTGTGTGTGTGTGTGTGT
>NW_012101887.1:1309815-1382515 GCF_000951045.1 Mandrillus leucophaeus | reverse complement strand
TGATTAGTAATGTTGGGCATTTTTTCATGTATTTGTTGGCCGTTTGCTTGTTTTCTTTTGAGACATGTCTATTCAGATCCTTCCCCCACTTTTTAATGGGATTATTTGTTTTTTTCCTGTTGTTTCTTATATATTCTGTATATTTGTTCTTTATCAGATTAATAGTTTGCAAATACTTTCTGTCACTCTACAAGTCGTCTCTTCACTCTGTTGATCATTTTCTTTGCTGTGCAGGGAGTTTTTTAGTTTAATATAATCTATTTATTTATTTATTTTTGTTTCTGTTGCCTGTGCTTTTGAAGTCTTAGCCATAAAATCGTTGGCTAGACCAATGTAGACTAATGTCCTGAAGTGTTTCTTCTGTGTTTTCTTTTAGTAGTTTTACAGTTTGGTGTCTCATATTCAAGTTTTAAATTCATTTTGAATTGACACTTGTATACGGTGAGAGATAGGAATTTAGTGTCATTCTTCTGTATATGGATATCCAATTTTCCCAACATGATTTATTAAAAAGAATATCCTTTCCCCAATTTATATTCTTGGCATATTCATCAAAAATCAGTTGGCTATAAATAGATGGATTATTCTTAGGTTCTCTATTCTGTTCCACTGGTATATGTGTCATTTTTATACCAGGAATGTGTTGTTTCGGTTATTACAGCTTAGTGTATTTTGAAGTCTGGTTGGGCAATGCCTCTCACTTTATAATTTTTGCTCAGGAATGCTTTGGCTACCCAGGGCCTTTTGTGGTTCCATACAAATTTTAGGGCTGTTTTTTCTATTTCTGTGAATAATTTTATTGGTGTTTTTATAGGGATTGCATTGAATCTGTAGATTACTTTGGGTAGTATGGTCATTTTAACAATATTAATTATTTCTATCCACGAACATGAGATATCTATTTGTTTGTGTCCTTTTCAATTTCTTTCATCAATGTTACATTGTTTTTGGCATAGAGGTATTTTACTGCCTTGGTTACATTTATTACTAAGTTTTTTTTTTTTTTTGGTAGCTATTGTAAATGGAATTGCTTTCTTAATGTATGTTTCAGCTTGTTTGTTATTGGTGTATAGAAACACTACTGATTTTTGTATGTTGGTTTTGTATCCTGAAAATTTACTGAATTTGTTTATCAGTTTTTAGAGCTTTTTGGTGGAGTCTATTTTGTCTTGTTTTGCTTATTAACAGTGTCTTGCTCTGTCACAACCCAGGCTAGAGTGCAGTGGCATGATCATTGCTCACTGCAGCCTTGAACTCCAGGGCTCAAGTGATCCTCCCACCCCAGGTTCACAAGTAGCTAGGACAACAGGCATGTGCCACCGCATCTGGCTAAAATTTTTAAATTTTTTTAGAGATTGGGGTCTCACTATGTTGCCCAGGCTGTTCTTGAACCCCTGGGCTCAAGTGATCCTCCTGCCTCAGCCTCTCAAAGTGCTGAGATTGCAGGTATGAGTCACCATGCTCAGCCTTTTTGGTGGAGTCTTTAGGTTTTTCTAGATATCAGATTATGTTGTCTGCAAAGAGAAAATATATGACCACCTTTTTTCCAATTGGATGTCTTTTAATTCCTTCTCTTGCCTGATTGCTCTGGCAAGGACTTTCAGTACCGTGTTGAATAAGAGTGGTGAAAGTGGTCATCCTTGTCTTGTTCCAGTTCTTCGCAGAAAGGCTTTCAGCTTTTGCCTGTTCAGTATGATTTTAGCTCCAGGCTAACCATATATGACCCTTAATATGTTGAGGTAAATTCCTTCTACACCTAACTTGTTGAGAGTTTTTATCATGAAGGAAGTTAAATTTTAACAAATGCTTTTCTATATCTGTTGAGATGATCATAAAGTTTTTGTCCTTCATTCTGTTGATATCACACTTATTAATTTGCATATGTTGAACTATGCTTGCATCCCTGGGTAAAGCCCACTTCATCATGGTGTATTATCTTTTGATGTGTTGTAACTTTTTTACTTTATAAACTTTTTATTTTTAAAAACTTTGTAACTCTTTTGTAATAACACAGTTTAAAACACAAATGCAGTGTGCAGTTGTATAAAAATATTTGGTTTCTTTATATCCTTATGCTATATGCTTTTTTCCATTTAAAAAGTTTTTAATTTAAAAAAATGTTTTAAATACTGTAATCCCAGCACTTTGGGAGGCCCAGGTAGGTGGACCACTTTGGGAGGCCGAGATAGGTGGACCACGAGGTCAGGAGATCGAGAGCATCCTGGCTAACACGGTGAAACCCCGTCCCTATTAAAAGTACAAAAAATTAGCTGGGTGTGGTGGCGGGCGCCTACAGTCCCAGCTACTTGGGAGGCTGAGGCAGGAGAATGGCATGAACCCAGGAGGTGGAGCTTGCAGTGAGCTGAGATCACACTACTGCACTCCAGCCTGGGCAACAGTGCAAGACTCCGTCTCAAAAAAAAAAAAAAAAAAAAAAAGAATGAAGACACATACAAACACATCAGCCTAAGCCTACACAGGTTCAAGATCATCAATATCACCATCTTTCACCACCATATCTTGTCCCACTGGAAGTTCTTCAGGGGCAACAACACACAGGGAGCTGTCACCTCCTATGATAACAATGCCTTCTTCTGGAATGTCTCCTGAAAGACCTGCCCAAGGCTGCTTAACAGTTAACTTTTTATAAATATAAGTATAGGAAATATACTCTACAATAATAAAAAGTATAGTATAGCAAATACATAAGCCAGTGAGAGTTGTTTATTATTATTATCAAGTATTATATACAGTGGATAATTGTGTGTGCTAGACTTTTATGCTAGACTGGCAATGCAGTAGGTTTGTTTACACCAGCATGACTACAAACATGTGCAATGTGTTGTGCTACATTACGATTACTACAATGTCACTAGGTAATAGAAATTTTTCAGCTTCATTATAATCGTACGGGACAACCATTGTACAAAAGGTCAGACATTGACCCAAATATTGTTATGAGGTACATGGCTGAAGTTGTTGTATGTATAATAAAAGTGAGCTTTGCCTAAATTTAATTCCACATTTAAGCATTCACTTCTTTAAAAAGGACTCTCAGGGCACTGTAGCTCATACCTGTAATCCCAGAACTTTGGGAGGTCAAGCAGAAGGATTGAGTCCAGGGGTTCAAGACCAGCCTGGACAACATAGCAGGACTCCCATCTCAAAAATAAATAAGTAAATAAAAAGGAGTAAAATTCCCCTGTCAAGTAAGTATACCTCACACCCTTATTTCTATGGCATTCTTCAATAAGAAAAACATTCATATGAGAAACATTCCATATTATAGATTATAAGAAACTGCATACCATGAAAAGTTCAAACATGAAAATAGTCCATGAAAACAAAAGTGAATGAAGATACAAATTTCCATGCTTTCCAGACCTTAAAAATAAACATACTAATTTATTTTTGGCTTACAGTCCTATATAATTTTATCACATGCAATTGTTTAATACAATGATCACTACAATCAAGATATAAAACTATTCCATCACTCCAAAGAAATTCTCTTATGCTGCCCATTCATGGTCACACCCTCCCCACAACCCTAACCCCTGGCACTACTGATCAATTCTTCATTGCTGTGATTTTTATCATTTTGAAAATGTTATATAAACAGAATCACATAACAGATAACCTTTTGAGATTAGCTTTTATTTCAGTCAGCATAACAGCCTTGAGATGCACTCAAGTTGTTGTATGTATCAATAGTGTTTTCCTTTTTATTGCTCAGTAGGATTTCATGATAGGGTTATGCCAGTTTGTTCATTCATCAATTGGAGGACATCTGATTGTTTCATTTTGGGCTATTGCAAATAAAGCTGATATGAACATTTATGCACATGGTTTTGTGTGTAAGTTTTGATCTCTCTAGAATGAATATCCAGTAGTTGTATTATTGGGTTGTACATTAAGTGTATGTTTAACTTTATAAGAAACTGCCAAACTATTTTCTAGTGTGATGGTATCATTTTACATTAGCATCAGCAATGTATGAGAGATCTAGTTACTCCGCATTTTGTCAGCACTTGGTATCATCAGTACTTTTTATTTTAACCATTCTAACAGGTGTGTGGTGATAGCTCATTGAGGTGTTAATTTGCATTTTTCTAACGGTCAATTATGTTGATATATAATAATGCTTTACACTTACATCATGTTTTGCATTTTTGCAAATAATGTTTTAAACATCTCAATTAATCTTCACAAGTACGGTGTGGCTATTTTATTTTATTTCATTTCATTTCATTTTGAGACAGAGTCTCACTCTGTCATCCAGACTGGAGTGCAGTGGCTCGGTTTCGACTCACTGCAACCTCCACCTCCCAGGTTCAAGCAATTCTTGTGCCTCAGCCTCCTGAGTAGCTGGGATTGCAGGTGCCTGCCACAATGCTGGGCTAATTTTTCTATTTTTAGTAGAGATGGGGTTTCACCATGTTGGTCAGGCTGGCCTTGAACTCCTGACCTCAAGTGATCTACCTGCCTCAGCCTCCCAAAGTGCTAGGATTACAGGTGTGAGCCACTGCACCCGGCTCAGGGTGGTTTATTTCAATTGATAAAAAGCTGATATATAAATCTGGAAGAGAGCAAAATGTTGTTACTTCAAAGCAGAATCAAAAGAGTTTAAAACCCAAAAAGAAATGAGGCACTTTAGTCAAAATTCCCCATTTTACAGAGAACTAAGTTCCAGAGGGATTAAATGGTTTCTCACACAGCTGGAATCACACCCAAAAACCACACTTCCGATTCTTGAATTTCTTCCATAATGTTCTATCAAGGAATTGATAATTTATGCTTGAATCTTTCAAGTGACTGGGAAGCCACTCATTTTTTTGCTCTATTCTTTTTGGATGTGTTTCCTGATATTGAACTGAAATGACATATAAGCAAGTGACTGTCTGCAAGTATTTTGACATCGAGTTGAAATGGCTTGCTATAGCTCCTGTCAATGGGTCTAGTTCCATCCTCCAAGACCTTCCAGTGGAAGCATGATCACTTTTTAACATGGCAAGACGTCAGATGCCTGAAGACAGTCATCATGATCTCATATATATATATATTCCAGGCTAAGCATTTACATTTTCATTCAACCGTTCTTAAGGTGAGCTGCTTCATCATTCTGCTTGCTTTTATGTAAACCAGTCCTAGATATCTTATGGTGCAAAACACTGAAGAAAATATTCCTAGTAATATAGCCAGAGTATATATATTTTCCAATTATTCATATCTACTGCAAGAAATAATGTAATGTCCTTGCCTTTCACTTAGTATATCATGAGTATTTCTTTATATCATTAAAAACTATCTGTAAATGTATTCTTAAAATTTTAAGTTGAATTTTTTATTTTAAAATTATGTTTATTTTTTGAATGTGTTACATGCACATGGCACAAAATTCAAAACATTCAAGAGGTTTTACAGTAAAAAATCATTTTTCCCAGACTTCTAGTTGACTATAACATGCTACTCTATAATGTGACATAATATTTCAGACACCCATTTTTTAGAGACATAACTCTTTATGATTATGACACTATCACATGGCTATATTGTCTTTTTAATCATTCGTGCTAAACTTTTTTGCCATAATTTTTTATAAACTTCCTTATATATATATAACATTATGAATGTATTTTAGATTTTTTTTTTAAAGTAGATTCTTAGAAGAAAATTGCTGCATTAAACAGTATGGCTTGTGCATAATAACTTTCCACAAAATTACTATTTTATGTTTGCAACAGTAGTATATGTTTATGGTAAATATTATTTTTTCCAGCTTATTAAATGTCTAAAGGTGTTTCACACATGCCAGTGCCTGTCGATATCATACAATTAAATGTGGTTTTTATTTTTTACCAAATATAATGCCTTACAATTAATATTTGTTATATTTTATCTGTTTATGTTTGTTTTATTCACCAGATTTTAAACTCCTGCAGTCCAACATACCTTATTCATATTCTAAAGCCTAACAGACATTTACCCAGGTAGATATTCCATAAATTTTTGACATCTAAATGAGTGGATAAACTTAAAAATCCTACTAGTTTGTTGGACTCTGCCTATATTGTTATAGACTCTAAAAATTTTATTGATTCTAATTATGCCTATATAGAATTTAGCCCAGAGCCAACATCAAGCTGTTCCAAAGTTTGGGGAAAATACTATCCTTCCTGATTTTGTGAATCAGGTAAAAATTTGATAAATATGGATTCTATGTTTTCATTTAAGTCAATGAAACACAGATGACCCAGGACTGTAATTCTATACTAAAAACCTCTGGAGAGGCTGACTGCCATCTAGGAGTCAGTATTCTTTGGATGCTAAGTCCTTCTCTGACAGTACTACCATCTAGCCTCCCCAACCCCTCCAACTTACTCACAAGGATATGATTTAAAAAAAAAAAAAGTAACTAATACCTCATTGGCCCAGATAAATATTACTTACTGAATTTTATTGGCTGACTAGTCTAGTAATTCTATCAGGAATCAGGAAGAAAATTAAATTAGACTGAAATAAAATGTTATAGATAAACCCGTGCTGTATTCGATTGATTACTGCTTTCTCTTACAGATGCTCCCAAAGCATCCTTTAATTATTCCTTTTAGATTGTTGTCTAGGATCAGCATGGTCCTGGCTGGTTATCAGGGGTGTTAAGAGAATCTCAGTTGAATGAATAAAGTCTTAGTCAAATAAAGATTGATTATTTATTTGGGAGGGTTTCCATGTGATATGGGTTATCATTTTATATCACTGGCACTCCTGTAGATGTCCATAATCTTTTCCGTATTTCTGAGAGCTTGTGACTACTTAGATTACTGAAAAATACTTTTTCTTATTAGTAGTTTGGATAGGGTCGAGTAAAGTATCTGCATACAGACACCTGTGACTCCTGCTACACATGAAGGGGATGGGAAGTGGGAAGCAGTTGTCAATTAAACAAAGACTCTCTCTGATCACATGAAATAATCTTTGGGGGATCTTTGGATATTAGCTTGGCTGCCACATAACTTCCCGGATCTGGTAACCTGTAGTAACCCTATCAGGTCTATTTCAAACTCTGGCAATCTCTGTCAGAGCAGAGACTGTGGGGTCTGTCATTTGCTCATTCCATTCTGGTTCACATAGTCCAACCAAGAAGTCCCTCAGACTTCCTCTACCCTCCAGCACCCATTTCATTATCTCCCATTCCCTCCAAGCCAGGAAAACCTAATTGTGATGGTTAATTTTACGTGTCAACTTGACTGTGTTAAGGGATATCCAGATAGATGATAAAACAATATTTCTGTGTGCCTCTGTGAAGAAATTAGCATTTGAATCAAGACGGACTAAAAATCTGCTCTACCAATGTGGGTGGGCATCATCCAGTTCACTGGAGGCCTGCCCAAATAGAACAAAAAGGGCAGAGAAAAGGTGAATTTGCTTTCTTCTTGAGTTGGGACCTCCATCTTCTCCTACCCCTGGACATCAGAGCTCCTGGTTCTGCAGTCGTCAGACTCTAGGACTTATACTAGCATCCCTACCCCACATTCTCAGGCCTTACATTGGGTGTTAAGTTATTGGGTCTCCTGGTTCTCAGCCCTTTGAACTTGAACTTAATTACACCATTGGCTTTCCTGGTTCTCCAGTTTGCAGATGGCAGATCTTAGGTTTCTGTGATTGAGACATTTCCATAATAAATTATCTATCTATCTATCTATCTATCTATCTATCTATCTATCTATCTATCTATCTATCTATCTAATCTATCTGAAAAAGATAAGCTGAGGTACAATAAAATTTTAAAGTTTATTTGAGCAAACAGTGATTCACAAATTGGGCAACTCTAAACCAGAAGTGGTTTGGGAGCTCTGCTGAAGGAATGCAGTGTGGAGGATTTTATAGCAGGAACATGAAAGCAAAGACAATATTTGATTGGTTACAGTTATATCATTTCCGTCTTTGGTCATCCTCTTGGAAAGTCCCTAGCTACATAATTATAAAGCTGCTTCTGACTGATTGAGCTTAAGTTCTGTGTTATATTCATTTACCATAAATAGCTCAAGTTAAGTTTTAGATTATGTTTGCAAATCAAGCAAGGTTAACTTATGAGGCCTAACTGGGTTTGTCTGCACAGAGATTCGTCAGGCTTGGTTTCCATTTTTAATTTGCTTTAACAACATGTATCATTCTACTGGCTTTGCTTCCCTGGAGAACCCTAATACAGAAGTCTCTTAGAGATATTACTGTATTCTCTTTGAACTCTTGTGTATTAACTTTATAGGGCTTCTGTAACAAATTACCACAAACTGATGGCTTAAAACAATAGAAATTTATTCTCTTAGTTCTGAGGCCAGAAGTCCAAAATCAATGCATTAGCAAGGCTGTACTTCTGCGGGAGGATCAAAAATCTGTTCTTGGCCTTCTCCAGCTTTAGTGGCTGTCAGCATTCCTTGATTTATGATCACATTACTCCATTCTCTGCCTCCACGGTCACAACTACCCCCTCCTCTTCTCCATGTCTTCTCTTCTGTCATATATGAATACATGTCATTGGCTTTACAGCCCACCAGATAGTCCAGGATGAACTCCTCATCTCAAGGTTCTTAATTACATCTGCAAAGACTTTTTTATCCAAGTAAGGTACCATTCACAGATTCCAGGATTAGGAGGAAGGCTTACCTTTTGCAGGGGCCACCATTCTACCCCTACATCTTACCTAAGAATACAAGTTTTTCTTCTTTCAAGCTTTGCCTCTTGAAGCTCTGAAGAAATTTAAGACTTGTTCTTTTCTCATCACCTTAGCTTTGAAGACTTATGTCTCCATTTTAAGCATGCCTTTGGCAAATTCAGTGTATTCTTTTGTTTCAGTTGATTTTTTTTTTCTTTTTTTTTTTTTTTTTTTAAATGACACCAATGGGCAAAAAAGTTACTTAGTTAAAAAAAAAAAAAAAAAATTCAGGGATTGAGATTTCCACTTTTCAACCTGAAGGCAGATGTTTTCCCATGTTTAGTGTTCTATTACATTTTCCATAATTCCTCAAAGATGAGTACCACTGTTCTCAGATCTCATTTGTACTTTCCTTTTTTTTTTTTTGTCTGAGACAGAGTCTCGCTCTGTCGCCCAGGCTGGAGTGCAGTGGCCGGATCTCAGCTCACTGCAAGCTCCGCCTCCTGGGTTTAGGCCATTCTCCTGCCTCAGCCTCCCGAGTACCTGAGACTACAGGCGTCCGCCACCATGCCTGGCTAGTTTTTTGTATTTTTTAGTAGAGACGGGGTTTCACCGTGTTAGCCAGGATGGTCTCCATCTCCTGATCATTTGTACTTTTTACCCTAAAACCTGTAATGTAAAACACTCAGAGCAAATGTTATAATCTAGATTCAAACTGTTAAGTACTCTCTTAGAAAATTTTTTCCCCTAATTAGGAACAGTATTGCCTTCTGTCAATATCTATATGCTTTTGAGTAATATTAACAAGTTGCTATTTGTTGTGAGCCTGGCTCAGTGTTTTGAATATGTTACTTCTATTAATGAGAAAAATCCTATGGGAAAGGCATCGCTATGTCTATTTTACAGATGGGGAAAAGGATACCCAGAATAATGTAACAAGTAATGTTGTCAAAGACAAAATTTCAACAAATGTAAAGATCTAATTGGTTTTTATTAGTGATTCTAGAATTGGGCAGCATCTCGTTCTATAAAATAGAATAGTGCTTCAGTAAGTTGAGCAGAGGAAGTGGACTTTATTGGGAGAAAGGGGCTAAAGAAAGCAGAACTAAGGAATAAAGTGTATTGATCATTTCAAAACGTTACTTTCCTCACAGGGTTAAAAAAGAGGGGACTTCCTTATCACACTGATTAAAATTGGCCTGTTTGGAGATTTGGTTGTTTTTCCCTCCTGATTTCTTGGAAGGTCAGATAAACAACTTAGTTTTGGTTTGGTGACCTGGAGTTTTAGTATGAGTGACTCCATTTTGGTTTGGTCTGGAGGGGCCTAGTGCAGGAGCCCAATCCAAAACAATAGCCTCCCATAAATTTTGTTAAACAGTGCTGAAACAGAATTAAACCTAGGTTTGCCTGGCCCCACAAACACATGTTCTTTCTATGATGTCAACCCACTTCTCTAGTTTCCTTTGTAGAGAATGAAGCAAATAGTAGTTAAGGAGTTCTTTCTCTGTCAGCTCTAACCTTACAGTAGAAGCTGCTAGTGGGCGTTTCCCTTTCTTGATCTTCTGGTTCTGAACAGAATTTTAAAAGGTCTGTTCTTTGTCCTTCCTTAGCATTTTTTGCAAGTCTCACCTCATTTGGGGGTTTCAGGTTTCTTGACACTATCCTTTAGGGCCCATGTTACCTTCTTATAATTATCCTTGGTATGTGGTTGCTTTCTCCCAAGGTTTCTGTCACTTCCAATTAGCCAAGCAATTCCTCCTTGTTGGTCAGAATTAGGTTCCCAGTTGCTCTGCTGGGACGTTAAATCATGAGAAAGGCAAGTCAAAAACTTGTCAGATGTTTTTGATTTTAGCCCAATAAAACTTTTAATGTGGTCCAGCTATTTAAATTTTCTTTTTTGTGTGTTGCATTGCTATAGGTATTGACAAATAGTATACTGAGGGCATTGTGTTATCAACAACTAATTCCTTTATGGAGAATTGCAATGTAGCAATATATATTTGAAACCAGTTTTTGTTGTTTTTGGAAACGGTCTCACTTTGTTGCCCAAGCTGGAGTGCAGTGGCACAATCATGGCTCATTACAGCCTCAACTTCCCAGGCTCAAGCCATCCTCCTGTCTCAGCCTTCCAAGTAGCTGGTACCACAGGTGTGAGCCACTATGCCTAGTTAATTTTGTAATTTTTTTGTACTGGTGGGAGTCTCACTATGTTGCCCAGGCTGGTCTTGAACTCCTGGCCTCAAGCAATCCTCTCACTTTGGCCTCCCAAAGTGCTGGGATTACAGGCCCGAGCCACAGTGCCCAGCTGAAATTAGTTTTAAGTCTTTTGTATAAAACACTAAAGCAGTTCCAAGCTTCCCATTGTCTATATGTACACATGGCTATTTTAGCACATTCCCATTTGTTAGCCTCCACTCAAGTTCACCATGTGGAAAAATATTTTCTAATAAACTAATCTATTTGTATATCACACCTTGAGTGTAATCCCAAACCAGAAAATAGGAAATGGGATGGGGAATATGACCTCTTTGAAGCAAAACATGTCAGAAAGCCTATCATAAAGTAGAGGGCCATGAATTGAGGTGGGAAAAATATTATAATTCTTGCGAACTTCTAAGTAAGATTTAGGATTTCTTTCCATTGTGAACATATGCAAAAAACCACAGTGTTATTACAACTATTTTGGTGACTTTTTCACTTACAAAAATCACAAACATTTTCCTATCACATTACTATATTTGTAGATATCTCAAGATACAATTAGTATTATTTCAAAATTATACATTAGACCTGCTAGATTGTATTATTTAATGCAATAATAAAAAGTACATGTAAAGTATACATTTATTAAATATTTTGATTACCATATTTTAGTATAATTGATTTTATTTATAATCCTGTGCATTATATTTGACGTACAAAAAACATTACTCTAAAAAGGACTCTCTAGGCTTCACTAGACTGTCAAAGGGATCTGTGGCATAAAAAAAGGTTAAGAATATCTGTTACAGACTCTGGCATGGTAGTTAAGAGCATGTAGTCTGATGTCACACTGCTTGGGTTCAAATTCTGCCCTGTCACATATGATATGACTTTGGTTATATTATGTATAATCTTTGTGTCTTAGATTCTTCATGTGTAAAATGGAGATAATAATGCCTACCTAAAAGTCTTGCTATGAATATGAAGTAATATTAGTAACAAGCTTAATACAATGCCAGCATACAGTATGTTATTTATCCTTGTATCCACCCAGATGAAGAGTTTCATTTGGATCCTATTTACATTTATTTATCTTACATACTAATTTTTTTTTTACTGTGTTGTCACACAGTTACTAACACTGACTAAAGTTTTTAATTATATTTTAAAATACTGACTAGTTTTAAATTATATTTTAAAAATACATGTATAAGGAAGAATGATAAAGTCCCACATGCCCGCCATCCAGTTTAAGGAGAAAAAAGTTACTTTTACTCTAAAAAGGATGCATATAATTTATTATCCAAACAGTGACAATTTGGGGAGTGACAATGCTATTAATCATTACACCAGAAAATCAGCAAACCAGAACTGTGCTAGGTAAACCAGGACTGTTTGGCCAAACCAACACGTATAATTATCATACTCTTAAGCTCTTTGTTCACCTATTCCTTACTTCATTCCCTTCCCTCTGTAGCTAGAGGAAATCACTGTCTTGAATTTGGGCTTATCATTCTTTTGCTTTCATTTATAGATTTACTTCCTATGTTTGTACTCTTATGCTATTTACTTTCATTGGTTCTTTATATAAGTAGAATCCTACTGTAAAATTCTTTTGTGAATTGTTTTTTTGCTCAACATTGTGTTAGAGATTTATCTATGTCCACGAATTTGTAATTCATTTTTTCCACCACTATATTCTACTGTATGAGCATATACAATGTATTTAATCACTCTACTGTTGATGGACGGTGGATTTTTTTTCCATGTTTTACTGTTATAAATGCCATTATGAATTTTCTTGCTCGTCTCCTGCTATACATTTTTCCTGGGTCACAGAAGATGTGCATCTTCAGTTACTAGATAACACCATATTGTTTCCCAAATTGATTATATCAATTCATACTCCAACCAGCAATTATAAGAATTGTAATGATATTGCCAGACTTTTACATTTTTGTTCATCTGGTGGGTGTGAAATGGCATTTCCTTGTGGTTGGGTATCTTTTCAGGTTTTCTCCTGTATGAATTGCCTGTTTGGGGTGGAGAGCATTATCTTCATTTTTATTGAATTGTAGTGGTTCTTTACACAGTGTGAATACTGATCCTTTCGATAGTCATATGTGTTGCAAAGATCTTTTCTCAATTTGTGACTTGTCTTTTGTTTTCCTATGGTGTCTTTTTCCTTTTTAACTATTTATTATGGAAAATGAAAACATATCATAGTCTCCTTTTATCTATGGTTTTGCTTTCCACAGTTTTAGTTACCTGCAGTCACCGCCTGTCCAAAAATACTGAAAAATTCCGGAAATAATTCATTCGTTTTAAATTACACATCATTTTGAGCAGCATGATGAAACCTGCCATTCTGCTCCATCTTGCCCAGGATGTGAGTCTTCCCTTTGTCCAGTGTATCAGTGCTGTATATGCTACCCACCTGTTAGTCACTTAGTAGACTTCTTGGTTATCAGATCAAGTGTAGCGGTATCACAGTGTTTGTGTTCTTTATTTTACTTAATGGTTCAGAGTGTAAGAGTGGTGATGCTGGCAATTTTGGATATGCCAAAGAGAAGCTGTAAAGTGCTTCCTTTAAGTGAAAACATAAAAGTTCTCAATAAGGAAGGAAAAAACACAGTATATATAGGGTCCAGTACTATCCTCAGTTTCAGGCCTCCCCTGGGGGTCTTGGAACATATTCCCTGAAGTGGGGACTACTGCATGTAAAAGTATGCAGAACAGAATACTAAGTCCCCATATACTTATTATTCAACAATCCTCAACTCATAACCAATCTTGATTTATACTACCACCCACTTTCCACATCTCTTACCTTGAAGCATATCCCAGACATTGTATCACTACATCTCTAAATACTTCAATATGTATTTCTAAAAGGAATCTTTAAAAATTACTATGATCACACAAAAATGGTTAATTCCTTAATATCATCAAATATTAAACAAGCATTCAAATTTCTATCATAAATGTGCCCTTACAAAATTTTTCAAAAAAGCAATTTGAATAATGATACAGATAAAATCCTGTGGTGGACAACCTCCAAAATGGCACCCAATAATCCCTTCTCATACTGTACTTAGTTGGTTTGTGTGTCTGTGTTAGTCTGTTCTGCACTGCTATAAAACAATACCTGAGGCTGGGTAATTTATAAAGAAAAGAACTTTACTTGGCTCACAGTTCTGCAGGCTGTAGAAGCATGGCACCAGCATCTGCTTCTGGTGAGGGCCTCAGGAAGCTTTTTGTCATGGCAGAAGGGAAGGAGAGCAGCATTTCATATGGTGAGAAAGGGAGCAAAAGAGATGACAGGCTCTTTTAAACAACCAGCTCTTGTGTGAACTCACATAGCGAGAACTCATTGCCGCAAGGACAGCACCAAGCCATTCACAAGGGATCTACCCTCATGAACAAAACCAGCCCCACTTCCAACATTGAGAATCACATTTCAACACGAGATTTGGAGGGTACACACATCCAAACCATGTCAGTGACCCACAGTTTGGCCACATATCTGTGTAATAATATGTCACTTTGGGGGCTAGGTCAAAAAAGGCATTTAAAAAACATGGTGGCTTCTGCTTCTTTCTCTCTTGGATTACTTGTTTTAGGGGAAGCCAGGAAGCTCTATGAAGGGGTACATGTGGGAAGGAAGTATGGTATTCAGCTAAACAGCTAGTGAAGAACTAAAGTGTCCTGCCAATAGCATGTCTGTGAATCCTCTAGTACTAGTTAAAACATCAGATGATTACAGTCTCAGCTGATGGTTTGACTAGTAATTTCACAAGAGACAATGAACCAGAGCCACTCAGCTATGCTGCTTCTGGATTTTTGACCTTCAAACACTACATGAGATAATGAATGTTTATTGCTTTACATGTTGTATTTTGGGGCAGTTTGTTATGCAGCAAGAGAAAATTAGTATACATTCTGGTACTCGGAAGTGGGATGTTATCAAAAACCTAAAATGTAAGTGTGGTTTTGGAACTGGCGGTGAGCAGAAGGTAGAACTTGGAGGAGTTAATGAAAGTTTGAAGAGCTTTGAAGAAATTTTTTTATAGACGCATAATAGATAACCTTTGAGGAGGCTGCAGGTGACATCTTAACAGATTTGAAATCTCTTGTTGGAAAGTAGAGGGAAGGAGATCCTTGTTACATACTGGCAGAAAGTTTAGCAAATTTGTTACCCACAGATATGTACAAAGTAGAAAATATGCCTAATTAACTGATTGATCTAGCAAAGGAGATTGCCAGCCAAATGTTAAATATTTCATGTGTATTTTTTCTTGTTGCTTATAGTAAAATGTGTGAGGAGAGAGACAGTCAAAGGAATAACTGTTAAACAAAAAGGAGCCACGCCTAGGCATGGTGGCTTATGCCTAAAATCCCAGAACTTTGGGAGGCTGAGGTGGGAGGAATGCTTGAAGCCAGGAGTCCAAGATCACCTGGCCAACACAGCAAAAACCAGACTCTATTACAAACACACAAGTCAAAACTTGCTGGATTTGAAGATTCCCAGCCTGTGCAGATGACAAATGATGCTAAAATTGGGGAATGTCTCCGAGCAAAACAAATCCAGGACACTGCCAAACAAAAAGTTTAGGGTGTAGTTATAAAGTCCTTTAATAGCTCACAAAGATCTTAAGTTGTGCCTCAGAGTATTTTCATCAAACGATGTGTCTCAGAAAAATCTCTGAATAACATCACAGGTTTTAAAAAAGTTTAAGGGTGTTTTCATCAGCAAAAGCCCGAGGTACAGGAGTTTATGTGGAAGAGATGTGTGGTTGTTGCTTTTGTCTAATGGAGTGAACTCAAAATTCACAAGTGAGCCACAAAGTTTTTAAGAGAAGGCTTTTAGCAGAAACACAGCCAGCCTGGACTAAAACGCACAGAGAGGACCAAATGGAAAGAAGCTTGTGGGACATTCAAGCTTCTATAGGCAGAAAGCAGGCAGAACCGTAAACAAGAAAAAGAAAGGGTGACTCAGTGAGTAGGTCCAAGATCCCAGAAAGGAGAACTAAGAGAATTCTAGCCTTGAAACTTGACCAAGGAACTACCACTGTGCGCAGGTGGGTTTCAGAATTTCCGTGAACCTATGTACCTCCAATGTTCCCTCTTTTTAAATATACATGTCCACATTTATTATTTGATTCATTTTCTATTACACGTGGAAGCAGAGACTATGTCTTTAGTGTATGGGTCTTCACATAAAAAAGAACTCTTCTTGAGGAGCTGTACTTAAGTGCACCTATGAGTGGCATCCACAATTGGAACTGATTTAGATTTCTAGACTTTGAACTAATGGTGTAATAAGATGAGAGCTTTGGAGAGCTTTTGGAGGGGATGAATATATTTTGCAAATCAAGAACTATCAATCATTGGGGCCAAATTGTGACAGCCAGCTTCCCAGTATTCATGCTCTTGTGTAATCTCCTCCCATATATTGTCAGGGAAATGTCTGTGTGACTAACAGTATAAAGTAGAAGTAATGGTTTATCACTGAGTGATCACGGTTTCTCTCTTGGATCACCTATTCTGGAGAAAGCCAGCTGCCACATTGTGAGAAAACAAGGCAGCTCTAGGAATGAGCCCTCTAGGAAGTGGATCCTCTAACACCAGTCAAACTTTCAGACTACAGCCCAGCCAACATCTTGACTGCAAATTCATGAGACTTTGTGCCAGAATATATGGCTAAGACACCCATGGATCCCAAATCCTAAGAAAGTGTATAAATATTTTTAGATTTAAGCTAGGGTGATTTGTTATACAGTAAGATAACTAATGCAAGTTCACAGGCTGCTTCATATTGAACTAAGTCTCTTGCAATCTACAGTTTTCTCCACTTGTCCTTCTCCCTCTCCCTTTCTCCTGCAACATATTTGTTGAAATTAATTTGTCCCAATATTCTCCAAAATTGGATTTTTCATTTATATTTTCCATTCCAAAATATTACGTTGCGGTAGGTCTCATTGGCTTAAGGTTTTATTGGTGTTTCTATTTCCTGCAAATTGGATGGATCTAAATACCTGATTAGTATCAGGGTCAAATTTTTGATAAGATTTTAAAATCAGTAGTGGTGTTTTTCCATTAAGAAGCATATAATGTTTTCTTGTCATGTTAGCAGCTGTTGAAATGCAATAAATAAATCCATGTGTTCATTAGGAATTTCAAAATGGCAATTTTCTATCACTCCTCCATTTATTAGCTGGAATACGTGTATAAAGAGAACCCTCCCCTCCTCTACTATGCGGTTACCTACAGTTCACATAGAAAAAGCAGGACAAATGCCTACTAAAAAAACCAAACAAACTGGTTTTCAAAATAATGAATTGAGGCAACAGCATCTTTGCTGTTGACCAACTAAACGCTGTTTTACAATCATTACGTACTCATAGATTTAAAGACGCTTGATATGTTCCAATCAATTGGCATTTACTGTCCTTATTGACACTCAAATGGTCTCATCTATGGCCAGAAGGATGCTTTTCAGTTGTCTCCTGAGTCCATTTGATATGACACCCTCATAGTCTATAATAGCTTCCTTGCTATCTAGCACAACGCCAGGCTCATCTTGTACATTTCCTGTGCATGACTGAAATTAACCGCTATTCCAAGGGATTATGGAGTCTTTTGAACAGGGGTTTTTAACTTTAACGTTTTGGACATACACATTTCCCTTTATACATATTACATTTCCCTACCATAAGATCATAAAAATATTTTGCAATCTTTCTTTTGAAGGTTTAATATGTTTTCCTTTCACACTTACATCTTAGTCACCTGAAACTACTTTTTCTGTATGGTGTTAGGTAGGGAGGACCAACTTCATTTTTCCCCCTATGAATATCCAGCATCATTTACTGAAATGCTCTAGCTTTTCCTGCTGGTACGCAATGCCATCTCTGCCGTAAGTCAAGATTCCTTACAATCAGGATTCCTTATAAATCAATTTTTCCATCTCTAAGCAGTATTACAACATCCTAATTACTATGGTTTTAACAGATTTATTGAGGTACAATTCACGTACCAATTTACTCATTTAAAGTGCACAACTGAATTCATTTTAGTATATCTACAGAAACGTGCAACTACACATTTCAGAACTTTATTGCCTCAAAAAGAAACCGCGCCCTTTAGCTATCACTACCTTGGGCCCCCATCACCCCAAACTTTGCAAGCCCTAAACAACCACAATCTATTGTCTCAATACATTTCCTACTTTATACATTTTATTTAAATGGAATCATACGTGGTCTTTTGTGACTGGCTTCATTTCAGCATGCTTTCAAGGTTTATCCACATTCCAGCAGGTATTAGTACTTCATTCCTTTTGCGGCCAAATATATCCCATTATATAAATGCGTCACTTTTTGAGTATCTTTTCATGGATAAACATTTTATCGTTTGATGGATATTTGAGTTGTTTTTATGTTTTTGCTGTTATGAATATCTACAAGTCAATTCCATCTTAAATTTGCTTCTGGAATATCCTGAATTCTGCTCTTTGTCATAGAGACTTTAGAATCAGTTTGTCAAGCTCCTTGATAAACTCATTTGGGATTTCTATTGCAATTATCTTCATTGTGTAGGGGAGCATTGCCATCTTAACTCGAGTCTTTTAATAATTGAACACGGCAATTTTAAAATTAGATATTTTTAAAAGTCTGCCAATAGTTTTGTAATTTTCTACAGAGGTCTTCTATACCTTTTGTTAATTACCTATAGATAATTTATATTTTCAAAGCAATATAGTAAATGGTATGTTACAAAAGTCATTTTCTAACAGTTCATTTCTGCTGGAGAGAAATGCAATCCACTTTTGTATATTGATAGTCCTATCAGTCTGTTTTCACACTGCTATACATACTGAAGACTAATTTATAAAGAAAAGGGGTTTAATTGGCTCATGGTTCTGCAAGCTGTACAGGAAGCACAGTGGCTTCTGCTTCTGAGGCAGCTTCAGGAAGCTTCCAATCATGGTGGAAGGCAAAGGGTGAATAAGAGCAAGAGACGGGGAGAGCTACCACACAATTCTAAATTACCAGATCTCCTGAGAACTATTTCAGTCCTCAGAACTATTCAGTACCAAGAGGATGGTACTAAACCACTAATGAGAAACCTATTCCCATGATCCAATCTCCCACCAGGCCTCACCTCCAACATTGGGGATTACAATTCAACATGAGATTTGGGTAGGGACACAGATCCACACCATATCAATAGTATATTCAGAATCCTTGCAAAGCTCTTAAATAATTTATCTGTAGACTAAGTTATGTTTATTTCCAATTTTTAATCTTTTATTTTTCTTGCCTTATAATGCTGGCTAGGATCTCCAACATAGCACCTGTTCCTGATTCTAATGGACTGCTTCAAATACTTCATCTTAAAATACTGTTGCTGTAGTTTTATTAGCTTAAGGAAGTTCTACGCAATTCTAATTTGCCCAAAGGTTTATCCATGTCTGTTAATTTTTGCAAATAGTTTTCTTTTCCTGCATCTGTTTAGATAGCCAGATAGTTTTTCTAATCTTTTAATAAAATACATTCCTGGGTTAAATCCAACCTGATCGTGTTTTATTGTCTTTTCTTAAAAACAAATTTTCTGAGGTCTGTTTTATTCAGGATTTTTGTCTTTGTGAATATGACAGGGTTCTAATTCTTACTGCCCTTATCAAATCATTACTGCTCTAATAAACTCATTTTATTAGGCTTCTGTGACCTTGATGTTAAATTTGATAAGGGCAGTAAGGGCTAATTCCACAGTATATAAGTGGAATATACTATGTATGGAAGTAGAATATACTGTGGAATGGTTTGTGTAAAATTGAAATGATCTGTCCTTTGAAGGTTTCACAAAAGTCTCTGGGCATCATGATTTCTTACATCAACATCCCACCATTTATATTTTCCATTACTTGCTAGCTTTTGAAAAGTTACATTTTTCTGGAACTGTCTACTTCATTGATATTTTCCCATTATAAAGTTGTTCGTAATTTCTCACCAATCTCTACAGCATTTGTAACAATGTCCCCATTTTCACTTCTAATATTTATTTATTTATTTACTTTTTCCAAGAGACAAAGGTCTCATTATGTTGCCTAGGCTAGTTTCAAATTCCTGGCCTCAAGGGATGCTCCTGCCTTGGCCTCCCAACGTGCTGAAATTACAGACGTGAGCTACCACACTCAGCTTGGACAAAATATAAAACAAACATCTGAGAGCGTTAGAGACAATAAAGTATTCAGAAGGAAAAAACAGAGTTGTTGAATCCAGCATTTATATTAGCTTTTCCTCTGGAGTATCTTCTGATTCCTGAGATGATGGCTGAAAAGCTGAACAGAGTTTCTCACCCATAGAATTAAAAAGACAAAAACTGAAGTTTAGGGCCTGGTTTGGTAAACTCTGCATGCTTGAATTAGAACTTTAAAGGTCTACATTCTGAGAGAAAGTATGAACAGTAAGTAGACCTGCCTATATTCTAATTGTCTCTATCACTAACTGGATTAAGATGATCTTGGATTACTAGTGTCCAAAGGTCTTGCCAGGAGACATGAATTCTTTCTTTAGAAAACACCATCATATTGGACTTCAAAGTATAGTTTCCCCATAAACAATTCAATCAAAACAATTCTGACATTCAATTAAAACACAGCCTAAACCAAATTTTATATATTTATAATGTTTATAAAATAAATAATATAAAATAACATAAAAATAAGGGACATAAAAACAAGAAAATGTGATAACAACAAGAAAAGTGTCAGATAATAGTAGACACCATAGTTATTAGATACAGGTTTTAAAGTAATTATGATTAGTATGTTTGAGGAAATAAAAGATGAGATATTGGGTAAACAACTGGAAACAATGAAACAGAATCAAGTAGAAATGTTTGAACTGATAACCAAAAATGTAACTAAAATAAATGCTTCAAGAGAGATTTTTTTTTTTTAACAGATTAGAGACTACTAAAAGAAAATAGTGAACTGAAAGTTAAGAAGAAATATCCAGGATGAAACAGATAGGAAAATAAATGGATACAAGGGACAAAGTGAACTCTCAAATACACATGTTAAGGGGAATATCAAAAGAAGAGGAGAAAGGAGAGTGAAGGCAGAAGCAATGTCTGATGAAACATACCTAAGAATTTTCTCAAACAGCCTAAGGACATCACATCCAGATTCAAGAAACATTACAAATCTCAAAGAGGGAAAAAAAAAACCACACATACACACACACAAAAACAAACACAAAACACATGTGGGCACATCAAACTTAAGACAAACCTCTTAAAAGTAGCCATTCAAAAAAAGAGATTATACTGTGGCATATACTTTGAAGAGAAAAAAAACAAAATGGACATCATGTCTCAGAGGACATAATGGAAACCAGAAGGAATAAAATATATCTCCAAAATGATAAAATAGCTGCTAATTCAGCAAAAAGGTTCTTAAAAAATAAAAGTAAAATAAGACAGTTTCAGGACAGAAAATCTGAATGGAATTGCTACCAGTAGACATTCAAAGAAATATGAAAGTACGTCCTTCAAGAAGAAAAAAGATCTTAGATGGAAGCTCAGAATCCAGGAACCACAAAACACAAGAGAAAAAGTTAATGTTTGGGAAATGTAAATTCATACTGTATAAAAAAAAGTCTTGAGAATTTAGGAAATACATATCAAGAATATATAATGTATATAACATGAGGTGGGGCAGTAAATGAAGTTGATGTGTTCTCAGGTCCTTTCATTGTCCCAGAAGAAGTATAATACCAAATTATCTTAAAGATGATAAACCAAGGTTCCATGTTTTAATACCTGAGGTGAACAGTAAAAAGATACTAAAAGATACCTGTCAAGCTTATGAGGTAGAAAAAATGGAATAATTAAAAATAATCTAAAAGGTCTATATCCATACCACCCTGAATATGCTTGTTCTCATCTGATTTGGGAAGCTAAGTAAGGTTGGGGCTGATTGGCACTTGGATGAGAGTCTGCCTGGGAATATCAGGTGCTATGGCCTAAGGAAAAAAAAAAAAAAATCAAAAAAGCAAAAGAGAGAAAATGAAAATAGGAGAGGCGGGACAGATAAAATAAGAATAATGACAAACTTAAATCCAAATATGTTAGTAATTATGTAACATGTAAGCAGACTCTTTACTCCAATTAACAAATTACCAAAGTAGATTTAAAAAATATATTATCACTCTTTGCATTAAAACCAAACTACCATAAACTGGGTGACTTAAACAACAGAAATTTATTTCTCACAGTTCTGGAGGCTGGGCAGTTAAAGAAGAGTGCCAGCATGGTTGGCACAAATCAGGCCCTCTTCCTGATTTGTAGTTGTCTGTTTTCTTGTTGTGTCCTCACATGGTGAAGAGCAAAGAAAGAGGGGAAGCAAGCTGTCTAGTGTCTCTTGTTGTAAAGGCACTAATCCCATGGAGGGCTTCGCCCTCATTATTTAATCACCCCCCAAAGGCCCCATCTACTAATATCATGTCATTGGAGATTAGGGTTTCAATATAAGAATTCTGGTGTGGAGGGAGAGGGGACACAAACATGCAGTCTATAAAATGCTTTTTAATTTTTTGAGACAGGATCTTGCTCTGTGGCCCAGGCTGGAGTGCAGTGGCATGATCTTGGTTTACTGCAATGTCTACCTCTTGGGTCCAAGTGATCCTTCCACCTCAGCCTCCTGAGTAGCTGGAACTGTGGACACACACCATCACACTCAGGTAATTTTTAAATTTTTTTAGAGAAGAGGTCTCTCTATATTGCCTAGGCTAGTCTCTAACTCTTGTGCTCTAGTGATCCTCCCGCCTCAGCCTCCCAAAGTGCTGCAATAACAGGAGTGAGCCACTGTGCCCAGCCTAAAATGCTGTTTTACCTTAGACAATAAACATTTCCATTAGAAAGACTAGTCTAATGACTCTTTAAGAGCTAGATAAAATTCCACTAAGCATATATAACAATTGATCAATCTTATTGTATGTAAGACTGCAACAAACTTTTTACCATTATAGGTATTACTACAAATAAGTATTTGTCATAAAGCATTTTAAGGGCAATTTAAATGAAGTAACTTTTACAACATTCACTTAAATGATATTTCTTAAGGGGAAGGCGGGAAAACAAAACAAGGTCCCAGCCTTGGAGGAATTTATAATCTAATTAGGAGAACAGTATACATTAGGGAAAAAAAAATTACAATGAAAGCATACGACACTTATACTTCTTCAGAAACAGCAGAAATTTCTTAGCAGAAAAACTAATCAGAACATGTTGCAAAAAATACGGACTGAACTATGAAAAAGTGATATATCTTAATGGTTGAAAGAGTTCCAGGTCAGTGTGGGTATCACAACTTTTTGTTGGTCTTGAAAGCATTTGAGAACAGTTCTCACTCGGGATATTTCAACTCATCACAAAGCTCGAATGGTAAGCAACCAAGACTTTTCTCAAAGATTATGCTCCTAATTCCCTTGCTGAAACTACTGAATTTCTTTTCATCTCCATCATCTATCTTTTCTTCCCTTTCATAACCGTGCCCTTTCTTTGTATCTTCGTCAAAGACACCCACCTATTTTAAATAATGGAAACAGGAAAATTATTGTACTTCAAGGCAGGCAACCAACAGATAATATTATTATTCTACAAAATAAAAAAGACTGGGTGGCACTTCCTTAAAACATATATCCATTTTAATCATTAAATAGCATTACTTATATTACAGATTTTTCACATGTAATTGAGAGAACTGTGTGAAATAGAACATTAAAGGATATTAATCAAGTTATTTATCAACTTGATTAAATAAGGAACATTGAACTCCATGATCTATTAAAAATGATAAGCAGATAATCAAAACTACGATTTCTTTTTATGGTTTTACTCTGGCAGGAATGGATTCCATTCTGATAGTAATCCCAGTTTTACTGTCACATAGAAAATACTTTGTGAACTTCAATGACTGCCAGGTTTAGGACAGATATTAAGAACCACAGTGTCAGAAATGAAAGAATACAATTTCACAGAATGTGTTGTTTCTGACAGGTTGATAGCCACTTACCTTCTCCATCTTTTCTTCCCCATGGATAGCAGCTACTTCCCACAGATACACCAACAGACAATTTCAGCCCCTCTCTACCACACTTACCAGTTGCAAGTGCCCTGTGGCTCGTCTATTTACAACCCTGTCCCTACACAGCAGAAGCGGAACCCTTCAGGAAGTTCTGGATTCATCCTCAGCAGAATCTGTTTCACAAACTATTCTCCAGTCTCACCTCCCCTCCAGCTATTCTGTCAGTACTTACGATTCCTAGATCTTCTTTGTCACGCTGTTCGTCCCCCCACAAAACCAAATTTAAACAACAACAAAACCCTCATACACTCAGTCTGTGTCCCTTTCCTGACATAAAGCAACTGACCCTGTGCATGCTTCTTTTGGATGGCTGAGAACTCCAATTCCTTTGGGTCATTTACAGCTTGGATACCATACCCTCCAGGTACTCTGATAAGGAGGGTGAAATTTAGTATCTATACACCTGCCTACTCAACCTTCTTAACTTCCCTCAAAACTTCCTAGTTTCCCTTCCCAATTCCAACTTTATAAAAAACGTCACACTATGGCACAAAGTGAATTCATGGATGAAATTACTAACAGCTACAATTTAAGTAAGGATCCCCAAGTCGTGAGACAAATTTCTGGGTTGAAAGTGCTCTGTATATCCATTTCAAGCCTGCCTCCAGTACGACGTCTCATTATAATCAAATAAAAAGGCAGAAAAAGTTGACTGGAATAGAGTTTGGGAAAAACACAAAATTAAAAGGTGTATGAGAGTTTCACTTATTTGCATCTGATATAGATATATATCTATATATCGATAGATATCTAGGTATCTATCGATATATCTATAGAAAAAGAAAACCCCTCATACATTCAGTCTGTATCCCCTCTCCTGACATAAAGCAACTGGCCCTGTGCATGCTTCTTTTGGATGACTAAGAACCCCGATATATCGACATATCTGTCTATATCATAGATATAGATCACAGATATAGACAGATACCTATATGGAAAACGTCCATATTGGAACGTATTAAACAGGCAGAATTTTCTTCCTGGTTTCTCTGCTCTTGGTAGATGTTCTTCCGACTTCAATTGCCACCTGTGAATAGTGAAGAAACTTCTCACTATGAGATTCCATTGCCCTGAGGGAGGGAGAGCTACGGTACCCACTAAAGCAGGGAACAGAAGCAACTGAGGGGCAGGTCTGCGGAAATGAGGATATGCTAATAAGGGACCGAGTCGGGAAAGCTAGAGGGTAAAAAGAGGGCGTCAGTTAAGCTGAGACAAAACGACGGCCAAACGCGGTCTTGACACTCTAAATCACCTGGGTCTGGAGTCGACTCCCTTCGCGCACCCTCACTCCCAATCCCGGCCCCCTCCCGCCCCTCTCCCGCTCCCCACACCAACGTGTGCCTCCGTCACCTCTCAGGCAGTGGATGCGTTCCTGCTGAAACCACCCAACCTACCTCAGGGTCCTCGCAAGCGCAGCCACTGCGCTCCGCCCGCCGACGTACCTGTGCTGCGCCTGCGCCTCCTCCGCGCTCTCAAGGTCAGCACCGCCCCCAGCCCATAACCTGGCACCCACGGAAGTTGCTTTAGAGGACGTCCTGCGTATCTTCACCTCTGCGTGGCGTGGGGTCGACGGCGCTCTGGAGAAGGGAGGAACTTCCTGTCCCGCGCGCGCACAACTTCCGGCAGAGCCGGAAGACCCTCTCTTTCGCTGTTTGAGAGGCTCCCGGCTCAAGGACCGGGAGGTGAGAGGTTTGAGACTGTCCCGGGGACTCCGGGGTGTCTGGTCCACGACTTATCCTAGGCGCCATGGTGAGTTCTTCTGTGGGAGCAGGAGTGACAACGGTGGGGCGAAAAGGGTGGGGAGGTCAGTCCTGTAAAAAGAGCCATCAGGTGCTCTGCTCAGAATGGAGTGAGTTGAGACGTTGGGATGAGCTGTTGGGCAGGACCCACCACCTGTCCTAGGGTGTCTGAGCCCCTGAGGAAGCAGCGTTACGCCTGCCTGGCTGGGAAACTAGCGGGCCGGAGGTAGGGGCGTATCTGTCAGGGAGTATGGACTGGGTAGCCTGCCTGTTAATGGCCCATTTACTGTGTATGGCCTGTGGCGCCAGGTGATCCCAGAGCTGACCTTGCCGGGTCAATCACCTCTTCTGCGCCCCCTTCCCCAGCGCAGAACAGTGGCCAAGAACTTCGAATCTTAGAAATGCGTTTAGCCTCTCCAGGTGGACACAACGGGTCTCCTTCTTGTACAGGATCAACACCTGTCATTTAAAGAAACGGCAGCCCCCTTATTCTTTACACTTAGCCATTTCATAATTGAAAAGGGTGTCAAATAGAAAACCCGAATTAGTAAGGACAGACTTTATTCGAAAGGAATATTGCAAGGGTGTGGAGGAGGTTGAAGGAACTGTTGCAGTAGGGAGAAGGACCATAAGATTTGCATGCCCCTTAAAGATTAGGCAGAAAGGGTTTGTCTTTTATAGGGAGGGGTAAATAAGACGTCAGGAATTAGGGTGAAAAGGTGGGTATGATCCGACAGTAACCAGATAATGTTTTACCCTGAGCCCATCTATTCTGAGGAGGAGCTGTTAAGAGAGGTTTGTATATGTTGTTTCAGACTGGGGAAGGACAAAATTCAGGTACCCCACGGAAGAGAATCTTGAAGTTTGGCTAAGAAGTACTTTGTTCCGATTGATCTGTGGGACAGGTACTTCAGCAAGTCATTTACGGAGCAAAGGATGGGAATTAGAAGGGTCTGGTTATGGCCCTGTTTTAGGTAAACAAGGGGTAGGGGGGGTATGGATCGACCCTTAGGCTTATCTGAGTTCTACAGGAAAGGTGATTCTTTGCAGCAAGCCAATTTCTCAAAACACAAACAGGGGCAAGGGGTTTCTTACCCTTTGCAGTTTTTCCAAGATCACAGGGCTCTGGTGAAGTTCATTATTGTCATTTTCTTCACTGTATACAAGATTTCAGACCCTCGCCTGCAGAGGCGTCTGTCCTGGAATTTAACTTCAGTTTGCTGTGTATTTTCAGGGCCAAATATTGCCAACGAACGTTATTGTGTGTGGTGATTGGCTTTTGAATGACTTAGAAACTTAACAGAGTGTAGAACAAAGATCTTCAAAATAATGTAGTTCCTGGTCTACTTTAACAGATAACCTATCTCTTTAAAGTGGTTTTTTTTTTTTTTTTTTTTTTTTTTTTACCTCAGTGGATAATACGGTTTTTATTGAGTTGTTTTTTTTTTTTTTTTTTTGTATCAGTGAAATTAGGCAAGGATAGGGAAAACAGAACTGGGAGGAACCAAAGCCTAGTAATCACTCTTCCATCCCCATTTTTACAGAAGAAAGAATCTGGAGTCTAGAAATTGACAGTGATTTATCTAAAGCAACAGTAGTTTGGCAGTCTGGACTAAAACTCATATTTTCATTTTTAAAATTTTAGATTAACTTTTGACTTTTTGGTCTGAAAAGTTGAAGATAAAGTATAATTAAAATACTTAAACTCATCGTAGTCACAGAAAAGCTGAATGTGAGCTTGTTCTCAGTGTTTTGGAATACTAGAAGTAGAACCCTTCTTATCCTGTCAGTTCAGAAGAGGTAGTTAATGTTTAGAACTAATGTAATCTTACGCTGTTTTTCTGAATGCCATTTTAGAGCTAACTAGTTGGCTCTCTTCCTTCTGGAATTGCTTATATTTCTGAGCTAATTATCTTGGCTGAGTTTTATCTTTCCCAGCTATGAAATTGATAATGTCTGTATATGCAAGTGTGGTTAATGCTTGGAATTTTTCAAAAGAAAGAGTTTAACCATTAAATGAAGTGAACATGGGCTGAATTTATTGAGGATTCAGCTCGTTGAAATCAGAACTTGTTTTGCATTGCGGGGGCCTAATGATATTATGGAAAGAACATTAGTATTGAACCCAGAGGACCCAGATTCTGCTCATTGTTAGTTATATAGATTTGGAAAAGTCACTCAATTTTGATAAGAGTTCCAAATTCCTCCCAGATAAGAGAAGTGGGACTTGATGGGTACTAAAGCACCTTCTTACATTTGTGATTCCATGACTACTCAGAACATTTTTCAGGATAGTTATGTGTTTCAGATTAAATAAAAGTCTGATTTCCACTGTTTTGTTTCCGTGCCATTTTGGTTTAAGTTTGATTTCCTTTATCATTCTCTTTTTCATTTTTTTCATAAGTCACATAGATAATACTTGGAATCTATGTGTGTTTGGCCAAGTCTTTCACTACTATCTTAAATACTGCTCCAGAATGGAACGCAACTCTTGGAATGTTTTGATTTAATTCTTGTTTTAATTAATGATAAACTAATTCTGTGCTCTCATTCTCTGACACATTATGTAAACCAAAACTCAATGGATACCTGTGTCTATAATAAGGTTTTTGTATTATGAATACAGGAGAATAGGATTATGATACAGACAAAATACTGAACCCACGCTTAATTTTTATGCTTTCAAGTTGTGAAGACAAGTCTATGGGAAATTTCCTAATGGAATAAAGCCATTTGCTCTATTGCACTTTCCTTTTTGAAAATTACAGACCAACTTTGATCAAATAGAAATCTTTCTACCATTCAAGCTAATTTGTGGGAGATAGGTAGATTAGAGCTAGCTCCTGGAATTGCAGATGTCATGGCTTGCATTTGTGTATCATCCTGTAGTAACTTACTGCTGGAATTGAACAATGGTTTGTGGGCAGGTGTGGGAGAGGGGGCCGTGGGGAGGTTGTAAACCTTTGCCATAATCAAGTGGATTTAATGAGAAGTTTTCTTTTTGAGGGTAGTGGAGGGGAGTGTTGGGAAGAGTGTAGTAAATGCTATAAGAGAAACACATATAATAGTCCCAAAGAGTACAGCGGAAATAAATTAATTCTAACTGAGAGCAGGTTGGGTCACGTAGTAGGTCACAGGTTCCCAACCCCTGGGACTGTGGACTCCTACTGGTCCATGACCTGTTAGGAACTGGGCTGCACAGCAGGAGGTGAGTGGTGGGCAAGTGAGTATTAATGCCTGAGGTCCATCTCCTGTCAGATCAGTGGTAGCATTATATTCTCATAGGAGCGCAAACCCTGTTGTGAACTGTGCATGCGAGGGGTATGGGTTGGATGACCCTTATGAGAATCTAATGCCTGATGATCTGAGGTGGAACAATTTCATCCCGAAACCATCCTCCCTCCACACTGCCCCCACCATGTGTGAAAAAATTTGTCTTCCATGAAACTGATTCCTGACGCCAAAAAGGTTGGGGACTGCTGTAGTAGGTGACTTCAACTGAGTTTTTAAAGTGGGTTAATATACTAGTTTTCAAGCTTGAGTTTGCATAGGAATCATCTGTACTACTTTATAAAAACACTTCTCTGGGCTCATAATTTGTGGTAGCATGAAGTTTTAGAATTGTATTTTTAAATTTTATAAAAATTTTTACTTTAAGTTCTGGGATATATGAGCAGAACATGCAGGTTTGTTACATAGGTATAAATGTGCCATGGTGGTTTGCTGCATTTATCAACCCATCATCTATGTTTTAAACTCTGGATGCATTAGGTGTTTGTCCTGATGCTCTCCCTCCCCTTGCCCCCAACCCCCTGACAGTCCCCGGTGTGTGATGTTCCCCACTCTGTGTCCATGTGTTCTCATTGTTTAACTCCCACTTATGAGTGAGAACATGGTTTGGTTTTTTGTTCCTGTGTTAGTTTGCTGAGAATGATGGCTTTAAGCTTCATCCATGTCCCTGCAAAGGACTTAAACTCATTTTTTTTTTATGGCTGCATAGTATTCCATGGAGTATATGTGCCACATTTTTGTGATCTAGTCTACCATTGATGGGCATTTCAGTTGGTTCCAAGTCTTTGCTATTGTAAATAGTGCTGCAATAAACATACATGTGCATGTATCTTTAGAGTAGAATGATTTATAGTCCTTTGGATATATACCCAGTAATGGGATTGCTGGGTCAAATGTTATTTCTGGTTCTAGATCTTTGAGAAATCGCCACACTGTCTTCCACAATGGTTGAACTAATTTACCCTCCCACCAGCAGTGTAAAAGCGTTCCTGTTTCTCCACAGTCTCGCCAGCATCTGTTGTTTGCTGACTTTTAAAATAATTGTCATTCTCACTGGCACAAGATGGTATCTCATTGTAGTTTTGATTTGTATTTCTCTAATGACCAATGATGATGACCTTTTTTTTCGTATTTCTTGGCCACATAAATGTCTTCTTTTGAGAAGTGTCTGTTTATATCCTTTGCCCACTTTTTGATGGGGAGTTGTTTTTTTCTTGTAAATTTGTTTGTTTCTCATAGATTCTGTATATTAGAATTGCATTTTTAATAAGTTCTGCAATTAAGTTTTTTTTTTTTTTTTTAATCCTTACTCTAGTACTGGATGCAGTTCAGAGTTAAATTGGTGGACCTTAAACCCCTACTAGAGAGAAATGCAAGTATAAGAGACTTTGATGGAAATACTGGAGGTCCTTTTGCTAGCTCAGTGGTAATTTGACATGTACAGTTTGAAGGATGGATTCGGTCAGGTATTAGCAGTTAACTACTAAGGTTAACTTTTAGGTTTAAAACATTCAGGTTTCTTCTCAGTTCTCTGACTTTATTTTCTTCTGACTGCTTTCCTTCACTACTTTCTTACTATAGAGGCCTAGTTGAAATAATGTTATAGACTGACTTTTCTCTTGGTTAGTATTTGGTTGGTTCAAGGTTGGTTTTTAAGATTAGTTGATACTTTGGGCTTTGATCCACTTTAAAAAAAAAAATTGTTTCTTTTGTTTTCTTTGGGACAAAAGCCTAAAGTGCATTAAGTTGATTTCAGAAAATCAGAAGATATTCTAAAGATATTCATTTCTAAGAGAGAAGTTATTATTTTCTTACTGTCGTTAACATGGTTTTGCCCATGTTAATAAGAATGAATACAGCTTGTCTCAAAGGAACTTTTTAGAAATAAACTTAAGTGTAAACTGCCTTTCTACTCTTTGTATACCACTTACCTTTGAGTTATAGAAAAAAAGAAATCCTTACAGTCATGGTGAAATGAATATTCTCTTGACTTCGAAATGACTGTACCTTTTGTTTCACCAAACTTTAAAAAAAGTTCTTAAATCATTCATTTGTTATGTATTCACCATCTGTATGCCAGGCACTGTTCTTGGCAACAGGGATATAACTGCTTAAAAGCAGAGACAATCTCGACCCTCATTTATTGGGAGAGGCTGATGATAATCTCATGATGAAATGAGCATGTAATATGTCAGTCGTGATACATTTAACAAAGATAGAGTAAGGGGATAGAAAATACCTGTTTTAGATAGGGCGTGTAGGGAAAGCTTCAATGAGGAGGTGACATTGTGGCAAATTTGGATGCATAGATATTCAGCCCATGTGACTGGTACCTATGCGTACATATTTATTAACTGCTCCTGAAAAATTATTGTAGTGCAGTGTATCTAAAAATCAAGCACAAAGCTCATACTGTTTTCAATTGTATAAATCTTTCCATAAATTTATTTACTGTCAACTTTCCAAACAGTAAACAGAAAAATAATAGAAGTGTGTGTTTTTAAAGATAGTAATCGATTATGTGAAATTTCATGTAGTATATTTGATTTTTGTGTCACATTAAAATTTTTTTGCAGACTTTTTAAAGAGTAGTTTTAGGTTCACAGCAATTTTAAGAGGAAGATACAAGAGATTTCCTAGATATTCCCTGCTCCCACATATGCATGTCCTCTACTATTATCAACATCCTTCTCCAGACTGATAAATTTCTTACAACTGATGAATCTATATTGACACGCCATAATTGCCCAAAGTCCATAGTGTACTTTGGGGTTCATTCTTGGTGTTGTACATTCTATGGGTTTGGATATAGTTGGAATCTTACAGTATGTAGACTTTTCAGATTGACTTCTTTCACTTGGGAATATGCATTTAAGGTTCCTCTCTGTCTTTTCATGGCTTAATAGTCCATTTCTTTATAGGGTTTAATAATATTCCATTGTCTGATGTACCACAGTTTATTCACCTACTGAGGGATATCTTGGTTGCTTCCAGATTTTGGCAATTATGAATAAAGTTGATATAAACATCTATGTACAGTTTTTTGTGTGGACAAAAGTTTTCAGCTCCTTTGGGTAAAAACCAGCAAGTGCAATTACTGGATGATATGGTAGGACTGTAAGGAACTACAAACTGTCTTCCATAGAGGTTATATCATTTTGCATTACTACCATCAATGAATCAGCGTTTCCATTGCTCTACATTCTTGCCAGCATTCGGTGTTGTCAGTGTTCTGGATTTTGGCCATTCTAATAAGTGTGTAATGGTATTTCCTTATTTTAATTTGTATTTTTCTAATGACATGATGTGGAACATCTTTTCATTTTTTTACTTTCTGTCTGTATGTGTTTGGCAAGGTGTCCTTTAAGGTCTTTGATGCATTTTTTAAATAAGGTTGTTTTCTTGTTGAGTTTAATTAAGAGTTGGTTATATTTTGTATAACAGTCCTTATCAGATATGTCTTTTGCAAATATTTTCCCCTGGTCTGGTTTGCTTTCTCATTTCCTTGGCATTGTCTTTTACAGAGCAGATTTTAATTGTAATGAAGTACAGCTTATCAGCTCTTTCTTTCATGGATCATGCCTTTGGTTTTTTGTCTAAAAAGTTGTTGCCTTGTCCACAGCCATCTATGTTATCTAACAGGACTTTTATAACTTTGAGTTTTACGTTTAGGTCTATGTTCTATTTGAGTTAACTTTTGTGAAGAGTGTAAGGTATGTGTCTAGAGTCTTTTTTTTTTCTTTTGCACCTGAATGTCTAGTTGTTTCAGTACCATTTGTTGAAATGGTTTTTTTTTTTCCTCCATTGTATTGCCTGTGTCCTTTTGTCAAAGATCATTTGACTATATGTGGGTCTATTTCTGACCCCTCTATTCTATTCTGTTGATCTGTTTATTTCTTCTTTCATCCATAACAGAGTCTTTATTATTCTAGCTTTCTAGTGAATCTTGAAGTTGGTTCATGTCAGTCCTCCAGCTTTGTTCTTCAGTATTGTGTTGGCTCTTCTGGGTCTTTTGCCTCTTCAAATAAACTTCAGAACATTTCTTTTTCTTTTTCGTTTTTCTTCTTCTTCTTTTTTTTTTTTTTTTTTTTTTGATATCCTTAAAGTAACTTGCTTGGATTTTGATTGTAATTGCATTGAATCTGTAGATTAAGTTGAGAAGGACTGCCTCCTTGGTAATATCCTTTTCATGAACATGGAATATCTCTCCATTTATTTAGTTCTTTGATTTCAGTCATCAGAGTTTTGTAGTTTTCTTCATACAGATCTTGGCAGATTTTATTAGATTTATCCGTTAGTATTCATTTTTTTCTGGGTGCTAATGTAAGTAGTATTTTTAATTTCAAATTCCACTTGTTCATTGCTAGTATGTAGGAAAGTGATTGACTTGTATATTAACTTTGTATCCTGCAACCTTGCTATAATTGCTTATTAGTTCCAGGATATGCCACCTATTTTTAGTCTTTTAAGTTATTGCAGTTCTTAGAGAATACAATTACAACTCACTTACCCAATGATTTTTATGTTCACATCTTTTAATTGTATAAAACAGGCATAGTAGTTCTGTTGTTAAAGTAGGTTAAATATCTTTTGTGTTTTGGCTATAAACTATAAGATTTAGAAAACCTAAAACAGTTTAAACTTTTGCTACTTTGATACTGAGACTTGGGATCTTAGTATCTTATTTTAAATTAAAAACATTCTTAATCGTTATGAAAATCGATGTGTGTGAGGTGTGCTGGCAAGCACCTGTAGTTCCAGCTACTTGGGAGGCTGAGGTAGGTAGATCACTTGAGCCCAGGAGTTTGAGATTGCAGTGAGCTGTAATCATGCTGCTGCGCTCCAGCCAGAGAAACAGAGTGAGACCCTGTTACAAAACACAAAACAAAAACTAAAAATGACTATTTGAAAAGTAAAAATAAATACATGGCATTAAAAGTGTGCTTGAACTAGAATTCTATGATTTTTATAGTTTGATTCAAGTTTCTGTGATTCTGATTGTGTAAATGTGGAAATACTGTTGATGAACATTTAGCTGAATGTACATTATAGGATACAAAGAGAGGAATATTCAGTTTCTATGAAATTCGAGAAGGGTTTCGTAAAGAAAAGTTTGGACAAGATTTTTAAGGGTGAGTAGCAATACGTCTGGTGGGTAAGAAATTAAATTTTACTTTTCCTCAATAACGATAGCAGCTGCATTTATTTTGCATTTAATATTTACCGCGTATTATTCTACATTCCACTTATATTGACTCATTTACATCTTTATGAAGTAGTTAAATTCTGTTTTTTTAAACCTCTATCTTACAGATATAGAAATGGAGGCACAGCAAGATTAGATTAACTTGTCCAAAATCACACAGCTAGTGATGACAGAATTTGACTTTTAACCCAGGCTTGTTGTCCATTGTGTTGTTGTGCCAGTCTGACTATTGTTTATCTTGAGTAAGATTCAACTTATGAAAAGATTGAATTTCACAAGTTCAATCTCGTGTTTGAAATGCAAAAACATTTTCCTATAGAAAACATAATTAGTAATGATATTTTTAGAAAATGTGTCCCAAACCTAGTTAATACCTAATATATCTCTATAATATTCAAGCAATTAATCATTACTATCCAGCATAGCCGTACTGATTAACATTTCTAACTAGGTGTCAAACATACGTGCCACTGCTGCAGTAAGTCAAAAGATTCTTTCATATTTCTTCTGCCTTAACTGCATCCACTTAAGGCACTGCTTTACACCAAAGCTTTAATTTCTCTTAGGCCTGAAGATGCACTTCTAGTAACACTGATGAGTTGAAGAGCAATTTGAGAAATTGGGGATGAGAAGTTCTCCTGAACTTGAATTTCTTGTAAGTGTAAGCATTTAGTGAGTTGCACTTGTTCCAAGCCTATCTCACAGTTATCCCAGTTCTTTTCCTGAGGACTCTTCTTTCCACTTGGGCTATTTGCAACTAGAACTAACTTTCTTCTTCAGGTTGCAAAGAAGAATGTAATCTTGTAGAGTACCTTGCCTTTCCTTCCATACATTCAGCAGACATAGTTACTTTAAGGGATTTTACTGCTAGGAGAATTTCATAGGTCATATTCCCATGTTACTGCTTCACAGGTGTTTACTAATTTACTTGCTTATCACAGAAATCCTCTAGGGGAAAAAGAGACAATAATGATGGGATGTTCTAGTAAATTTTTGGAAGTAGAGAGGTTCGGATTGTGAAGAGGAGATGAGATAAATAGTAAGTGGCACTGCAGAGAGAAAGGGAGATTTTTCTCTACTGGTAGAAGTGGCTGATGAAGAAGGAACTTCAACAAGCTGTTCTGCTCCGTGTTATATGATTATAGACTGCCAACAGTTAATGCCGTGAGTACTTGATACCATAAAGCTATGGCTGTTTTTAAAGTAAGATTAATACTTTTATCTTTGTGATAAGTAATTAGAAGCCCTTTGAAATACTAATCTAAATTATTTGTTTATATAACTATCTTATGTCTGCCCTTTACACAGCGCTTAGCTGATTTTTGTTATCTTTTACCTGGTGATTGCCACCATTTGCCCCAATGTACTGAACCACTTAGAAAAAGCAATGTCATAGTTTCCTGCTTTCTTTTTCTAAAAGAAAAAGTCATACAGCAAGGTTCTGTTACTGAAGCCAAGACTTCATTACCTTTACTATTATGGAGTATTTTTATTATTTCTGGAGATTTGGGGCCTTTTTACAATGAACATAAATGATCAAATTCTTATGGTTTATGGGGATATGTATTTAAGTATTCGTGTTCCATAACTAGAACCATTTGTTTCTGCATTCGCCCTTGGTCAAGAGAGAAAGCATGACATTTTTTCCTTGAAAGATTTGTTTTTATTGATGGTTAAATTTATTACTAGAATTTTACTTATGTTTAAATTAATGCTTACTTCCTCCTTCCTCCCTTCCTCTGAGAAGATTAATTAACATCAGGACAATGAAGCTTCATTGTATCAGTTATTACTAGACAGTTTAGTTGTTTGGGTAGGATATTGCATGTTGAATGTAACGGTCTTTTCTTATCATAGTCTTTAAGAAAAAGTAGAAAAGAGCCCGGATAACGGGAATTAAAAATAATTACCAACAAAATATGTTTTCTAGTCAGTAGGGACAGATAAGCAAGCTTTAAAAACATTCATTGTACTGCAGGTCATAACTTTAATTGAGGCATTTAGTTCTTGATGATTCAAACTATTTTCTAATTTGATTTCAACTAACATTTACTGAATGCTTATTCTTGATTTTAATAGAGAGCTTCCCACTTAATCATTCTTATCAGAAGTGTTTAATGTCATCATAGTTCTTTCTCTTGATAACCACTAAAAAGAAAACGTTTGGATTATAAAGAAAATGAATCATTTAAAAAGAGAGAATTGGCCACGTATCTGAGAGATAGATTTTTTTTTTTAACTATAGAACTGTTGGCATTCACAGGTCTTTCCTGAGAGAAATACCCACAAACTACTAATTGAGGTGAATATAATGGGTGGTGGGCTAGGTGTACTCCTTTAATTTGGAACTCGGATTTCCTTTCAGGTCTTATAAATATTAGCTCATTTAATCTTTATGAGAAAGAATTATTCCTTGCCATTAGCAATAATTACACAGGCTTTTTTTGTGGTTTAGAAATGTTAAATCTGTGAATGCCAGTGATCAATTGTGTATTTAGCTAAAATATTGCAATCATAGACAATATGATCTGTTTGGTATTTTGGAGATCATTTGCCAGCCTTGTCATTTTGTAGATAAGGAATGAATCCCAGGGAGAGCTTTTCTAATTGCTGTGTAGCTAGTTATTGACAGAACTACTTCGATCCTAGCGTGTTTAATTATTTAATGCGTTAAAAATATTTACAATGAATGCATTTACCTAACAGTTAACATTAGGGGTACACATTAAATTTTCTTGGCTTTTGTGTATGGCTTAAAATTTAGTTAAGCTGAAATTTTTATATTAAATTTGTTTAATGAAGCTTTATCAGTGCACTTTGAGCAAAGTTTTGATTTTTAGTTTGTTTAAAGGAAAAATTTTGTTTGTTTGTTTGTTTGTTTTTTGAGACAAATTCTCGCTCTGTTGCCCAGGCTGGAGTGCAGTGGTGTGATCTCGGCTCACTGCAACCTGCGCCTCCTGGGTTCAAGTGATTCTTGGTATTCTCGTGCCTCAGTCTCCCGCGTAGCTGGGATTACAGGCTGTCGCTGCTACTCCTGGCTAATTTTCGTATTTTTACTAGTGAGGAGGTTTCACCATGTTGGCCAGTCTGGTCTGGAATTCCTGACCTCGAGTGATCTGCCTGACTCAGGCTTCCAAAACCCTGAGATTACAGGCCTTAGCCACAGCACCTGGCCTTAAAAGGAAAGTATTGTAACACAAAGCTATTGCATTAAACTGAGAAGATTGTCTTGTAAAAACAGATATACTCCTTCCTTTGAGAAAGGAGAAAGCACAATATATTGTATGTAGAAAGCACAATTTATTATCTTTTAAAGTTAATAATTTTCCTTATGCTAAAGCTTAGTGTGTGACACACAGTAGGAACCTGAATGCAGTGAAGAACAGTGGGAAAAATTTATGTTTTACCCATTTATTTTATCAAAAGGTAAAGATTTATTCAACTTGTGTTGAATATCTGTCATCTCCCACCATCCTGGGAGTGGAGGCTGAAGAAATGAGATGAATGCCATTTTAGAGGGGGAGAGATCCTTAAATTAGTGGTCACAATTGAGCATGATACAGGTTATTTTGGAGTTATGCATATATTCTTTAGTAGAAGTTGGAAAATCAACGAACGTTTTATAGTGCACATGAATGTTGAAGACTGAGTAGCAGTTGGTCTAAATAAGCTGATTTGTACATGTCAAGCATGTCTTTTCATTAATTGATTTTGACTAATGACTTCTTTGAATATATACCTGTAGAGATATTTTCTATAATGTTAGAAAATACTCTTAAAGAAGAGTGGCAGAATTTAGGAACCTTTCTTCCATTGAACCTTTTATTTGTTACTTTTTAGTACTATAGTGAAACATTTATGCATGTCTTGGCTAGAGATGAAGTGGGTTGTTAATATGTTTCAGAATATTTTCTTCCTTGTCAACATTTTAATGACTATGGCATTGCTTTATATGAGATATTACATTATTTATTCAACCTCTTTTAATGGTGGAAAGTTATATTTTAAAATAAACAATTTAATTTGAACACCAATATGTTAAAATGGTTTATGTCTTATATTTAATTAGAATGTCTTCTATTCTTATGAAAAAGTATCTTTTTCCTTGCCTTCTTTGTTGTTGGTCTTCCATTTGCCTTATCATTTGTACTACGGAAAATGTCTTTTTATTTCTAAATTTAATCAAAATCTGATAAATGATTTTGTATCGTCATCTTTATCCGAAAGTCTAGAGCTAGTATTTTTTAAGATAGTTACGTCAAGTTCACACATTCTACTGTTATAATTCTAATCTTTAAAAAATTTAGAACGTATCTAGGCATTGAGGATTTATGCTTTTTGACCTTTGAAAGGACATTAAATTTCTTGTTTTTCTGATTTAGAAAATGGCAAAAAAAAATATGCTTTCACTTCTTAGGGAAATTAAAAATGTATTTTATGCTGTAAAACATTAGTGCTGACAAACCCAGTTAATTCTGTAAACAATTACATTTGGAAATTTATCTGAGTTCAAATTATAGTTGTTGACAATTACGTTTTATATGTAATTCTAGTTGTAATATTAAGGTGAACTATATGAAATTGCCATTTTGTAGGTCAAGACAATTAAGTATTAGCAATTTCATAGGATTCAACCAATAAATGTATATTAGATATCAATAAGTGATCTTATTCTTTAGCTGCTTTTCTACCAAATCTTTCTGTTCTTTCATTGCATATTTAGTATAGCTCCCTACCCCCAGTTTTTACTTCCAGTCCAGTTTACGGTCTGTAAGGGCTGCAGGTATGTTAGAAAACCAGTAAAGGCCACGGTAGTGGGATACTAGAGAAGCTTTATGGGAAGGAAGTCTGCTGGTCTCCTCATGATTGTTTTATGCTGCTTTTATCAGCTTTGGCATTATATGGGAGAATTTCTCTTCTGGATTAAATATAGACAGTCTTCAGATGTACTAAAGAACCTATTGGAAATAACCATCTTCAAAAACCCAGTTTGGGTCCATCAGTTGCACATACTTTCATCACACTTTTCTTCTCAAGTTTCTAGACCTCTTAGTCATATTGCCAGAGTGGTAATCCTGGTTTTTTATCTTATGACATGACATTTTTTTCCTCCTTTGAAGACCCTGATCTTGGTGTGGTTGTTCTTCAAGTTTTTCTTTCAAACTTTGTCCATTTTGGTGCTTTCTTTGGTTCTTTTGATTACCCACTTAATCATCCTGGATTTTCCTATTCTTGTAACCTGTATAAGGTCCCATGATAATCAATCTTTTTTTCCCCCCTTAAATTTTTTTTTATGGATACAGAGGGTCTCACTTTGTCAGGCTGGAGTACAGTGGTGTGCTCATGGCTCACTGCAATCTCAACCTACTGGGCTCAAGTGATTCACCTCAGCCTTCTGAATAGCTGGGATTACAAGCACATGCCACCATACCCAGCTAGTTTTTTTGTTTTTATTTCTGGTAAAGGGGTGTTTTGCTATGTTGCTCAGGCTGGTCTTGAACTTCTTCCCTCAAGTAATCCTCCTGCCTTGGCCTCCCGAAGTGTTGAGATTGTGGACATGAGCCACCACATCCTGCTAAATAAATCATTTTTCTGATGCTTTTACCTAATATGCTGAATCGTGCAGATTTGCAGGTGCTTGACAATCATTCAATCAATTCTATATTCCTCTTTTGTCAAAATTTTCACAAATTTTAGCTGTCCCTTCTTCCCCTCCTTTCTTTTACAGCTCAACTCCTTACCCCATTTTGATTCTTAGGAGATGATCTGAGAATTTTGAATTTTGAAATAATCTATAATAAGTTCTTAAGATAACTTCCTATCTGCTGGAAGGTAGGAGATCTAGAACCTTGACCTGGTTTTTCCACTACCCTGATCAAATTCATATAAACTGCGAGACCTCTGTTTTCAGAATTAATACATCTCCATACCTATTTGTGCTTTCAATTCAGTAGGATGTATGAGATCTTGTAATAGATAAACTTCTTTATGTTTTTGATTTCATCTATTTCTGACCCTTAAGCAATTAAATTCCCACATTTAACTCTTCAGCACCTCCCTAACATTGGTTCCTTCCCTTTTGCTTTAAGCATGTACATTTCTCCCTTATAATAAATATATTTACATAATCACCTAAGTCTTATCTTACTGAAACTTGCAGAGATAATTACTAATCACATGCCTAATTTATTTTTTCTCTAAAAGTTTTAATTTTAAAAATTTTGCTTTTGATTTAGAAACTGTTTTGGTTCAAGCTTTTATGGTATTGCTTGGACTATTTCAGTGGATTTCTAATACAGTTCCTTGCTTCCAATTACTTTTACCACTTCAATTTATTTTTTCCCATTATAGTTGCAGAGTCATTTCTCCAAAACATGTTTGATTTGGTTACTTCCAGGCTTTATATCCTGGAATTATTTCCAAGTACTTGCAGAAGAATCCATTATGTGCAATCCATACCAAAGTCTAGCCATGTGGAACTTCACATTATTTCTGGATTGTGCTGTTTGTTCTCTTTGTCTTTGTACAGGTAGGTATAACTGCCTGACCTTCTCTTCCTTTCCTGTTCTGATAGTGGAATACTCTTTTAAACCTTATCAAACTGATTCAGATGTCACCTCTGTGAACCAGTATTTCCCAGACCTCCTTTGTATATTTAATCACTCTTTTGGAGTGTTCCCATAACATTAGAGATTGATCTCTACCATACCACTTATATTTTATTTGTAGGTGGCAGTGAGGAGTGATTAACACTTAAAGTGTTTGATAAAATCCACATATGATGAAAGAAATGAGTTAAGTATTCCTTCCAGGACCCATGGTAGACTAGATTGTAGCCAAATTCATGGTATTTACATATCCAAAGAGAGTAATTTTTCGATAGGCTTTATCTAAAGAAAGAGTATATCAATAAAAATAGCTAGAAATGAACGTAATTTACCCCAAATCATTTGGGGATTGAGAGTATTCTACACTCTAGAGTGGTATTTTGCATATTTCATCAGACTTTCATCACTCCTTGAATGAAATATCCTTTAATGATATTTGCTCCTTTCTGCCCTAACTCACTACTCACCAAGCATCCTGTTTCTAATTTGGCTTCCAGTATATCATTAAGACAGTAATCGAATGGAACACTTAGTAAACCTAAATATCTGATCCACTTCATAGTTTGTTTCACTGTATATTAAGTGACAAAACTCTCACAAATCTTATTACAACCAGTCTGTCAATACATAAAGATTGATCATCCTTTGTATATTAGCAAAAGCCTATTTGCTGTGTGTTCGGAAAAGCTGAGGATGCACCCAGGTGCTTTCCTTGGGAGGCCTGTCTGAAGTTTGTCAGCCTTCTTTGTGAGTTTCTTTCAGTCTACAACTTTTCCTGTCAGTGGTTCTAGTATTCTACCAATCATCCAAACTAAAACATCTTGAAATAACCTTTGAAGCATTCCTCAGTTTTATTCTACAGTTGTTTTATACTTTATGTTCAGTCACATTCAGAGTTTGATTTTCTTCTGAAGTAGCTTTTATTTTTGTTCTTTCCTTTTGTTTCAACTACGTTTATCTTATTCTTAGTTTTTATCTTTCATAGATGAATATATCGCTATGTTTAATTTTCATCATGTGTTACTTGAATTATTTCAGCTCCCTACTCCTGCCTGTTTAGAAGTCCTAGGTGATCTTTCTATTAAACATTTCAGCTAAATACCTTCTCTTGGTTTTAAAGACTCAAGGAGCTAAAATTCAGTCTTCATCCTATTTTCCACAGTTCCTTTTTATTTACTAAGTTTGCTTGGTTGAGCTAGGTGTTTTGCTATTGCATGTACCTTCTGTGTTCATGCTTGTCATTTAGCCTGAAATTCCCTTCTCTTTACTTTTCTATGTGATTTTAGTTTCTATCTTTAGGTTTCATCTACCCTATGAAACTTTATCCAATTTAAAAAATTTCTACAACCCATATTCATGGTACTGTGCAATTTTGTGCTCAAATATTATTTTAATATGTATATTTATTGTTACATAATATGTTAATCTTGGGTTTTAAGCTCTGTTAAGACAAATTCTTTTATAGTAGCCGCATTCATTCATTGAATTTTCAATGCTTTTTCTATTTATAGGTATAATTTTTGTAGCGACATAATTTGAATTTACAGTGATTTTTAACATTAAGATCATAAATCATTTGTTATATAATTTATATTGATATGTAGTTCTTTTTGAAACCACCTTTGTGAAATTATGACAGTAAGAGAAATCTGACATAGGTGACTCCATCTTGCTTCTAACCTCCAAGCTGTGCTAGGTCATTTTTGGGCATAGGCCAGGCTAGTCTTGGGAGACATTTACTTTATAGTTTAACTTTGAAGCTAGAATGATAATAGTTCCTGCCTAAAACTAATCCCTCCCTGTTGAAACCACCTGAAACTGCTGTTTAAGACTAGTGAAAGACCACAAGATCAGAATTATGGGAGGAGCTTGAGTTCTATTAAGATGTAAGTGTAGTTTTTATAATCCCTTATTTCTCAGGAGTCATGTGGCCAGAAGTCATAAGATTTGTGACTTCCCCAATTACTCCTATAGATAACATCACTATTGTAATACCTAAGAATGTTTTTTTTTGAGATGTTTTTCAGACTGACCGCATGCAGACTGTGACTCATGACTCATCTGGTCCTGTGTCCCAGTTGAGTGTATGAAGCAGACTCCCGTTTTCTATACCCCTATGATTTCATCTCCAACCAAGCAGCAGTCCCCATGCCCTAGCCCCATTGTCCACCAAATTGTCCACAACAGCTTTTAGCCTCGGAGACTTCGGGCGTGATCAGTCTCACCCAAATCAGTCACTTCTCACTCGAATCAGTCTCACTCAGTCAGTTGAGCCATTTCTTCCATGTGACTGGCCTTGCATTAAGTAAACTCTTTATTACGGTGCCATGATCTCTGTAAATTGATATTGTCTATGCAGCAGTCAGGAAGAGCCCATCAGGCAATTATAAATTTAGGGGCTTGTCTGGGGTCTGCGCTTCTGGGTGCCTGTCTGCTATTTGTCAGCTTTCCACTGGTACAGTGGAACTGGGGGTGAGCTCGGGCAGTTACTTATTTGTCTCGAACTGAGGGCCATCTCTGATAGGTCTCTGCCAATGAGATGCGGTCAACCCTTTGTGCTTGGGCCTAATTGCAGTGAAGAAACAGTTCCTGGAAGATGTCTTTAAATTGGGCTGGTAAGCGTACAAAGCACTACCAACGTCCTCTTCCTTCTCCTGTTCTGGTTGGCCCCTTTTGGGCCAACTTAGCTCTCCCTAGATTGTACAGAGAGTCTTGGTTTAGCAAGATTTCTCTCCAGTTGGGTGGAGAGCAATGGCTTTTTTGGAAAAACACTCTTCTGGTCTGTATTCTGGTTCTGAGAGGCTTCTTGTCTGTCTTTGTCTGTGTTTTCTTACATGTATATCACGCTGGCTGGAATGGGAAATGTTAATGGGAGACTTGCCTATAGTTCTATGAAATGGAAAAGGATGATTTTTCTTTTGTAACATGTCTTGGCCCCCTCACCAAAGCCACTCAGAAAGAGGGAACCTAGAAACCCGGCAAGCTAACAGAAGGGTAAGAATTTCTTACCAGCCAGGCTTCTGGTCTCGGTCTCTCTCTCTCTCTTTCTCTCTCTCTTTCTCTCTCTGTGTGTGTGTGTGTGTGTATGTGTGTGTGTGTGTGTGTGTGCGCGCGCGCGCGTGCGCAAACTGGCAGAGTGGATGGTAAAAATCACTGTTTGTCTCCTTTGCAAGATTTTGATTAATGGGAAAAAAGATTTATGAGTCTAGTCTTAGAATGTAATGAATCTGGTGTCTGTCTGTGTTGTTCTATCATAGTGAAGGATACCATAGGATAGAACATAGATATAGGACCCCTGCAAGCCTTCTGGTCCAGCTGGCCCTGCAGATTGGTTAATTAAAACTTTGTTGTGGGTTCCTGAGGCAAAAATGGAATGAGGTTTCCCTCTTGTCTTCTTCTGTGTCCATGGAGCTTGACTTTGTGACCACGTGGGGATACTCTCTCTTGGTCTCTGCCATCTGGAGTTACAAGTTTTAAGGTTCATGTGAGGCAGCTGATCTGAAAGGACTGAAAGTCTGAGAAAGGCCAGCACACTTTTTGGCCCCAGTGTGTCGAGTCCTTCAGTGAGTTTTGTCTTAAGAGGTGCCATCCCTATGGGCCTTTTATTGTTTTTTTGCTATCTTAAGCCCATTCTTTCTGAGAAAGAATTATCAGGGATAATTCTGGGGAGTAGGGATGCTTCCTCTACTCCTTCTCTGGAAATACCTCTTGCTTATATGGTAAAAACCTGGAAAATTATGATCTGAGTTTTAAAAAAAGTTTTTGGGTTGAGTTGTCATTGAAACTAAGTACACGATTGAAAGAAAAAAAGATTTTTGAAATTTTTTATTCTAAACAATTGAAAAGAGGTTAAATAATAGTGTCATGACTAGCCTTGAGAATCCCCTTGTTCAGTTAGAAATGCTTTGCAAGCTCAAAAATGACTGTGCTAGGCTCCTTCTGGGAAGAGTAATGGTGACTGCCCAGCACTGTAGCTCAGTAGCTAAGGATTTTGCTTTCATGGTGATGGCTTGGATTCAATACCTGGCTTAGGGATTGAGTCCTTTCCGGTTTGACGTTTGTGAGACATTTTGCCTCTTATTGACCCTTTTCCCTTCCATGGACAGCTTTCCATTTCCTGCTTTCTTTCTGTGGAGGGCATACAGGGCTTTGAGGGCTTTGTATGTAGATGATTAGCTGGGAAACTGAGACTTTATAGAATGTGGCCAGACAGAAATGTGAGTTGTACCCAGTTTGCATCGCCAAACTTTCCTTTCTTTGTGCCACTTTGCCATTTATAAAACCACTTTTCGTTTCTTTGGAAATACCTGGTGTGTCTGTGGTTAAGTCATGATCTTAGTTAAGGCTTACTGGGGGGAGCAGAGGGGAGCGGAAGGCTTAAAAGCCAGAGGTGTCATCTGTTTGTCCTGGCTGGTGTCTGGTAATAAGAGATTTAAAAGAGCTCTATGGTTAAAAGGTGAATTAAAAGCTGGTAGGTAAGCTATACATATATTTAAAAGGCCTTTATAAGCTTTTTTTGTCTTCTTGGATCTTGTTTTTTTGAGGAAGTTTTTTTTTTTTTTTCCTCAGTCAACTGAATTGTTTCTCCATTTGCTTCTGTCTGTCCTCTTACTACCCTTGATGCCCACATGAGATGACCTAAGGCAGTTTCTGGCAGCCTGGGTCTCCTTGGGAAAAAGAGAGGTACCGCGATTTTGGGAGAAACCTCTGTTTTCCTCATGGAACCGCAAGAATTGTAAGCAGAGCAATCCCTCTCAGAATCGAAGTTGATGCTCTGTTTTGTGTAGTGTTACTTGACTTTTTTTTACTTTTGGAGACATCAGAAATTATTTGGCATTTGGCATTATGAGAGAACTTTTAGCCTTGGTGTGTAATAAGAGATATACTTTTAGGGCTGGCTAATGGCAGTTACGGAAGGGATATTCAGGTTTTTGCATGTTTAGATAAGAAAAGCATGCTTTTGACCACCTGAAAGGTATGGAAACATCCTACCTCCCACTGAGAAGTGAGAATCCTGTGGGAAGAATGGGCTTATTGACTTTGGGTTGTCCACCAGCCTTGGAAAAATGTCCTTACAGTGAAATTCACTATTTTGTCCTGTAGTGTTTCTGTCTTTTGGGGACCCAGGATTTGGTGTAAAAATGGAATCCTTGATTTTTATCTAGATCTTTCCATGTGAGGCAGACATCACTGGTGATTCACAAAACTTCAGTCCACTGGGTCTTGACTCATACATTACCTTCCAAATGCCCTTTTACACCTTTTTGCTGTCAATAGTTTCTCTCTTCTTTTGCTGTGTTCTCATAGAATCCTCTTCCTGTCTTCTTATTACATTGTATTGTAAGCAGTTACAATTGCAGTACTATTACAATTGTATTGTAATGGTCCATTTACTCTCCTAGTGAACTGGCTGCTTATTGATGGCAGGAACTGTGCTTTTCCCCCATTGTTAGTGATCCAGTGCCCCACACATGTAGTTTGTTGTTCAATAAATGTTCACTGAATACACCAAATAGACTGCTGAAAAAAGCATTGAGTTGGAAATTGTCTGGGTGCCAGATACATCAGTAACCGGGTAGTTGAGTGATGTTTGTTGTTTGGACCCTGTTTTCCTTATACATAAATTGTTCAAAGATGGCTTGTTTAAATACGTCTAGTGTGAATTCTAAATTTTATGTGAACCTGGGTTGAAATGACAGTTTACATATTCTTTTGTAGTATAAATTACATGAGCATCCCTAAGAAGACTGTCTCAACATACCATGCTGTCACTAAAACACGTAAACAGTCAAGAAACAAATGAATAGGAAGGTCATTGGGATATAATATCCTCTTTTTTATTTTCTCTTTTCTAACTTATTTAGGGAGATAACTGAAACCATTTGGGATGGTCTGAGTCCCAAGTATATATGCAGATATGCCTTTCAGTAGTAAACAATGTATGCTTTGTTTCGGTCTGTCAGCAGGAAAGCTAGTTTAATGAAACATAAATGTCAACTCCTGAGGTTGACACAATACTCAAAGTTTGAATTTATAAATTGCAGCATGTTTGTATTTAAGTTTTTAGTGTTTAATTTTCAGTATTAATAAAGCAAGACAAAATACTGTTATTTGGTACATTTTATTTCTTAGAGAATTGTTTAATTTTTCTTGGTAAGAGTTTTTGTAACCTTCCAAGAAACTATTACAAAAATTGTAAGGATCATTCTTTTAGAAACTAAAGGCGGGTAAGTTTTTCTTGCTCTTCATGGCCTTAGGTTAATAGATGTGGAAAGGTTGGAACCTAAGTTACCCCAGTGTTACACCCTTCTTGGGGCTTATGAGCTGTTTTTTAAATGGCTTTCCCCAGTTCCAGTTATCAAGAAAATCAGTGCCTAGAGGCATTGAATCCAGACAGAAACCATCTCTTTGGTCAGTTATTGTTTTGAAGTGTTAAAAACCATTAAGGCTACTTGAATCAATGACCCATATGGTTGTGTGTTTGAGACCTCAGCCATGATAAACTTGGTATTTTCATTGCATCTCTGCTCATTTGACCAGTTTTCTATTGTGAAATTTATGTTTATGGATAAATTTATTTAAGCATTCCCCTTTAATTAAAAATTATGAAGAATATTCAGGATATTTGATTTTTGAACATTTCAAAGTTCTGCTTTTGTATAAACTTACACAGTGACACTAAATTGGTTGGTGAAGACAGGTTATTGGAATGGTTTGTTTTTGAATTTTAAATGATTGTGTTTCTTAGTTAATGAACTGAGTACTTTATACATTAATACATTAATCCCTGGCATGTACACTGTAATTGTCAATTGCATAGTAATATCTTAAAAGTTGATTTTAAGTTCAACATTAATAATATATTAAATTGATAATACATGTAATTCTCTAAAATGATTGCTATTTTGAAAGTATATTCTGAGGATTCGTTTTTAAATGTAAATGAAATGGAGCAACTGTGGTGAACGGTTTTCCACATAATTTAAAAATTCTGTCTCCAAAAGCTTGCGTAGATTCCTGTATTGGAATAAAAGTTACTATTTTTTTTTTTTCAGTAGCACATATTTAGTCACCTACGAGCAGATACATTGTAGGATAGATCTGTTGACTTATATAGAAGAATATAATAAGATTTTTTTTTAGCACAGTATTCAGGTGACGTTTTGGGAAATTATTTTCAGCCTCATTTAAGAAGACAGAAATGGCATAGTAAAGAGAGTGAGGTTACATTTTTGTATTGAACATTATTTTAGTCAAACATTAACACTGAGAATGTACCAACAATAGTGTGATGTTTGCCTTTCTTAGGGTCAGTCTCTTTAATTTCTTCTTTGCTTTTATGTTTGATCAGTCTCTGAATTCTTCAACAATGTCTCTAAAGTGTATTTCTCTTCTGGGTACCAAAGATACCACTGTAATTTAAAGTTTCATCATTTTTTGTCTGGATTATTACAGAAAGCTAGTTGGTATTTCCTAATTCTAGTCAATCCAGCTCACTGATTTTTGCTTGTTTGTTTTTGCCTTAATATAATTTACATCTTTAAAGGTAGATCTGTCAGCAGTATCTCATCATGTTTGGTGATTTGGAGGAAGGGGAGAGTTGGGCAAGATGCCCTCTTCCCCAGTTTATACACTGCCTCATATGTATCTTCTAGGTCAGTCTTTCTGAAATACCATTTAACAGCTGTGACTTGTAGTTGTGACTGAGACATAATTTTTGCTGTTAAGGAGCAGAAATCACATACTCTTAATAAATTATTATATATGTTTGTGAGAGATTTTACTGAATTATTACCTTGAAGATTCTATGTAATGCTGTCACTTCTTTCAAAGCTAGGCTGATATTCACTTTGTCCACAAAACTTTCCATGACTACAAAATGGTCTCTAGCTTTTAAGTCTATAATCTCAAATAGACCAACCTTCTGGCATACTTACTAATGTATTTCTTGGTCTTGTTCTGCCCGAAAGAGTTCTTTGTAATGACATTCATTGTATGAAGATTGTAGAACTTCTATCACAAACTACACAGAAAATAGGATAGTAAATTCAAATGATGGGAAATGTTAAAGAAAAGGGTGAAAAATGCAGCCTTTGATGTTAGGTCAGTAGAAAAATGAACTGAACTTTAACCTAGTTGATAGAGTTTAAGACATTAAAATATCCACAAATAAAACCATAGTTGAGTCAGGTTTGGTAGACATTTTAAAAACAGTTGGGTAACATGATACCTCTAGTTTTGTTCTTTTTATCCCTGTTTGCAGATGACATGATTCTATATCTAGAAAACCCCATAGTCTGTGCCCAAAAGCTCCTTAATCTGACACACAACTTGAGGAAAGCTTCAGGACACAAAATCAATGTATAAAAATCAGTAGCATTCGTATACATCAACACCAAGTTGACAGCCAGGTCAAGAATGCAATGTGACTCACAATAGCCACAAAAAGAGTAAAATACCTAGGATTACAGCTAACTAAGGAAGTGAAAGACCTGTGTAACCGGAATTACAAAATACTGCTCAAAGAAATCAGAGATAACGTCAACAAATGGAAAAGCATTCCATGCTCATGGATAGAAAGAATTAATATTGTCCAAATGGCCATACTACCCAAAGCAGTGTACAGATTCAATGCTATTCCTATCAAAACTACCAGTGACATTCTTCACAGAATTAGAAAAAACTATTTTAATTCATATGAAACCAGAAAAGCTCGTATGGAACCAAAAAAGCTCAAATAGCCAAGTCAGTCCTAAGTAAACAAAAAAACAAAGCTTCGACTTCACATTATACCACAAGACTATAGTAATCAAAACGTCATGGTAGTGGTACAAAAACAGACACATAGACCAATGGAGCAGCATAGGGAACTCAGAAATAATGCCCCACACCTACAACCATGTGATGTTTGACAAAATCAATAGAAACAAGCAATGGGGAAAGATGTCCTGTTCAGTGAATCATGCTGGGATAACTGCAAGCCGTATACAGAAGATTAAAGCTGGACCCCTTCCTTATACCATGTACAAAAATCAACTTAAAATGGATTAAAAACTTAAACCTAAAATAAAAAACCAATAAAAACCCTGGAAGATAACCTAAGAAATACTATCCTGGACACAGGACCTGGGAAAGACTTCCTGACAAATATGCCAAAAACAATTACAACAATAACAAAAATTGGCAGATGGGACCTAATTATACTCTTTTAAAGAGCTTCTGCGCAGTAAAAGAAACTATCAACAGAGTAAACAGACAACCTGCAGAATGGGAGAAAATATTTGCAAACTGTGGATCTGGCAAAGGTGTAATATTCCGAATGTATAAGGCACTTAAACAAATTTGCAAGCAAAAACCAGACAACCCATTCAAAAAGTGGGCAAAGGACATGAACAGACATTTTTCAGAAAAAGTGGGCAAGCGACACTTTTCAAACGAAGACATTTATGTGGCCAACAAGCATATGAAAAAAAATGCTCAACATCACTAATCATTAGAGAAATGTAAATCAAAACCACAGTGAGACAGTGTCTCTCACACCAGTCAGAAGGGCTGTTAATAAAAAGTCAAAATATCACAGATGCTGGTGAGGTTATGGAGATAAGGAATCACTTATACACTGCTGGTGGAAATGTAATTTAGTTCAGCCATTGTGCAAAGCAGTTTGGCGACTTCTCAAATAACTGAAAACAGATTACCATTTGACCCAGCAATCCCATTTTTGGATATACATTCAAAGGACTGTAAATCATTCTACTGTAAACACACATGCATGCGTATGTTCATTGCAGCACTTCACAATAGCGAAGACATGAAATCAACCTAATGCACGTCAGTGGTAGACTAGATAAAGAAAATGTGGTGTTAAATACATATATACCATCGAATACTATGCAACCTTTAAAAGAATGGGATCATGTCCATTGAAGCAACATGGATGGAGTTTGAGGCCTTTATCCTGAGCAAACTTATGCAAAAACAGAAAACCAAATACTACATATTCTCGTTTATAAGTGAGAGCTAAACACTGAGTTTACATTAACACAAAGAAGGGAACAACATACACTAGGGCCTACTTGAGGATGGAGGATAGGAGGAGGGTGATGATTGAAAAACTACCTATCAGCTACTATGCTCATTACCTAGGTGATGAAATAATTTGTACCCCAAACCACTGTGACATGCAATTTACCTGTATAACAAACCTGCACATATACCCCTGAACCTAAAATAAAAGTTAAATAAATAAATAAAATGGTCCTGTTTAAGAACCATTTTTAATTTCTTTTTTGAGAACTGTCTGGACATATTTTTTTCTTTTTTAAATTAGGCAATTGATCTTTGACTATAATTTATAATCTCTATAATATCCAATAAGTAAATTTATCTCTTTGTGATGAGTTATACTTTTCCCCAGTTAATGTTTTTGCATTGTTTATATTATAGTTTCTTCATGTAGAAATTTTATTTTATTTTTTCAACTTGTTTTGGTCTTCTTTATCATTTAGGAGACTGCTGTCTCTTTTTGAAAGTCTTTATTCTTGACATCGTAAGAAAAATTTTGTCTTCTAGTAGTGATAATAACAATGACAATAAAAACAAATAGTACTAACATAACTCTGTACCGGGCACAGTTTCTAACCACAGCTTGATGAAGTAGATGGAATTTCTAACTCCATTTTATAGAAGGGGAACTAGACTTGCAGAATGTTTAATTAAATAACATGTCCAAAGTCATATAGCTAATAGGTGATGGAGACTAGCTTATAACTGAGGCAGTTTGGGTTCAGAATCCATTTTCTTAAACCAATAGGCCATACTGTTTTTTCTTCTTAAATTTTTTAACATTTTTAAGTGCTTTTTTGGTATATTAGGTTTGAGGTAGGAATTCAACTTTGTTTTTGGAGTGCTTGGCTAGAGGAGGAGCCAGCAAAGGGGAGGGTAAAGGATTGATCATCAGTGTAGTAATAAAGCAAGGAACGTGGTGTACCATGAAGTATACTACTGAGATTTAAGTTGAGGAAAAATAATTTGTCAAGATGGAGTGATCTTCCTTTATGGTATATGTTTCAGTGGAATATGCTGAAGTAGAAGTCAGATGGATACTGTGTGGGAGATAGGAGAAAATGGAAACAGTGAGAACAAGTCTTGAAAAGTGGCTGTGAATATGAGGTTGAGAGAAGGCTGTCAAACAGGGGGAAATTATTGTTATTCTTTAGAAAAAAATGAAAGAGACTTACAGGTGTTACACAATGCTGATAGGAAGGATTCAAAATAGAAAAGTGATTAAAGAAAATAGAGGAAGACTATTCAATGGCAGAAGTTCCTGAAAATCAAAGAGAGTGGGCTCTAAAGCATAGATACAGAGATTTGCTTTCTATAGAAGATGCTCTATTATTTCTGGGGTATAAGAAAAGACAGATGTAGATACAAGTGACTTTGTGAGCTTATTGGTGGGAAGTGAGAGAGTTCTCATTTGATTGTATCTGTTTTTCCTGTAAAGTAGATGTCCTCTACCGAGTGGAGAGTTAGACGTTTGAAGGGAGTTGGAGGGGTGAGGAGAGGAAAGAAGGTTCAAATTAGCCATCATGGAGAATATGGGAGGGATTGATGAGAGTAAACTAAGATAAATTGTTGGACATTAAGACTCATTCACTGGAAGTGGGTGGTAACAGCATGAGTTCAGTTTTCTTTATTAGTGACTTTCAGGCCAGTTCTGCCATCACATTTAGTACAGTTAATGGTTTATGATCACTACCACCTAGGATTAAAAACAGGCATATTACTTTTAAAGCTTGTCAAGCTAATGTTTTTAGTGTGTTGAGTAAATTGGAGAAGGATGAAGAAATCACTTTCCACTTCATTTTGATATCCTTAATTTATGCAGAACATTTCTTGAGAATAGATTATAGATGTGTATGCTAATTCATTTTAAGTTTATATTAAACTATGTGATCTTGAATACCTAATTGCCAGAATTTAACAGTTGTCCCTCAGTATCCACAGGGAATTTGTCCCAGGACCACCCCATACCAAAATCTGAGGATGCTCAAGTCCCTTATATAAAATGACATAGTATTTGCATATAACCTATGCACTTCCTCCTCTATACTTGAAATCATCTCTAGATTACTTATAATACCTAATACAATGTAAATGCTATGTTAATAGTTATACTCTATTTTTAAAATTTGTAATATATTCTTAATTGTATTATTTTTTACTGTATTTTTTCCTGCATATTTTTGATCTGCAGTTGTGGAGCCTGCAGATATGGAGGGCTGAGAGTAATGTATTTTAATAGTAAACTCATTTTTCTTAAAATGTAATTTTCAAAATGTACAGAAAGTTTTCCAGCAATGTTCCCAAATCCAAATTCACTCATTATTAAAATTGTTTGTTTTTTTTACACAGGGTGTGATAGGTATACAGCTGGTTGTTACCATGGTGATGGCCAGTGTCATGCAGAAGATTATACCTCACTATTCTCTCTGTCTCTTATACACATCTAGATGTGTATAAGAGACAGGTATACAGCTGTTGTTACCATGGTGATGGCCAGTGTCATGCAGAAGATTATACCTCACTATTCTCTTGCTCGATGGCTACTCTGTAATGGCAGGTAAGGCAAGGATAGGCTGATTTCACCTGGCACTTTCAATCTCTAGTTTACCAAACTGATTAACTTCCTAGTTACTGTTTCTAAAAGTATAACAAAGGGAAGTCAGAAGAAAAATCTAGCTTTCTTGTTTCTCTTAAAAAATTATTATTATTTTTTTCTGTGGAGACAAGACCTTGCTATGTTGCCCACGCTATTCTTCAACTCCTGGCCTCAAGCGATCCTCACACCTCAGCTTCCCAAAGTTCTGGGATTGTCTCGCTCTAGCTTTCTTATTACTCTTAGTTTGAGATATTTTTAGTTTATCTGTTTAGCACAAAGGTAATAGGGTCGTGGACAAGAATTCAGTCCTCTCACCGCTGCCTTTTTTTTTTCTCTGTCTGTGGGCACTGAAAACGCCACATATTTTTCTAATTACCTTAAAAAAAATTTGGTCAACAAGGGGGTGAGAAATTGTAAATCCAAGTGCTTAAATATTTTTACCATTGTTCGAAGAAAATATTGAAAGCATATATTCTATTGGTGACTCAGTCCAGAATTTATTATAATACAGATGTTAGGAGGTCTCAGTTTTACTGCAAAGAATTTTAAACTGTTTAATTTAGCAAGGAAGGGGATGAAGTTGTGTTGTGGGATTTTAATTTTGTCTACTACACTATAAGCTCACAATCCCTACTCCTTCCACAAAGGAGCTAAGTAGACTTGCTGAAACATGTACCTCCCACCCCCCAAAAAATTAGATTTAAAAACTATAGATATAGATACAGTGGGGCAAAATCAAAGAAAGTCTGCACACAGAAAAACATGCCAAAATCCTGTGTAATTGTGAAAGGTAAGTGATAAATTTGGTACCGTGACTATTTACTTCAATTATTCATTTCAGTTAAATAACCAAATTTTGTTACTGCTTTGTATGTCCATTTTCTTTTGGTTAGGCCTATTAAAGTTAGAAAAAAATGGATACCTGTCCTAGTAATGATTTTATGTTCTACATGACAAATACACTTTTCATTCAGGGTCTTCCCATTTACAAAGCTTAAATTTCCTTCACAGAATTTATTTTCTGTTTTAAATTATTTATATTCTTCTTTATGCTTTCTACTTTTTCCATATTGATGTTTAATATTGAAAAATATTCAGACTGCTTTAAAATTTGTTTGGAACAATGTGATACACAGGTGTGTGTATGTATAATGAATGTGTGAGAGCGGTTCACAAATGCACATTTTTAGGAGAAAAATAAATAATGACTAAAGTTTTGGTGAAGTGTAAAATAAGTGAAAATCAATAATCTTTAACTATTTTTTTTTAACCGTGTAGGCTTAATATGCCTGTGCTATCTTGTTTACTGATTTCACTTATCTAAACCTTTTTCGAAGACCAGGAAAAGATAAACATCAGCTGGGCAAATTATCATTAATTTGAAGTAAAAAGGGTCTCAGGAAACTACATAACGTACATTAAGGTAGCTTATTTTCTCCTGAGAATTGTGTGTTTCTAAACTATGTTTATGATGTAATGTCACTTCTATATCTCCTTTGTCTGTAAAGACCTTGACAATTTTGTCCCATTTTAGTGTACGTACATTTTCATCTTGTTACATATTCTACTTTCCATCTATTTCTATAAAATTTATTCTCACTAGTGAAAACTAAAGCCTGAGAGATCAAAAACCTGATTATCTTTATTAATATTGGAAGATTTATATTTAAAATCTTTCTCTGATAAGAATGTTTCATAAGTATACATAGATAATTTGAGGGTAAGCTCAGCCTTTAAAAAGCAACACGAAATTGGTTTTCTTTGTGATCTTGACTTGCTTTTGTAAATAGATTAACTTTTATGTTAATTAATGCTGCCTTTAATGCCATATCAGGGTCTAAGGATATCGAGACAGTCTAGTAATGGTTACTTTTCTGCTACAGGTAGTTTCATTTCCTCTCAATTTTTTTTTTTTAAGATTATTTACCTTTTTTAATGTTAAATCCTGAAATTTTGAGGTCATGTTGTCATTTATCTCAATTGAATAAAATTATTGATTTTATCCTTTTGGCATAATTATTGTTTTATGAGCCTTTTGTAATATATAATGATTCTGTTTTAACAGAAAAAAACCTAAAATTATAAATTGAATTGCCTATGTAAAAATATTACTGATCAGAAATGACAGTTTGCATTTTAAATCATATGATGCAGTTGGGTTGATAAATCTGAGAGCATTCTTTAGGGTCCATAAATGCTTAAAGGAATTAAAGGAATTTAAGGAGAGGATCATGATTTTTTTTTTTTTTACAACGATGAGTAGTGTAGGATGGCTTCGGAGTGACTATATCGAATAGGCTGGCTTTGGAGTGATTATATTGAATAGAACTATTTAAAAGAACTATTCAAGTAAATAGATGTGTAGATAACAGAGATTAATCATGAGTATGACAGAAGAAATTTGTTTCTGTATATATCATGTTAATATTCATGTATTCCATTGGTATCCTAAATTGTAAATAAATGTTCTTTTTTTTTAGTTATGGCTTCTCTTTTGGTGTCAAATAATCTGTCCCTGTCTCTCATTGACCGGCCAATCGTGGATCAAAAATATTCAGAAAAAAAATACAAATTTAAGTTTAAAAAAACACTATAAAAACTATTTATATAGCGTCTACGTTGTATTAGGTATTATAAGAAACCTAGATATTATTTAATGTATAAAGGAGAATATATAGTTTATATGCAAATAAAAACTTTCATTATATAAGGAGTTTTAGCATCTTTGGATTTTGGTATCCTGGAAGGGGTGTTGTGGGTATTGGATGGTCCCCCACCTACCCTCAATTTCCCTCAGATACCTGGGGACAGTTGTATGTTGACTTAATGAGTAAGCCATTTTCCTTGATGAAATAAGCAATTATACTTGATGGAATAAGCAGCTTTTACTTACAAATTAGCAGTTTGTTGATTTTTAATATTAAAAAATTGACTTATTTTCTAGCTCTTGTTAAATAACACATATTGCTATTAGTATTTTTTTAGACTGTTCTTTTAAACTTTTTTTTTTTTAAAGAAACTGTGTATAGTCTTTAGTCTGGTTTAACTCCGTTAATATTATCCTTATAATTGTTTAAAACTTCTTTATACTGATACAATTTTTAAATGTTTTGTTTCATTTAGATCTGTTCATTGAGCTAGGGAGATGTGGTGATATGTTGCAGCTTCCAAAATCTCAGTGTTATAAAATTAATGAAAGTTTCTCAGTTTCTTCAGACACGAAGCAGGGTCAAATGGGGAATCAGAAAGGGATTGGGCAGCTCTCCAGGTAGGTCCTTCACAAAATGATGACTCAAGGGCTCAGCTATCCTCTGAGCTGTCCTTCTTCCCTTATGGCTCCTCTGTTCCCCCTGCTACCTTAGAGTCCCCTGCTAGATTGCTGTGCCAGTTGGTGAGTGAAGAGAGAGTAAGCTGTGGATCTTTCAGGATATTCTAAAGTGTCAAACTTAGAAGTAGATACATCATTTTTGCCCACATTGCATAGGTTGGGGCCCTGTGACTAGTTCTGGCCAAAGTGCTGGGGAGGCTGGGAAATAATACTTATGATATAAAAAACAAGATTGGTGAGTACCTAGTTGCTTTCTGCCATAGGTGATATTATCTCCATTTTTACAAACGACAAAACAAGTTTTAAATGATTTACTCAGTTTCACACACTGATAAATGAAACTGAAAGTCTGATTCACAGTCTAGTATTTATGTGATTTATGACTGCTCATCAGTTCCACATCTTGTCCTGGAGCTGTCATACTTGAACAGAGTTTTAAATTTGGTCAGGGAGACAAATACAACTTTTTTACAATCACTGTGACTTTTGTTGGCAGTTTACAGGGTAATTTATTTAAATTATTTTCCTTTTCTATTTTGTTTTTCGAGCCATACTTTGTCTTTTAGAATATATCCTTCAGGTTATAAGTAGTATGCACTTCACTTGCTATATTCTTATGGATTCTTCACGACAACATAATCAGCTTTTATTTAAAGTAAATTAAAAGACACATCAGCATTTGATTACCAAAAGCATGCTAAGTATTAAGTAGAGTTTAAGAACCTAATGCCCTCACACTATCTCTTTCTCTTTCCTTCCTAAAAGGGAATAAAAATCCTAAGAAGTTGCTTCTCTGTTGTGAACTGCTTTCCCTCATATAAGGAACACTTGTTCTAACAGTTGGTCATATCAGTTAAAGACGTTCTTATCATGTCCCACATACCACTGATTTGTAGCGAGAGTATTTGCTACTTTGTATTGTAATAAAAGTTCCTTTTTGTTTTGAAGTTTGCTTGGCCCCTCTTTTCTTGGAGAGGTAAGTGTTAGGTTATATTCTTTGTACATTTGAATAGTGGGTTTTGCATGAGGAGTAGGATACTGCTTTTTCTCTGTGATAGCTTCCTTGCTGAACCTGCTTTCTATTTTTTCTAATTGCTTAGTTCAAACCTCATGCATTTTTCTCTACCCCTTTATCTTCCTAAAACTACTTTGGTCTGCTGTTTCCCTTCATATGTCCCTCACTGAAAATATATTATGGTCAGATTTATTCTGATTTTTGTCTCATCCCATATCGATTACAGAGGGTGTTACATCACCTTCATATTCAATTGCTCAATTGCTCTAATTCTTTGTGCCTGTTCTTTATTGCATGTTGCCTGATCCAGTAATCTGCAAGTTCCCTTTGGTGAGAGAAACCTACTATTCAAATGCACAGTAGGTGGGACCTATGACCTAAGGGAAAGGTTTAAACCTTCAGCTAGCACCCTTATGGAATGCCTGAGTCCTTGCTCTCCTCGCCTTAGCTTTTCCAACTTCCAGTTCCAGAATGTTCATGATATTCTATCAAAATTTCCAACAAGTGTATATAATGTGTATAACAAATAGTATTTTAGCTACTTATGCTGAAAGATTGTCTAGCTTTTAAGTGGTATTTGTTTTCGCTTAAGCCTCCCCGCCACTGGTCAAAATTATAGAGATTTAGAAGGGAGACTAAAACTGTCATTAGTGACTGTTTTAGTAGGTTAGGGCTGCTATTACAAAGTACCATAGACTGGGTGGCTTATCAACAGCAGAAATGTATTTCTCAGTTCTGGAGGCTGGAAGTCTGAGGTCAGCATGCTAGTATGGTCAGGTTCTGATAAGGACCCTGTCTCAGGTTGCAGACTGCTTCTTGTATCATCACCTGGTGGAAAGAGAACAAGCTAGTTCTCTGACCTCTTTTTAAAAGGGCAGTAATCCTATTAATGAGGGCTCCACTCTCATGAACTAGTAACTCCTGAAAGTTCCCACCTCCAAATATCAAATTGGGGGTTAGATTTCAACACAAAAATTTGGGGGGGTGGGGACCATAAACATTCAGCAGTGACCTATGTTGTATATCATGAAATAGAGTTTTATATGATTATGTATTAAAGCTTATTTAGCTTGCACTATTAAAACTATGCTTTTCTGTGTTTGCTCACATTTAGGTTTCTATTTTAAATTTCTAAAAGTTTTATTTTTTCAAATTTCTAAAACACTATAAATGCTACTTAAATTTTAAAAATAAAGTCTAGGTCAGGACATTATTTTCTGCTACATATTTTTTCAGTGGTGTTGAACTGTTTTAGTATGAGTTGTAGTCTGATAATGTTTTACATTAGAGGTTTATGTAAGAATGATCATTGAAAAATTATTTTAATTATTTAGTAGAGTACAATATCAGATTGACTTTATTATCAGAGTCACTGCAGATAATCTGAGCATAAGTGAAAAAAGCCACCAAGTAGCCAAGGGAAAAGCTATGTACTGAAAAGTTGTATATTTAACTTAAATATGAGAGATTTATTTATTTTAGAGACAGGATCTTGCTGTGTTGCCCAGGCTGGTTTCAGATCCTAGGCTCAAGCAATCCTCCTGCCTTAGCCTCCCAAAGTGCTGGGATTACAGGTGTGAGCCACCACACCCAACTGAGTTTTTAAGTGAGACTCTGTTAATACTTACTCTCTATTTTCTAAGAAATATATATTTTTCCCGTTTCAAAAACAGTACATATCTATAATGTGGAAAAATATAGTAAATTGATAAGTAAAATTAAAAGGCAATGAACTATATTCCCGTCATTCAAAGACAGTCACTTTGTAAATTTTTTTGTATTTCTAATTGTTTCTGTTCATATTTTCCCCTCATGCTTGTGATATATTTTATGTCTAATTTTACATCATGTTCTTTGTTTAACATATTATCATAAAGCATTTTTCTCTAATTGTATTTTTGTGACCATTGACTTGCTGCATTCTAATGACTTTTATATCTGTATCTGTCTTCCAAGCCCGTATTAGAAAGGCACGCATAGTGCAGCAGTTGCAAGCAGGCAGTCATTTTACTGAGATAGACATACCACCTAATAGCAAAGGAAAAGACTGGAAATTGAGACCAGAATACAAAGTGTAGTAGCTGGGAACCATAGCATATGGAATCAAACTGTATATGCAGCACTGACTGCTAAAGAAAATTGTGAAACTGTACTTCTGGATTTTACTTGGAATCTATGATCACAGACCTTAGATGGCTGCTTTATACTGCCTGACAGAGTTTGTATGCTGTACTTCTCAGACAACGTTTTCAACCTAAATCCTTTCTCTCGAAAACTTAAGCATCCCTACCTCAGCCTCACCCTAAGCTCTTGAAACCAGAGCCCATCACTCTCATCTGTATACTACCAAACCACAACTCTGGTTAAATGTGCAGCCCGTCTTCTTTATCTTTAAATTTGTAAAATATATTTTATCACCTGCTCCATTTCAGTTGGATTATTCCTGTTACCACACACACTTTTTTTAAAAAAAATTCTCCCATTTAAAGTAACAACAACAAATAAAGAAGTCACAGCTCTACCTCTCTCCTCCTTAAAAAACGAAGCCCCTCCATATCCATTTCTTGGTCTTTGGCCATTGCTTTATTTCCCTTTGTAGCCAAATTTGTTCATATGTTGTCTACATAAACTTTACTTTTTCACTTTCTCAGTAACTAGTGTTACACTATCTTTTAGTTCCTTTTTAGTTGGTTTTATTAATCCCTATGGATTTAGATATCACAATTATATAATCACCTCAAATTATCTCTGAACTACAGATTCTAATATGCAGTTGCCCTCTTGTCATTTTTACTTGATGTCTCATGGGTACTTAAAACTCAGCATTTTTAAGTTCGTGATTTCTTCCTGATCTCTTCCATATCAGAAAATGTACCATCATCTTCAAATCAGAAATGTAGATATTATCCTTTATTACTTACTTTTGTTCACTCTCTACCTTTAGTCCATCAGCAAGACCTGTTGATTCACTGCCCTTGTCTCCTTCTAATTAACAGAACAATGAAAGGGATCTTAAAATGTGAATCGAATTATTTATCTACATTGCTTTGAGACCATTATTTAGCGTAAAATCTAAAGTCCATACTATGACCTATTAGCCTTTGCATGATCTGTTCCCGTCTTACCTCTTCAGCCACCTCTTATGTTTCTCCTTGAAGCTCTTGCCTCATTGGCTTTTAGTTACTGCAGTGTCTTATGTTCTTTCATGTCTCTGTGCTTTTGGACTTGGTGTTCTCTGCCTGGAATGCTCTTCCTCTGTTTTCTCATTCTTAAGGTTGCTGGTTAAATGTCTCAGAGAAGTTCGTCCTCACCTAATATCTAAGGCTGTCTCTCACATTTTCACCACTTGTTTCATTCTTTCATGTGGGATTAAAATTTATTTTTCACTATTTAATTGATTAAATTTTACCCCCCAACTGGAATATAACCATCAAAAAGGCAAGGGCTTTGGCTTTATTTGGTTGTGATTATATCTCCTCTGCCTAGCAGAGTATCTGAATACAGAAAATTCTCCCTAAGTGACTGATAAATGAATGAATGGGTAGGTGAGTTACAGACTAGAAGTGACCCTAAAAGTATCACGCATCCTTAGATTCCAACTTTGAACAATAATTCTCACTAATAACGATAACCCTGAGTTATCCCATAGGAAATGTAATAAATCTAAGCCATTTTAGAGAAATAAGTTTACAAAATAAGATTTAACAAGCATGAGTATATTTAAAAAGAAAATGTGTCTTAAGGCTGGGCGCGGTGGCTCACACCTGTAATCCCAGCACTTTGGGAGGCCAAGGTGGGCAGATCACGAGGTCAGGAGATTGAGACCATCCTGGCTAATATGGTGAAACCCCATCTCTACTAAAAATACAAAACATTAGCCGGGCGTGGTGGTGGGCGCCTGCAGTCCCAGCCACTCGGAAGGCTGAGGCAGGAGAATGGCATGAACCTGGAAGGCGGAGCTTGCAGTGAGCCAAGATCGCGCCACTGTACTCCAGCATGGACAACAGAGCGAGACTCTGTCTCAAAAAAAAAAAAAAAGGTAGAGAATGTGTCTTAAAATATTTCATTACTATAGGGCTCTAAATAAAACCTAATTTTTCCTATGCTGAGAGTTATTTCACTAATTACTATTTCTCAGAGCTGAACAACTGATTTTAATCTTTATACATGAGTTATTCTGGATCATGTTCTTTTATATGAGTTATTTCTTATAAGTGTTCTTCTAAATGTTATGCACTCATCCTCATTATTTGTGGATTTTGTTTTGGGATTTGCCTACTTGCTAAAATGTATTTGTAATTCCAAAATCAGTGTTTTTGTGGTCATTCATGGACATAGACGGTGATGAAAAATTTGAGTGGTCTGTACGTGCATGCTCCTGGTTGAGGTCTAACAAGGCAACAGTCTGCCTTATTGTTTTGGCTGTCATACTGTAAACAAATCTCTTTTTTATGATCTGTTTAGGGTTCACATTTTTTTTACAATTTTGCTTTTCATTGGTGATCTTGCTGTTTAAAATGACCCCCAAGCATAGTGCTGGTGGTAGTGTCTAGTATTCCTAAGCACAAGAAGGCTGCCTTATGGAAAAAAATTGCTGGAATGACGCACAGAACTAAAAAAAAATGCTATACTTAATGATTACTAGTATTAGATAAGCTTTGCTCAGGGATGAATTATGCTTTTGGCTGTGAATTCAATGTTAGCGAATCAATGATATATATTAAATAAGATATATTTAAACAGAAACACACATAAAACAAGCTTGGGTATTGATCAGTTTATGAAAATGTTATGACTGGAAGCTCACAGGAACCTAACCCTGTATTTGCCCTAGGAGCAATGGTTCAGTGTTTGTGGTGACTTTATAAAACATAACTACCACGAATAATGAGAATCAATTCTGTAAGTTAAAATTCTGGACTTCAGTATAAATTCAGGAAGTGCCTCCTTACCTGTTTATTGTAATTTAGGGACTTTTAGATTGGGATATATATATTTTTTATCTTAAATTCATTAAGCAAAGAACTGAATTCATTTTGGTTCAGTTATCCTTTTTGAGCACTTACTATATGCCAATAACTACTAGCTTTGAAGTATACAAAAAGCAAGAAAGCCATAAAATCTTTTATCCAAGAATCTTTCACTTAGGGTAACTTTCCATTTTAATTTTAATCCAACTTATCTGAAACCACCTGGATATGCTACGCTTGTATTCTGACAGTAATTACCTGGAGTTAGTACAAATCCCACAGGTTAAAGGCCAAGTTCTCCATAAGACTGCCCCTACTTCAGATACCAGCTTCAAGTTTTCAGGGTACCCAGGCCTCCTGCACTTCTGACTTATTAATAGGTTACAAATCTGAGGATTCCCATGATCCCCTCAGGTCCAGTAATCTGCTAGAATGATTCATAGAACTTAGGAAACTGCTTTATCTATTATTACAGTTTTATTTAAAGGAAGCACATAGGGTTAGGTCTGGGAAAGAGCAGAGTTTCCATGCCCTTTCTTTCCCTCTGGAGTCTGAGGATGTCACCCTCTGGGCATATCAATGTGTTAACCAACAGGAAGTTCCTCTGAGCTTTGATGTCCAGAGTTTTTTTGAGTTTCATTATATAGGTACAATATTAAGTCATTGATACAGAATTGATTTCAATGATCCAACTCAATTTTCAGGACCCATGCCTGGAGGTCAAGTTCCTGAAAGTCCTGACCCTCTAATCTTGTGCTTGGTGTTTCTGATAATCAGCTCCATCCTGCAGCTATCTGGGGCCCGCCTTGACCTACCTCATTAGCATAACAGAGATACTTCTACCACTCTTGTGTTTCTAAGGACTTTTAAAACTCTGTGTCAAGAACTGGGGACAAAGAGCAGATGTATTTTTTTTATTATACCACAAGAAGACTGCTTGTAAACACTAAGAGATAAATTAAGAGTTTGCCAAGTAGGGAAATAGGTGTTTACAAGGAGAGAAGAATATATGCAGAAAGCACCAAGGGATGAAAGAATTTGTGAGGAAGAAAATGTCACTTCGTCAAGCCAGAAAGTGTCACCTTCAAATGAAAATGGTTGAAGGTGAACCTGGAAAAGTAGGCATCGGTCAGATCATGAAAGGCTGTAGACGCAAGAGATAATGCATGACTCCCATACAGATGTGGGCCTTGTAATATATGTTTTAATGGAAAATTTCAAGTATGCAAGGAGTAGATACAATGATGAATTCCTGTGTACTCATCACAGTTAATAGCTGGTGGCCAAACTTGTTTCATCTGTACTTACCCCACTTTACATTTCAGTGTATGTATCAAAAATAATGAGTTTTTTAAAATTACCACAATCTCATCGTACCTAAACTTTTTTAATAATAATTTTTTAATATCATCAAATATTCAGTCAGTACTCAGATTGCCAATTCTACAGTTGTTGGGTTTTTTGTGTGTTTTTTTGTTTTTGTTTTTGTTTGAGATAGGGTCTTACTTTGTTGCCCAGAGTGGAGGGCGGGGGCACAATGATGGCTCATTGCAGCCTTGACCTCTCAGGCTCAAGCAGTCCTCCTACCTCATCCTCTCCCCCGACCACAGGTGCATGCCACCAGGCCTGGCTAATTTTTAAATGTTTTATAGAAGTAGGGTCTCACTGTGTTGCCCAGGTTGGTCTCAAACTCCTGGCTTCAGACAATCCTGCAGCCTTCTAAAGTTCTGGAATTACCAGTATGAGCCACCACGCCTGGCCTGCAGTGTTCTTAAAACAGCAAATCAAAGAGACCGTGTGCCATGACTAATGTTTGTAATCCCAGCATTTTGGAAAGCTGAGGAGGGAGGATCCTTTGAAGCAAGGAGTTTGCGACTCCTCTGGGCAACCAAGTGAGTCCCTATCTCTATTTGGGGGGGGGTGGATAACAGCAATTGGGAAATTTCAAATTTAAAAATTCTAGATTTTTGTAATTGAAGAATTGGGGCGTCTAGCATACTAGATGGATTTCTTCCTCTATAATAGGGCCTTTGTCAAAGTTTTTGCCTAGCTGCCTTATTCATTGCTTTTCTCTGTGAGGAGCCTTGGAAGTGATTTAAACAGACATGGGTCTTGATAAGATTTGTATTATGGAAAATAAGTAAAGGTGGTCCACCTTTCTATAAGGTGAAAAAACAAGAAAACAATAACTAGAGGTAAGCTCAGATGGATTTGATGAGTAATGTGTCCACAGGAAGGCAGGGAGGATACCAGTGAGAGAATTTTGCAGTAGTCAGATGTTCAGAGGAAGATACACTGAAGTAAGGTCTCTGCAGTAGGGCAGAGTTTAGAATTTTAAGAGATGAGGAACAGAATTAATAATAACATGTGGAGAGGGCACATTGAAAATAAGATATAAATATCAAATTTAAGTGATTGGTAGATAGTTGGTACGACTAGGCAAGCCATGAAATTCAGGATGAGCCACTTGGTGCTTGGGAGGGAATAACTGTTTAGTTTGGATCTTGAGTATTCACTTCAGATTAAAGTATTTTGACTGTGGTAGAGAGGAATACAACCAGTTGTTGGATCCTTACCTGAGGAAGGTTAGATATAGCTAAAAGTAAAGTGTTTTGTAGTACAATGATTTTCTCTAATTATTCTACACGTAAAGTTTGAGAATTCTCGAACTAAATTAAAAAAGCAAAAGAAAGGAAAGACTACCTGTAAACATGAGAGTTCATTCAAACAACTCTCTTTTTAAGATAATTCTCAGTTCCTTCAAATGAGGGATTAGTAGAGAATTAATGTGCTCCTGCCCACTTGGCTACAGACTTCACTTCATTTACTTTTAATAATAAGCTTGTATAATCTTAATATGTATTAATACATTGTCATTTGTAAGAAATATAAATACAAATGGCATTGCTGGACCTGGCATCTAGTAAGTGGTTGGTAAGTGTCTGCTGGATGTTTATCTAAACCCTTTTAAAGTTTAAGAGCTAGTATTTGTTTCAGATTACAGTTTTCACCTGATATTTCTCGACAGTGTCTTCACAAATATGAAACTTAATAAATATAGGGTAAAGAATAATTCTGGTGATTTTAAGCGCTTTATTTAAAAGGATTCTTTTTTTGCTTAGTTTGAGGTGGTATCAACATCCTACAGAAGAAGAATTAAGAATTCTTGCAGGGAAACAGCAAAAAGGGAAAAGCAAAAAAGATAGGTAAGTTATACTGAGCTTGTAAAGTGTTAAATATTTAACACAATTTATATAAATATATTTTATGCTTTGAGTAAAGAAACATACCAATTATGTTGTAAGTAGTTGATAAATTTGAGATCAAAACCCATGAAAATCTAATCTGTAGTAATATATACATACAAAATAGTGATTATTTTACTCAAGAATGGTTAACTTTATTCTTTGTTTAAATCATGAAAACAATATAGCCATCATACTAAAGAAAATGTAGTTGGGGTTGATTGGGGAGAGACTTATAACCCGTATCTTTATCCTACAATTCATCAAAGATGTCAGTTGGTTTGGGTTATTTTCCAGTTTTTGCTGCTACTGTGTATTATGACATTGGGGAAATTAACCTGCTCTTGGCCTCAGTTTCCTCATTTTAAAATTAAAAGGGATGGACAATATAACTATGTAGGTGCCATCAGCTCTTGAATGTTCTTTTCATGTTTAAAGTTTATGAAGAGAACTGCCTACTAATAAACCTCACAGAACAGACCATAGTAGCCTCATCTGTGAGATGGAAAGAGTAAACAAAACAATGTTTTGAATAATCCTTCCAACTTTAAAATTTTACATCTCTATTTAAATAGAATTCTTAGGGAGAGTGCATATTAATTACCTCTCTGAATGGACCGTAGTTTTCTCAACTGGGGATCCAAGAGGACGTCTTAGGTCCCCTGTGACTCTGAAATCATGATTGATTGACAACAAATTATAACCATGTTTCTCATGTATATCATAAAAATGCTAACCTAGCCTAATACATTTATAGAAGCTAAAAAATAATTAAACATTAATGATTATTTGGCATGAAATTGGAAATTTGAAAAGACTGTCTTTTTTAATCTTACTACCATCCTTTTTCACTTATCATTACAAATATACCTGGAAGCTCATTGGAATATTAATAGTAAACCTTCCTTCTTTTTAGTCCAGTAGTTAAGTTCTTTAATAAAATAGTCCTTCCTAACATTATAGTTTCCAGAGCACTTTTATACACAGTTCTACTTAATCCACAAAAAAAAAACCAAGAGTGTTAGCTAATAATTTAATTTACTCTTTATTAATGAGAAGCTATTGATCAGAGATGTTAAATGAGTTGCCCAAGTTCACATAACTAGTAAGGTTACGTACTGGTAACCAGGATTTGAATCCAGGTTAGTTTTTAGTTTCTGTTTCTTTTTAACTATTCCACTTCCACCTATTTATAGCTACCATGTTCAACATTTATAAAATTTAGTTATGTAGAAAGAGTCTCACTCTGTCAGTCAGGCCAAAGTGCAGTGGCAGAATTCTGGCTCATCATGGCTTCAACCTCCTAGGCTCAAATGATCTTCCCACCTCAGCCTCCCAGGTAGCTGGGACCAGATGCATGCAACACCATGCCCAGCTAGTTTTTTTAAAAAAAACTTTGTAGACACAGGGTCTCCTAGTGTTACCCAGGCTGGTCTCCCTGAGATTAAGCAGTCCTCCCGCCTCGATCTTCCTGGCCTCTCAAAGTGTTGAATTACAGGTGTGAGCCACTGCACCTGGCCTGAATCCTTATTATAATGCCTTGTAATGAATAATTATGTTCTAGAGTAATTTTTAATAGGTTGAACATGCCTTATAGTTACAAAAAGATACATTAACGTTGCTGTTTTATTCCTAGTAACAAGAATTATTTTTTGGTTTATTGACATGAAATTATTTTTTCCTGAGGCTTCCCAGTTTTTTATTCAAGGATAAATGCAAAGTTGTTTTTCAGTATTGAGATTAATAGTATTAAAACTTAGTTGAAGCTGGCCATAGGGGTGTGTACCTGTAGTCCCAGCTACTCAGAGGCTGAAGCAGGAAAATTGTTTGAGCCCAGGAATTTTGAGTCCAGCCTGGGCAACTGTGTATCTAAAGAAATACATAAAATAATAAATTGAAACCTTAGTTTATTACTTTCTATATGTTTGTCTTTAAAAATTAAATTTGGAAATCATACAGATACACCAGAAGAATTTGTTTTCCTTCATCTGTGATTTTTAGTAAAAACTATTGCAAGTTAGTCTTTCATGTTTCTGAACTTCTCATACACATAAATCTTAATATAATTCTTCAACTCTGATTTGCATATGGTTCCGGGTCTGTTTATATGTATGTATGTGTGTGTGTTTATACACGTCACTTCAAGGAGAAGTGCACTTTGTCTTCATTTGCATTTACTCTTGTGCTTAAAGAAAAAAGAGAGTAGGAGAAATGGGTGTGAAATGCTAAGCTAGAAAAAAAAGGTTTTGTTGCAGTAACTAATTTAGGTAATTATTTCCCTGGTAATCTGTATATTCACATGATAATTTACATTCAAATTTTATAGTACCCTTTTTAAAACTACCTTTGAGTACCTTACATCCTTATTGATGAAATATTAGGAATTCTGCCTTTACACTGTGAAATTTAAAACTTCATTTGTAATTAGTTTGAAACAAGCACCTGGATAACAGTGTAGGTAACTTGTTTTTTGTGTCACCTGTCTGATTTTTATAGGAAATATAATGGTCACATTGAAAGTAAGCCATTAACCATTCCAAAGGATATTGACCTTCATCTAGAAACAAAATCAGTTACAGAAGTGGATACTTTAGGTAAGGGAAATCTTGGTAAAATGTTCTATGAATCTCAGTTTTATATTATGGTAGTGAAAGTACTTTCATTTTAATCATTAAGTCCATTATACAGAATAAGGAATCTTTCTAAGAACTTAGATGCTCAAATGACTTCATTTGAATTGAATTTCTTTTTTTGTTCACCTAACTTGTATTATTTTTCCTATTTTCGGAAGAGGCTAACTTACACAAGTTTATTATGCAGTTTCTGTTTATTAGATTGAGATCACAGTCAATTTTTATTGTCTAGAATTCTAGACTTCCTTTTACTCTTTGTTTCAGCCTGCCCTTTTCTAATGTGGCTTGCAAAACTGCATTTGAAATGTCTGGCCATGAGCAGCCCAGGGGTTGGGGTGCCTACTTTTATGCAGTTGAAAAATCGAATACAACTTTTTACTGCTCATGAACCTAATTACTAACAGCCTACTCCTGACCAGAAGATTTACCAATAACATAAAAAATCAACACATATTTTTTGTGTTATATGTATTATATACTGTATTATAACAATAAAGTAAGCTAGAGAAAAGAAAATGTTATTAAGAAAATCATAAGGGAGAAAAAATATATTTCCTCTTAAATGGAAGTGGATCATCATAAAAGTCTTCATCACTGTGATATTCACTTTCAGTAGGCCGAGGAGGAGAAGGAAGAGGAGGGGTTGGTCTTGCTGGTCAGAGGTGGCAGAGGTGGAAGAGAATCTGCATATAAGTAGATGTGCACAGTTCAAACTGTATTGTTCAAGGGTCAACTGTATTTCTATTGATTTACCCATATTTAGAGTAATTCAATTTTATTCTCACATATATTAGAAAGGAAAATGGTTTTAGAATAATGAACTGAATTAGAAATCAGAAAAATTTACTTATTCAGGATTTACTTTCATCCATTTGTTATTTCCAAATAGGTCATTTAGTTTTCCTCCTATAAATTATAGAACTGTAGTGTCTCAATTATTGTAATTATATAATGACTACGATGATTCTAGTTTAAAATGATATTAATATGAAATTATTTGAATCTTAGAAGGAAGAGGCATCTAAGGTGATATAATTTAAAACATTGGTTTTTAAACTTTGGGATATATCAAAATCACTTGATGAGTTCTTTGAAATGGATTCTCTACTCCCATCCTTGAAGATTCAGTAAATGTAGAGTAGGTTTTGAGAATTTACATTTTTAAAAGTGCTCCGAGTGATTTTGATTTTTGACTAGGTTTGAGAACCACTGGTTTATGTGATAAATGAAATGATGCGTGTTTTTTAAAAATAAGTCTGATAATGTCAAATAAGGTGTCATTATGTAATTTGACCCTTCTTGGGTTAAATCATACCACCATCAAAAAATCTTAAGAGGTCTAGCATCTCAAATAGTATTATTTTATGATACAAGGTGGCTTCGAAATACGTGAAGGTTTATTATTACATCTGTAAAGGTTGTATGTGTATGTAAAGCATGTCCTAGAACTAAAAAATATCAGTGAAGAGCAATATAAATCACTTGTCTAATATCATTTAGACTCTTTTTTTTTTTTTTTTTGAGACGGATTGCTCTGTCACCCAGGCTGGAGTGCAGTGGCATGATCTCAGCTCACTGCAAGCTGCACCTCCCAGGTTTATGCCATTCTCCTGCCTCAGCCTCCCGAGTAGCTGGGACTACAGGTGCCCGCCACCACGCCCAGCTAATTTTTTTGTATTTTTTAGTGGAGACGGGGTTTCACCATGTTAGCCAGGATGGTCTCAATCTCCTGATCTCGTGATCTGCCCACCTCAGCCTCTCAAAGTGCTAGGATTACAGGCATGAGCCACCGCGCCGGACCCATTTAGACTTTTAAGACTGGTTATGTCTTCCTTTTTTTTCTTTTTAACTATTTTACATTCAACATTTAAAACATTTAAAGGCACTTTGACTTTTTGATTAGTAGTTGTCACATATGTTTCACTACTCCTAAATGTGCTTACTTGTATAAAATGTTCATAGATACGTATAAGTACAATAATATATAAACGTTCTTCCTGATTTTTAGTAGTTTTGACATTTTTACAAGTAATGTTTATTGAATAATTTGTCAGCTAGCTTTAATAGGATCTTAAAATTTTTGAGTATCAGACATGGTTATAATATTTTACTTGTATTACCCCATCCTCACAATTCTGAAGTAGGTAACTGTTATCAGTTTTTGGTTTTGTTTTTTTAATTCATTAGGAAGAAGAGTTAAATAACTTGGACAGGGTTACACACTGAATGTGGTACAGCCACTCAATGAGAACTAGGCTATTTTTATGAACTAAAAAAAAAAAAAAAAAAGAATTTAGGGTATTGTAGCTTTAGCATGTAGTTTATGGAGTATTTGGTTTCACTTTTAGGATTTTTAGAACTAGTCGCAAATGATACTCGTTTATCAACTGGTCATGTAATATCAAGAGCATTTCCAGTTAATCAGAATAGCAGGGAGATGTTCATATATGTTTGTTAGTTTTCTTAGTCATTTGTGAATGCATGTTGTATATGTGTGTTTAGGTGAAAGTACAGGGTTTTCTGTCTTCTTTTGACTTCAATATTTTATTAAAAGGCATGTAAATAATTGTATTATTGATTACACAAAGAATGTAACACGAGTTAAATAGCCAAGAATATATATAATTTGTACTTTCATGGAATGTATATATTATTGATGTCCCAATAATTATCATAAAAGTCTATCTTAATTTGTATTAACTATGTATTATAAGAACCTCTTAAAGAACATTAGAACTTTTGAATGTCACTTCACTGTTTGCTATGAGTGAGTTCCATGGAGGAAGTCCCTATGAGTATGGGTAGGTTTGGAGAATTAGAATGCTTATTTAAATTATTGATAATAAAACTGAAAACTTTAAATGGATTTTGGTCTGTCCTTTCCATCCACTTCCCGACCTCCTTCCAGATAGAAAGCTCAGTATGGGTGATTTTTTTTTTTTTTTTTTCTTAGCAGGAGGAAGGGATTGAGGGTAAGCATCCTGTAACTGCATCAGGATCTTTCAGGCTTATGTTCAGAAGCTGTAGGTAAAATCACAATAGAAGACCTAAAGCAGGGCTGTGGTTCATACCTGTAATCCCACCTTTTTGGAGGCCAAGGTGGGAGGATGGCTTGAGCCCAAGAGTTTGAGAACAGCCTGGGCAATATAGTGAAACCATGTCTGTACAAAAAATTTAAAAATTAGCCAAGTTTGATGGTGTGCATCTGTAGTCTCAGCTACTAGGAAAGCTGAGGTGGGAAGATTGTTTGAGCCCCAGAAGCTGAAGCTGCAGTGAGCTATGATCACACCGCTGCACTCTCAGAAAACCTAAAGCAGTTAACCTAAAAGTTAAAGTACATTGAAGTAGATTAAGAGTGTTACAATAACTTGATGCAAATTTAAAAATCATAAAAGCATTTTGGATTATTAAAATGTTATGTTCATCTTACAGAAATGGTATAAAATTTGGTTAGTTTTGATACTACTTTTAATAGGTCTTACTGTATGTGATATTTTCAAAATACTTTTTCTATAAGAATGTTGTATTTTCAAGTGTAATTGTATTATATTTTATCACTAAAAACTATCCAAAGCAATGCAGATCATTTTATTATGTGCCGTAAGAACATCTGAATTGATGGTTATATACGTGATTTACTTCCACATTTTTAGGAGGCCTTCTAAAAAATGATGTTGATGTTTTGGACTACACTCTGGTAGAAGTAAACCAGAATACCTATGCCAACTGAGATGCAAAGGGTGATGGAATTATATTTACTTTCAAAGAATGTTAATTTCAATGTAAACTCTTAAGAATGGAATAGTTTGTTGAAAGGGTATGGTTTTATGGAAAATTAACAGACATTTTATAAACTTTTCTTGCAGAACAAAACAGGGTATAAGAGTTATATTTAGTTCATTATTTTTCTTGAGACAGAGTCTTGCTCTGTCATTCAGGTTGGAGTGCCGTGGCGTGAACTCAGCTCACTGCAACCTCCGCCTCCCAGGTTCA
>NW_012101887.1:1263848-1309765 GCF_000951045.1 Mandrillus leucophaeus | reverse complement strand
TATATTATTGATGTCCCAATAATTATCATAAAAGTCTATCTTAATTTGTATTAACTATGTATTATAAGAACCTCTTAAAGAACATTAGAACTTTTGAATGTCACTTCACTGTTTGCTATGAGTGAGTTCCATGGAGGAAGTCCCTATGAGTATGGGTAGGTTTGGAGAATTAGAATGCTTATTTAAATTATTGATAATAAAACTGAAAACTTTAAATGGATTTTGGTCTGTCCTTTCCATCCACTTCCCGACCTCCTTCCAGATAGAAAGCTCAGTATGGGTGATTTTTTTTTTTTTTTTTTCTTAGCAGGAGGAAGGGATTGAGGGTAAGCATCCTGTAACTGCATCAGGATCTTTCAGGCTTATGTTCAGAAGCTGTAGGTAAAATCACAATAGAAGACCTAAAGCAGGGCTGTGGTTCATACCTGTAATCCCACCTTTTTGGAGGCCAAGGTGGGAGGATGGCTTGAGCCCAAGAGTTTGAGAACAGCCTGGGCAATATAGTGAAACCATGTCTGTACAAAAAATTTAAAAATTAGCCAAGTTTGATGGTGTGCATCTGTAGTCTCAGCTACTAGGAAAGCTGAGGTGGGAAGATTGTTTGAGCCCCAGAAGCTGAAGCTGCAGTGAGCTATGATCACACCGCTGCACTCTCAGAAAACCTAAAGCAGTTAACCTAAAAGTTAAAGTACATTGAAGTAGATTAAGAGTGTTACAATAACTTGATGCAAATTTAAAAATCATAAAAGCATTTTGGATTATTAAAATGTTATGTTCATCTTACAGAAATGGTATAAAATTTGGTTAGTTTTGATACTACTTTTAATAGGTCTTACTGTATGTGATATTTTCAAAATACTTTTTCTATAAGAATGTTGTATTTTCAAGTGTAATTGTATTATATTTTATCACTAAAAACTATCCAAAGCAATGCAGATCATTTTATTATGTGCCGTAAGAACATCTGAATTGATGGTTATATACGTGATTTACTTCCACATTTTTAGGAGGCCTTCTAAAAAATGATGTTGATGTTTTGGACTACACTCTGGTAGAAGTAAACCAGAATACCTATGCCAACTGAGATGCAAAGGGTGATGGAATTATATTTACTTTCAAAGAATGTTAATTTCAATGTAAACTCTTAAGAATGGAATAGTTTGTTGAAAGGGTATGGTTTTATGGAAAATTAACAGACATTTTATAAACTTTTCTTGCAGAACAAAACAGGGTATAAGAGTTATATTTAGTTCATTATTTTTCTTGAGACAGAGTCTTGCTCTGTCATTCAGGTTGGAGTGCCGTGGCGTGAACTCAGCTCACTGCAACCTCCGCCTCCCAGGTTCAAGCTCTTCTACCTCGGCCTCCCAAGTAGCTGGGACTACAGGTGCCTGCCACAACGCCCAGCTAATTTTTGTATTTTTAGTAAAAACGGGGCTTTGCCGTGTTGGCCAGGCTAGTTTCGAACTCCTGACCTCAGGTGATCCACCTGCGTTGGCCTCCCAAAGTGCTGGCATTACCGGCGTAAGCCACCGCGTCCGGCCTTGTTTATTATTTTAATCTGTAGTATTTCATAGAATTACTAGTTTACAATTAGTACAGCCAATAATTGTAACATAAAGTTTAACTCTTACTTCACAGAAGTGAACAGTATAACTAAATTGTTGTGTTCCAGACTAAGTTGTTTTCTGAAGTGAAGGTATTTAAAATAAAACACTTATAATTTCTGTAAAAAATAGCTAATCAGTTAATACCAATAAATTTGCAATCATACTTTACCAACAACTTAAATAACTTTGGTAATCTTTTAAGGTTTGTTTTAATTTGTGAGGTATTAAAATTTAGTTTTGGATGCTAACATCCTCATTTTTAGATTCATATATTTCATATATTCATATATTCATATATTTGTAAATCTTACATTGCAAATGAACAAATAAAGTCTAGCATATTTTAATTATAAATAAGTCCTCATAAGTTATTTATGAAAATTTAAGTGAAACTTTTTTTTTTTCCCCCAGCATTGCATTACTTTCCAGAATACCAGTGGCTGGTGGATTTCACAGTGGCTGCTACAGTTGTGTATCTAGTAACTGAAGTCTACTACAATTTTATGAAGCCTACACAGGAAATGAATATCAGCTTAGTGTGGTGCCTACTTGTTTTGTCTTTTGCAATGTATCCTTCAAAACATCATTAATATTAATTTATTTTGCAGATAACACCATTAGGTCTCATCTCTGATTTGAGAAAGATTTTATGTTATTAGATAACTTTTCTTTATTGAAATCTTTTTTATGTAATTGAAAATATTTTCAAAGTAATAGAGTTAAATAATTTAAAAAGCTAAATGTAAGAAAAATGCCAGTGCCCTGCTTTTCCTTTTTATCCAAGTCTAATGTCACAGAGACAGCCACGTTCACCCCTTTTAGGCATTTATTTTAGGAATTCCTTCCTTGTGTTTAAATATTATGTGATAATGGTACTATTTATATATTACTGCACCTTTCTCCCTCTTCTCTTTTCTTCCCTTCTTTCATTCTCCCAAAATAGTTAGAGATAACATTTTGTTAAATTTATAGTCAGTTTTACCATGTTATGCCTATGAAAATATTATTTACAGCTGGACATTATAGTGTGTTATTACTACTATAAATAATTTTTTATTTTTGTAATTGTGGAAACTATAAACTCTTCCACAGAATTGGTAGAACCTCAGTAGTTCAGATACTTCATTTCTGGTTTTTTTTTTTTTTCTCATAGAAATATCCTCCTGGAGCCCTCAGTTTTCTAAACTTCAGTATAACTAATATCCTGTGACTTTCTTCACTGTCTTCCAAAAATTCCCTCTACCCCTTTCTGGATCTCATGATTTCCTCTTCCTTGGTTTATTCTTTTTTTTTTTTTTTTTTTTTCGCAAAGCACATTCTCCTATGGTGTCCTTAGAAAGGGTGCTAAATTTTTATTTTTAAATCTTGCTTTCCTGGAATTATCTTTATTTTTCCCCTCATACTTGATTGATAGATTGGCTCAGTAGAAAATTCTAAGAAAGAAATAGGTTTGCTTGAGAATCTTGAAGTCTCTTGGGAAATTGGATGTCCTTTGGTTTTTCATATATACCTATCCTTCCCCTAGTACATACACCCTCTGGAAGCTTTTTCTTTTTATTCTTCTGGTTTCTGACGTTTTATCATTGATAGTGCTAAGTTCTAGATTTACCCTTTAAATCTGAAAACTCATGTCTTTTACTACTATTTCTGCTTTCTTATTTTTATTAAAATTAAGTATGTTCCCTGCTCTTTTCTTTATTTCCGTCTCTCCAGCGGCAACTACTTCTAGCTCTTCTCTGTTTGATGCTTACTTTTATATTTCCATGTACTTCCAAGGCTGTTCCTTGATTTTAGTTTTAAGCTTAACTGTTGCCATTTCACTTTGGAAATAAGGATTAAGCACATATCTTTGGGCTGCCAGTTAACCGCTGATCATTTTCTATTCATCTTCCACATATAGTAATGTCATATTTTTAGAACAGTATTCAGTGTTTATGCCGTGATCATGTAAACACCACTCACAGATGAATAGTTAGTTGCCTTAATGTATTCAGAAGTATCAAGTAATATGTCAATTTCATCTTGAATAGAGTTCCTCCTGGAGCCCTCAGATAAGCCCCAGTCTAGATTGGTTGACCTTCCCACCTGATATGCACCTATTCCCCTGGTATCACTCATTATCATCTTCTTAGAGATTCTCTTTGCATCTCCCTCAAATTGGAGCTCTTTTTAAAGATATTCTATGTCTACCTCCTACTTGGTTTACTTTCTGATTTTGGTGGAGCATATTCTTCAGTATCATCTTCAAAAAGGTTGCATGGGAACTACATTTTTTGTGACCTTGCTGTTTTGAAAATATTTTACGTTTTCCCTAAAAATTAATTTTTCCTTTGGCTGAGAATGTAATTCCGTGCTGAAAATTATTCCCTTGATAATTTTGAAGGCATTATGTTTTTGTCTTTGAAGTTCCATTCTTACTCTTAAGAACTGAGCTGCCAATCCAATTTCTCATTTATTTTCTTTTTCTTTTGAGACAGGGTCTCACTGTGTTGCCTAGGCTGGAGTACAGTGGTGCAATCACATTCTCTGTTTATTTTTTGTAGAGACAGGGTCTCCCCAGCTTGCCCAAGCTGGTGTTAACTCCTGGCCTCAAGACTTCTCCTGCCTTGGCCTTCCAGAGTGCTGAGATTACAGGTGTGATCTATTGCGCCCAGGAATCTGATTTTTTTATAAGTTCTGTTTTTTTCTTTGTGTTATCATTACCATCTTTTTTTAGCTAGCCACCTGGTGTGCTAAAATTTTATGATGATGTGCCATATTTAGGGTCTGTTTTCATCCCCTGTTGGGACTTTACCAGTCTATGAACTCATGTTCTTGAGTTCTAGAAAATTGTTTTGAGTTATTTTATTCGTATCTACAGCCATACCACCCTGGACACACCCAATCTCATCTGAATTATTTTATTGGTGATTTTTCTCTTCTCTATTTTCTCTCTTTCTGGAATGCTTATTATTCAGATATTCGATCTCCTACACTGGTTTCCCAAGAGTGTTATCCTCTTTCTTGCATGTATATGTTTATGTTTATATTTTTATATTATTTGTTTTTCTGGGACATGTTCTTAACTTTCTTAACTTTTTATTGAGTTTATTATTTTGAGTTTCTGCTATAATTTTTAATTTTCACAACCTCTTTTTCTTCTGTTCCACTACCCCTTTGATGGAATTCTGCTCGTTTTATGGTTACATTATCTTCCCGTGTCTGTTTAAGATATTAATGATAGATTTTGTTAAGGTTTTTTTTCTTTTGTCTGCCTAGTATCTTTTTACTCTGAGTTGCTTTTGTTTGGTTGCTGTCTTTCACGTTGAAGGCTCTTAGAGAGCTCTAGTGACTGATGTTTGCCTGTCTGTAATTAAGTGTGAGACACTAAAAAACTGAATGGAAGCTCTGAGCACATGGTGAGGTAAGTTGCTGAATCATCTGGATAGGCCAGAGATGATCTTTTTACCCTCTCGAAAGCATAAATCTCCATACTTGCTTCAGATGTGGGCAGATTGAACTGGTTACTTTTAAAAAGTACTGATTTCATTAGTACTTATTTTTAATACCTCCTATTATTACCGCCCCCCCTCCCCTTGCCGCTGCCGCCACCACCACACACACATTCAGTAACCAGCACTTTCACCCTAGTGTAGAGAATTATTTGTCATCTAACCAATTTCCTTATCCTTTTGTGAAGTTTTGCAGTAAAAAGGCAGATTTCTTCTTGGCTGTCCGATTGAACTTCTTCATTCTGTTGAGCCTGCTTTCTAGCTTCCACAATTTTTTTGCTTTTTCTCTTACTTTATTCATGTTTCTTAAAACCAGATTCCTTTACTATCATTTTGGTGGGATTTAGGAAGAGACAAAAAGTAACTGATTTGCTTAATCTGTCTTAAAGACTTTTTTTTTTTTAGAGACATGGTCTTGCTCTGTTGCCCAGGCTGTAGTGCAGTGGTGTGATCATAGTTCACTGCAGCCTCTAACTCCTGAGCTCAAATGTTTCTCCCACCCCAGCCCTCCGAGTAACTGAGAGTACAGGCACGTGCCATCACAACTGGCTAGGTCTGGGAAGTCTTAATAACTGCAGTACAGACTTTTAATCTTCCTGTTTTATCCATTCATCAACCCTGTGTTTGAAGGTACCTCGTATCTCCAGTACTTTTCCCAGGTTTCTGATGAACGAATTGGCTTTCTTCTTACTGAGTTCCTCCCCTTGCAGATCAAGTATAGCAGAGAAAGCTGAAACCTAATTGCTTTTCTCTATCCACTTAACATCTTCCAAAATTTTGTTGATTTCTTATTTATTTACTTACTTACTAATTTTTGTCTCTTTTTCTATTCTCTATTCTTGAGGTTTTTGACTTTTTTATGTGCCTTGCTGAGTTAGATTGTGACAATGAGCAGAGGAAATGCATGTCTTATGTCTTAATATTTAACCAGAGACTGTAGCACCATCTTTTAAACTTGTTAAGTGGATACCATTTAAAATATGTGACATAATTTGACAGTTCATCACCAGCATACTACCCTTCCGTTGTCTCTTTTGGATTGATTTAGGTATAATTTAGACTAGGAGAGCCAGAAAAAAGTCTTAAGAGTCAATATCCACAAAGTATGTAGTATACTGGGTAGAAATACTAATCATGTGTGTCAGTTGAGAAACATCCTTAGATATCCAGTGTTACAGTAACTCTAAGAGCAGTTTTTAAATTCAAGCTCATAAAATATTCCTGTTTAATTCTGTGGTATTAAATACGTGAAAATAACAATCAGAATAAAGACCTATCCCTAGACATCAAGTCATATAAAACACATGAAAAATATTTTCCCATGATAATTAACACGAGCTGATTATATGTCATGTTACTTTTTTTATACTTCAGTGAGTTCTCATGTTCTCCAAAATACTGCCCTTTCTTTTTTTTCCCCCAGAGACAAGGTCTCACTCTATCGCCCAAGCTGTGGTGCAGTTGCACAGTCCTAACTCACCGTATCCTTGAGCTCCTGGGCTCAAGTAATCCTCCTGCCTCAGCCTCCAGAGTAGCTAGGACTACAGTTGCACCCAGCTAATTTTTGATTTTTATAGAGATGGGATCTCACTATGTTGTCCAGGCTAGTCTTAAACTCCTGACCTCAAGCCATCCTCCTGCCTCAGCCTCCCAAAACACTGGGATTACAGGTATGAGTCTCTGTTCCCTGCCAGTATTGCTTATTATTGAATATTCTTTTCTTCACTTTCTTCATGGCTAACACCTATGTGGGAACACATATACTTGATTTGCAGTTTTATTTTAATGTGATTGAGCCCTTGATACATACCTACCAGATAAGTTAGAAAAATATGCTTTTTGATAGCTATTCATATTGTTTATGTGAGTAAATTTTATGTTTCAGTTTACTCTCTAACGCCTAATAATGCGGGAGCAAAGGTCCCACACAGCCTTTAGCACTGGAACTGACTTTGCTTCGTTTTAAGTAATGCGTTTGTGAAAGGCATCAAACAGTAACATCTCTGCAGGAATCGTGTAGCTGGCTGTCTCCCTATCCCAGAGAGGACAGAAAGTGCTGAAGAGCTTACAGGCCAAGCTACTTTCTGCCAGCTTTGATACTCCACAAAGAGGGTGGGGAAGGAGGCAGTAAAATTGTGTGTATGCTTGGGTATGTGATTTTTTTGTTGTTGTTCAAACCTGTAGCATGTGATGAAGTTACCTACCACCTTTAAAGGCATATAGGAGGCCAGAATTAAATTCCAGATATCTAGATTAACGCCAGAAAGAATTAAGTTTACAGCCTATCCTTTATCTTTAGATAGGCTGGAATATAGCTGAAGTAACCCCTGTCTGGCTTCTCTTTGTTTTCTTATTGTATGTGCCTACTTATTAGTCAAACACATGTCTCCATTGATTACATAGGACAATAGCTTTGCTTAATTCCATAGTCATACATACTTCAGTTAATTCAGAAATTCTCTGCAGTTGTTACTGATGAAATGTTCTTTGTTAAAATGGTCCCTAAATTAAATGGTCCTCAAAATTAAAATGGTCCCCAAATTAGACACATAAAACTTTAAAAATCAGTTCACTTTAAGGAAGAAAATTATTTAATTTCCATGATTTTTTTTTCTTTCCCCCATCACTTATATGTGACATACATAGGACAGCAAATTATGCTTTCTACAGAATCTTAAAAGTTCTAAAAGCACAGGAATGACTTTTTAAAATTTGACACTAAAACCTTGAACCCTGAAACCTAGAACTGAGTCTTCTCTTGTCATCACCTCTGCTTTCTGCTTCACCTGAGGTGTTCAGGCATCTCAGCCATCAGAGCTGCTTTGAATCTCACTCCTAAAGCCAAACTAATTCTCAGCTCTACTCTACTTTCTTTCTCATTTGTAATTCTAACCATTTTCTCTGACCAAGTCTGTGTGTTCCCCTTCCATTTATGCCAACTTACGTGTTATGGGGAAGGAAAAAGGTAAAGAAACCCTTGCAGTGAGGATGGAGTATTTCTAGTAAGTGTCTTTCCTGTATGATAGCCCATGAAGTCTTAGAGTCACTGTAGAAATGTGTACTGATTTTATGGATATGAACCATATCGTTTTCACTTATGAAAAAATGAAAAGTAAAAAGGTAAAAATGTGGCTTGCAAAGCCCGAGGTCCTTCGGTGGAAGTAAAACTTTAAAGAATGAAAATATTCTATAATGTATAGATTTTTTTTCCCCAAGAACCTTTCTTAGAAATAAGCTGTAGCACAGAGAGTAATACTGAGTCAATTATGTGAATTTGAGTGAGAAGAAAGCTATTCTACAAAGAGTGATAAAGCTTCTCAGTAGTCCTATTATATTTGGTTAAAGGCCTTGATCATTAGTCACATTTCCACAGTGCTTGTATTTTACAATGTGGAGGTTTAAGGTACAAAACCCTATTATGTATGTTTTCATGGCTACGTTAAAATTTTAATTTTCTTTCGTTGCCAGGCATACAAATTTTATGCAAAGCTAAAAACTGTGACTAGTTTAAGTTAAAATAAATTCTAAAGTTTTCTGGTTTAATATTCAGTTCTGTATGTAGATTTGTATATTAAAGGTCTACAAATGTTGCATTTATTTGCTGTGGGAAATAGACAACTACAACAAACTAGTACAACTTAGTCACCATTTCCAAATTCCTTCAAAGGCTCTAAGTTACTGTATTCTTTTATTTACAAAAGTGTTCTGCTTTAGATTAATAAGGAAAAAGAAAACATTTAATCCTGAAGTAAACTGTGTAAGATTTCAGTTCTAGTGAGAAAAAGAATGAGACTCAGAGTTATTGAATCCGAGCCAAGGTACTTGTTTTATGTCGAAAACTTGTATATGGCATGTTATATCAAAGCCTGTTTGTTGTATGAACATGGAGATTTTTTCGTGACATTAATGCTATCGTATTACTCAGATTTCAAGACAAAAAACTAGAATTAAATAGGGATTTGGGGTAATAGGACGTTATTTCTGTTTATTAATTTATAATTGAGTCTGACTTTGCTGTTTTAGCTGGAAAGTGATTTTTTTTCTGAAACTAAAATTTTGTTCTGAAAATAAAAATTTTTCTGAAACTAAAAGATAGTTTTCTTTTGTATTTTAAATAAACGTTGTATATTATGCTTTTAGAAATTTTTGGCTATTATTTCTCTTTACAGTCTGGTTAGGTTGAGGCTGGCTCTAAGCTTTTTTTGTGGAATGGCGTTTTAAACATGCACGATACTTTTTTGCATATATCTAAGGGAATTTTAGGTTCTTTTTCTCTATAATTAAAGTAATGGAACTTGCATATCTAAGAAAGTATGAAAAATGTTTTAGTTTAAAATTATTTTTGTTAAAAAAATTTTTTTAACATTGGAAGATACAATCATATTATTTTTAAGACTTTTACTTAATAGGTCATTAGGATTAATGTACTTAGTTTTCAGTGTATATGTGTAATAAGTTCTTGGTATAGTTTGTAGGTTTCTTTGCAATGTAGAATGTGAAGTATAATGTATTTTGAGTATTTTAGTTGCCTTTTCTTATGGAAAAACAAACGTGGAAGATTTAATTATTTGAATAGAAAAAAAATTAGGGATTTTATTTAGTAGCAATGGTCAGAAAAACAATAGAATCTTTTTTCACAGAACAGAAAAACTCAGTTTGCATAAAAATCACTTAATTGAGTGGAAATATGTTCTGTTTTAAAGAGATAATCATAAATTTGTGAAAGTTTTTTGAGAAATCTCTGTGTTTATTCTTTAGGATACTATTTATCATATTTGTGTATTAGCAACAAAATATTTCTTGGAATATGGGTCTATTTCTTTTCTTCTCAAAAGAGCATTGATAAAATATCTTTGAACAATCTCGGGATGTTAGCGTATAGACAGTGTTTTCTTAATTTGAGAATTGGGCCTTTAAAGCAGTTTATAAACTAAGTTGAAACATAATGGTACTTTTCTTTTTTTTTTGAGATAGTCTCGCTCCGTCGCCCAGGCTGGAGTGAAGTCGTGATCTTGGCTTATTGCAGCCTCAGCCTCATGGGTTCAAGTGAGTCTCGTGCCTCAGCCTCCTGGGTAGCTGGGACTGTAGGCCACCACACCTGGCTAATTTTTTGTATTTTTAGTAGAGATGGTGTTTCACCACATTGCCCAGGCTGGTCATGAATTCCTGAGCTCAGGCAATTTGCTCACCTCGACCTCCCAAGGTGCTAGGATTACAGGTGTGAGCCACTGGACCCGGCCCATAATAGTACTTTTATAAGTATATGTTATTTAAGTTGTTATTCTAAATCTGAGAGAAATTTGCCATTTTAGACCTAAAAATTGAACCTGTTTATCATTTGGAAGCTTATCTTCAGCTTGAAGGTAAACCTCCTGAGGAAATTGTACTACCTGTCCTTGACTTTTCTTTCCTATTACAATTTAGTGTTTTTATTTCTTGATTTGTTGAAATGTTTTGGTGGCGCTTTCTGCTAAAGCATGCATGTGGGGTAGGTAGCTATTTTTAGACTTTGCAGTTTTGAAAGTTAATTTTATACTCATTCTGTTGTTGGCATTTGGTTGGTTATAGAATTCTAGGTTATCCGTATTTTTCTTCATAATTTTGAAGGCATTGCTCCATTGTCCTCAACCTTGAAAAATGCTATTAAGAATTACTTATGGTGGGCCGGGCGCGGTGGCTCAAGCCTGTAATCCCCGCACTTTGGGAGGCCCAGACGGGTGGATCACGAGGTCAGGAGATCGAGACCATCCTGCCTAACACGGTGAAACCCCGTCTCTGTTTTAAAAATACGAAAATCTAGCCGGGCGAGGTGGCGGGCGCCTGTAGTACCAGCTACTCGGGAGGCTGAGGCAGGAGAATGGCATAAACCTGGGAAGCGGAGCTTGCAGTGAGCTGAGATCCGGCCACTGCACTCTAGCCTGGGTGACAGAGCGAGACTCCGTCTCAAAAAAAAAAAAAAAAAATTTACTTATGGTGATATTTAGTCTTTTGCATATACCTAATTTTGCTTTATTGTTCTTCTGAGGAAACTTTTACAGTTGTCTCTTGGTTGGTCTTGTTTCTGAAGGTTCATGATGATGTACCTCATGAGGATCTTTTTTACTTCTTTGTGGTGAGCTTTTGGTAGGCTCTTTAATTTGGAAACATCAAGTTTAGAAAATTTCTTTGATTATGTCTTTGAGAATTTCTTCTCTCTGTCCCTCCACTCCCATTTTCTTTCTCTGTCTCACATTTGTTAGTCAGATGTATGTTCTGGATTAACCTCTCATCAGCTTTTTTCTTTTTTCTTTCTTTTTTTTTTGACGGAATCTTGCTCTGTTACCAGGCTGGCGTGCAGTGGTGCGATCTTGGCTCACTGCAACGTCCATGTCCTGGATTCAAGCAATTCTCCTTCCTCAGCCTCCCGAGTTAGCTGGAATTACAGGCGCCCACCACCATGCCCGGCTAATTTTTGTATGTTCAGTAGAGACAGGATTTTGCCCTGTTGGCCAGGCTGGTCTTGAACTCCTAACCCCAGGTGATCTGCCCACCTTAGCCTCCCAAAGTGCTGGGATTACAGGTGTGAGCCACCATGCCTGGCCTTGTCTTACTTTTCATTTTGTCTTTTTGTTCTGCTTGATGGAACTTTTAATTTTTTTTTCTTATTTTTCCTGTCCTGTTTCTTGTTGATGCCTAACCATTCCTTTTTCATAGCATCCTGCTCTTATTTCAAAGATGCATTTATCTTTGTCTAGCTTTATGAAATATACATATCCTATGTTTATAAATACCTAAATAAAAATGTGTGTATCTGTTTCTGTATATATAGTTATATATCTAAACTTCATTCTGCTGCCTTTATCATCTCTTTTTTTCTTTAAGTTACTTTTTTTCTGTTGCTGATTTTAGCTCTTTCTTTTTTTAAATAAGATGTGATGCTCTAATACAGATATTGCCTAACTATGACTTGCAGTATCTGGGTTGCAGCCTGTTTTTGTACAGCTCTTGAGCTAAGAATGGCTTTTTCACATTGTTAAAGTATTAGGTGAACAAAGTAGGCAGAAGAATATGCTACAGAGACTGCATATGGACCACAAAGCCTAAAGTATTTACTATCTGGTCTTTTATAGAAAATGTTTTCCAATTCCTTTTTTAATGTCTGAGGATTCCTTTCATTTTTAAGAGATGGCCATTAAAAGCTGATTGGAAGCTCTGTATATAATTAGGGCTTGGTTAGTTTCACTAAGGAATAACTTGGTAATACTAAAGCCAGCTTTATTTTAGGTAGCCCAAAGTGTCATTGTTTATTGGTCTTTTCCTTGAGGCTTTTCAGTTTCTCTAGAGGAGAATCTCTTAATCTCCTGCCTGGAGTGTACAAACCTGCTACACATGTTTCCAAGGTGAGTACTACCTTTGAGTGTAGACTTTCACCTGATCATCCTGTTTTTGATGCAGTTGACTAAATCTGTACTCTCCTGTGCCTCAGGTTCAGTTTCTTCAGAGGCAAAAATCTTAGTCTTCTGCTGGAGTCAGAGTGGTCTGGCTGCATAGAAAGAAAATCAGTGGAGAGTTGTGAGCGCAGTTGCCACTTACATAGAAGTCAGTGCACGCCACATCACTGCCTGTATACTTCTTAATCTTGTACCTCTTAAATTAAATTATCGAATTTTAAAGATTTAAACACAATCAGGAATGGTATCATTATCTGTTTGTATTGTATTGATCCATATATTTTTGTATACATTCCCATAGTTTTGGTATTACATGTTAAATATTTAATTCAGTTATCTAGAAAACATTTAAGTTGTTGCTGAGAACTAGGATGATTTAATCTTTGATTTTCAAAATAACCCTGTGAGGTTGTGGATTCCACAATCGTGGTGGCGGCATTTTACAAATGAAGAAACTGAGACACGGAGAAATTAATTTTCATGTAGAAGATCACTTAGTTTAGTAAGAGTAGAACGAGGATTAAGCCAAACACTCTAGGTCTAGAGAATGCTTTCTTTACAACTTGGTCACACTATAGTTTAAAATAGTATATTGATTACATGGCAGGTGAATTATATTAGTAAGTGATACAATAAGTTCCAAAGAGGAAAAGAATGGCCTCAGCTGAGAAGGTAATGGTAAGTATCATGAAAGATGTGGAGCTTTTGTTGAGTCTTGGATTAGGTAGGCGGAGGGAAGAGGGCAGTTCAGATAATAGATTATGATCGAAGACAGTGTAGTGATGACACTCAGGAGATGGTAAGTACACTATTCTGATTAAGGTGAAGATTTGGGGACTATGGAATGAAAACTTGAACATGTGGGTGTGGCCAGATCATAGTATTACATATGGGTTATTGGGAGATGGTGTTCTAATATGGAACTCAATAAATAATTTGGTTTTTAAGATTTATCCAGTATGCAATATGAAGTGAGGATGCAGTGATTATACCATTTTAGGCATTTGTGGTGTGGGACTGTAAAGCATTAGTGATAAGTGCAAGATCATGCTTCATGTCTGGATCAGGCTGCATATAATTTTGTTTTCCTTTAGTGTTGATGTATTTTGTAATTTCAGTATTCTAGGATAACAAAGTGCAGTGGTAGGTGTAATTTTTGGGAAATTTTATTCTGATGATTTGGTACCACTTTTGGCCAAAGATACTATTTTGTTTTTCAGTGTAAGCAAAGAAGTTGGAAATTGTCTCCTTATAGATTCTAGTAAACATTTTCAGTAAAAATAAAGCAGTGTTTTTCAAACCTGGGTTTAAAGCATTTAGGCTATTAGAGATCATCGCTGTATCTTAAAAGCAATTCAGTTGTGGTTTTGCAGCTTGACTATATTCATCTTTCTTTGTCCTCTTCTAATATGTAAGCTCTTCGTTATAATGCCAAGAAAGAGATGGATGGACCTGTATTGTTTGATACGGGTTGAACATTACAGTCCAAAATCCAAAATGCTCCAAAATCTGAAACTTTTCCAGTACTGGCATGACACCAGAAGTAGAAAACTTTACACCTGGCCTCAAGTGAGAGATTGCAGTTAACATGCAGTCAAAATTTTCTTCACGCATAAAATTATTAAATATATTGTATAAAATTACCTTCAGACTGTGTGTATAAGATATATATGAAAGGATTCTTCTGATGATGAGAATGTTTTAATTCTTTACTTCTGTCAGGGCGTTCTATTTTGAAAAGATTTTATGTGTTACTGCTATAAGTACCACATTGACTTAGGGGCTATTTACAGGTTTGTAGAGGCAATATAATCGTTAAGTGCACAGATTCTAGATCCAGACTGTCTAGTTTTAAATCTCAACTTTCTCTAATCTAGCTGTGATTTTGAGGTTTTTACTTTTACCTCTCTGCCACAGTTGTTTTTTGTTGTTGTTGTTTGTTTGATTGTTTTCTGAGACAGAGTTTTACTCTTGTTGCCCAGGCTGGAGTGCAATGGTGCTATCTAGACTCACTGCAACTTCCATCTCCTGGATTCAAGCAATTCTCCTGCCTCAGCCTCCCGAGTAGCTGGGACTGCAGGCATGTGCCACCATGCCTGGCTAATTTTTGCATTTTAGGTAGAGATGGGGTTTCGCCATGTTTGCCAGGCTGGTCTCAAACTCCTGACTTCAGGCGATCTGCTCACCTAGACCTCCCAAAGTGTTGGGAGTTTATAGGTGTGAGCCAGTGCGCCTGGCCCACAGTTTGTTTTGTTTTGTTTTTTTAAGTTTTTTTAAATGTCTGTAAAGTAGCAATAATAATATGGTTAATGTGAGAATTAAAAGTTAATTGGTATTGCCCGGCACATGGCAAGTACTAAATGATAGCTGTTATTTTCCATGCTTGACATAAAGTTTACGTAAAGGTTGCTTTTCTAGGTTTGTTTGCCAAGCACCTTATTTTGTTTGTTTTGCGATTTCAAGGAGAACAATTTGGTGTATAATGGAGATCTGAGTTCTAGCTTTGGGCCACGCACTGATTTAACCTTGATTAAATCAATTTGTGTGTGTGTCGGAATGGTTCAGATAAGATAATCTCTTCAGCCTATTTTAATAGATGAGCATGTTGAAACTTTGGCTGTGTTTGAATACTCAGTTGGAACTTGTTTTCTCTAAAGATTTTCGCTTAACACTAATGTGAAGTGGTGATCCCAGACATTTAGTTTTCATACTACAGATCAACAATAGCTACTAGTAAAATTCGCAAGTTTTAACTTGTTGAATTATTATGGATGATTCCTGTGTTATATGTTTAATTATAAATGTAAACTGGTTTAACAGACATGCCTAATAAAGACAGTTCTCTAGAATAACCTCTACCCTGGCTTTTCATGTCACTGAGAACGTATTGCATAAAAATCTTGAAATAATCTTCTAGTAAAATTTGATAAACTAGAAATACATTCCCTAGCTATAACTTAGCATGTGGGTGCTCTTTTCCTTAATTTAAAAATGTTATAAACTCCACTTAGAAATAAATGTTGTAGCCAGATTTTATTGGAATCAAGTCCTATCAAGATCGTTGTGTATAGTTCCCATAAAGTTATTGTGGTTTTTCCTGAACTTTTCCTTCTGCAGCAAAGTTCTATTTTCATTAACTACACACTATTTTAAAGTAGAAGATGGTGGTGAAAGATCTGTTTGTGTCACCTTTGGATTTTTTTTCTTTGTCAAAGCAATGGCAGTATTGATTGTAACAGAAAATTATCTGGAATTTGGACTTGAAACAGGTAATAGTTTCATACAACTTTAAAAATCAATTTTGCTTTATCTAATGCTAATATTTTTGACCTCAGTATTTAAGTTTTATATCTGATAAATATTTAAAATTAAATTTAAAGTGTATACTCTGTAATGTTCTAAATAATTAACCTTTATTATTCTTAATTAAGATCTTCTTTTTTTGCTTTTGTTTTAGCTGAGTTTTTAATTAATATGTTTTCCAAAAATACTGTCTCGTTTTTTTCCTTACAGTTAAATAAGTTTCTGTAATGCTAAAGTTTACTCACATAGTTAAAGAATTAATGCAAATTTTATGCACACTCATGGAATGTACAAATATCAAAGGGATGTTTTCAAAGCCTGTTCCTGCTAATAACCAAATTTTATTGCGTTATGGCATACTAATTAACACATGAAAGAGCTAAGCTAGTCACTTCAACATTTAAGATGCTCTGTTTTCTAGCATTTTATTTCCACAGAAAGATTCTATATTTCACATCTGTGATAAGAGTAATCTGTTTTTGTTTTTTTTTTCCTACAGGGTTTACAAATTTTTCAGACAGTGCGATGCAGTTTCTTGAAAAGCAAGGTTTAGAATCTCAGTAAGTCTTTGAAAAATTAAGCATTATTTAAATTTAACATTTTATATTTTTAATAAAGCAGTATTTACTATAGCTGTTCTAAATTAGTAAAGAGTTTTAAGTTGGACTGTCACTTCTAGAAACATCCTTACTCATAATTTTTATGACTATATAAAGTTAGTATCTTTCATAGAATTCTTATATAAATTTGCATTTCTTAAATTCATCTCCCTCAAAAGATTAAATTTCTATCCAAGTTATATATCAATTCCTTGTTGAATGTGTAAGTTAGGTTGTTGTGACTGTGACTAAAGAGATGCCTCATTTAGTTTACAGTTCACCAGAATCTATTATAGGTACTTGAATAATAGCAATCTTTTTGTAGAAATTTGCTTTGTTTTACTGTTATTGTTGTTTGTAACAGAATTGATTAGAAGAAAGGAAATTCTTCGAAAGCTAATTATAAAAATTTATCAGCTTCTTTAAAAATTTTATTTTTAGGAGTCCTGTTTCAAAACTTACTTTCAAATTTTTCCTGGCTATTTTCTGTTCACTCATTGGGGCTTTTTTGACATTTCCTGGATTACGGCTGGCTCAAATGCATCTGGATGCCCTGAATTTGGCAACAGAAAAAATTACACAGTAAGCGGAAAATGTACATAAGCACATGCAGATAAATATATGTTTTCCATCTTAATGAAGGTATAATATTGTAATGTAATCATAAATTATTGTATTGAAAATTAATAAATAACTATTTGATGTCACATTACTTCCTCTTTCAACTATAAGCAAGTTTCTTTTATTTGCTTCTAAATTTTAAGTCTTGTATTTAAAAAGATACACCATCAATTACTAAATTTGTCTTGCCTGTTAAAATGAAAATCTCAAAATTTATGTTCTTTCTAATTCAGGGGCTTACATTGCAATCTCTACAACTAAACTGAGGCTCCGTAGAAATTTCCCTTAAAAATTAAGATCATTTTACTTTAAAATACTGTTTTAAGTTTTTATATGAATCTATTTAAATTAACTTTTTAATGTAAAATTTTATTTAAAAACATTTTAAAACTTAAAGTTGTATGTAAGAGATGTTTGTTTTCCTTAAGTTATTGACCTGCTTATTGACTCTTATTAAAATAATACATTATTTTGGAATTGTTAATACTCTACAATGTTATATGTTGTACATTACTTCTAAGTACCAAATTCTATTTTAGTTCTGAAATTCTACGTTTGGACAAGTCATATTTCATCTTCATATGTAGTTCAAAGCCCATTTACTGTATTCTTTGTGGTTGTCACAGATTTTTTTTGTTGTTGATGTAGACATCTTGGCAGAAAAATAGGCTTATATCTACTTCAACTCATATTCAGATCAAAGTTCCTGTCTCATCGTTTTGTTTTGCAGTAGAAGCCCAACTTGAGAATATTTCATTTTGATATGTGTATTTATAATCATTAAGTTTCTCTGGGTGATCTTATTTCCTAACATTTCTATTCTTTAAAACCTATTTTTAATGAGGCTGAGTCTTTAGTCTTTGCACATTCTTGTCTCTGTTACCTATGTCATTTCCCTTTAATTTAATTTTGACTGTTTTTTTTAACCTCACTTCCATTTTTCTACATATGCTTTATACGTGTGTTTACCTATTGTCACCTTCCACTACACACTCCTTCATCCTTCTTTTTTTTTTTTTTTTCCTTCTTTTACTCAGCGTGCTTTTGGCTACATCCTGCCTTTCTCCCACCACCCGTCTCCCTAATGGCTTCTTTTAAGACAAAACCTGGTTCTCCCCCTCCTCTCTACACACACACTTCAGTCCACTAACCCCAGTGTTATGATTTAAATAAGCTGAAAAGGGTGGGTGGAGGGGAGCCCTTCACAAGCTACTGAAACCGCTGTGGGCTGCTCCTTGATACTAGAGTGTTCCCTAGCAACACTGCATACCTAATACTGCTTCTTTCTTCCCCACATCCGATGGTTTACCCAGGCTGTGGGATGAAAGAATCACTTTATAAAAACATTTAAAGCATTTAGTGGTGGTTGGGGGTGGAGCACACATTTTAGTGCCCTTTTTAGTAAAATGTGGCTTCGTTTTAAGATTTTTTCCCTTTGGGGATTTGGGGTTTTATTTTCAGTTATTGCAGCCCCTCATTGTGTTGTAGCACTCTGCCTTGATATAAGGGTGTGGGCAAGCTAGTTCTGTTGTGAGAATAACATGACTGGCACAAAGAGCAGCATTCTCTTCACCCCCATGGCCAGGCACTAGGACCTGTTTTCATATCAGAGGTTAGAGCGAGAGTTCTGCCTTTCCCTGTCAGGTGTTCATGGCTTCCTGACCCAGCCCTGTTCACTCACACAGATCCCTGTCATTTGCCTGTGTACTAATACTTTAAAATGTGGTGTTTGTGTGTATTTTGAATCCTCCAGTTTAGCTCTTAAGTGTGGTTGATAATGAAAGCAGTTTATGGTAATAAAATGTGTGAAGAATTTGCCTTTTTTCTAAAATAACAAAAATGTTCATCAGCCATCTGTCTCTGTAGGGTACAAACTTGGACAATTAACAATGAAGTTATAGTGCAGACCTGAAGCCTTTGCTGTATTAGGTATATTGCCTTGTCAGGAGTAATGCAAATTTTTTTGAGATATATATATATATATATATGGGATAGGGAAATTATTTCAAGTGTGTTCATACTCATTCGAAAAGAAATTAAAATGTGGAATCACTTATGATTTTAACAATGGAAATTAAAAATTATACATGGTCATTACACATTGAAAGGTTCCTCAGTTGCAGGTTGTTGGAGTAGGTTCCATCTGCCATATGCCTTCTAGTCATATGGACCTGGCTAATCACTATCATTTACTTGTAGATAATGAGGAGACACTTTGTTTCATTTGCACTAGAAAGTATCAGATGACTCTTCTGTACTGAAAATCCATTAGATTCATTGACTATCTAAAGTTAGAATCATTAAATACCTGCTTATTAAATCAGGAATAAAGTATGGGATTACTAAAGAATACTAGAATAGAAGTGAACAAATCTGAATTTTAGTCCTATATTTACCTCTGGCCTGTTATTGCCAAGAGCAAGTCATTTAACTTTTCCGCATCTAAATGTTCTCATTTGAAAAATTAAGATAATGACATAATTTCTCACAGGCTCAAATCAGTGTTAAATCATAATGATAAATATAAAATGATGGTGACAGTAGTACCGTAAGTAGTAGAATATTGCAAATAAGTTCCTACCTCCATTTTAGTAAGACCCAAGCTTCTGTAGTTTATTAGCACATGTTGTTTCTGAATTTTTATATTTATTTCTTACATATTTTCAGAACATTACTTCATATCAACTTCCTGGCACCTTTATTTATGGTTCTGCTCTGGGTAAAACCAATCACCAAAGACTACATTATGAACCCACCACTGGGTAAAGAAAGTATCCCTTTGTAAGTATGGGCATTTGAAAGCTGATTTTTATCACCAAAACTGCTTTACTAAATGTTATTTACTGTATTTGTTTTTCAGTGATAAAATCAGGACACTGTATTTTTCAGACATTAATAAGAATGCTAAAAGATGTGTTAGAAAATTGAAGCTACAGAGCATCATTTAACATTTTTGTGATCTTTATTAGTTAATGATTATTACTTTGCACTAATATTATCTTATACACTGTTTTTTTCCTCTTCTTTATGTCCAGTCATCATCATTTTTCTGTTGTCATTGTGCCTATTGTTTAGATACTTTCTGGAGTTCTTTTGTTTTAATTGTGAAAATTATGGAGAAAAAAAGTAGTGTAAATGGAAACTCATATACTCAACCCCTATATTTGACAGTTGTTAACATTTTCCATATTTGCTTAATCCATTTTTTATTTTATTTTTTGATGAAGCATTTTTGAATTAAATTAGAGACATAGTAGTTTTATCCCTTCATACTTTAGCTTGCACCTCTAAAATAAATAAGGATATTTTCCTATATAACAATAATATCATCGTACCTAACAAAATTATCTAATACTATTATCTAATACTAGTTTATAGTTCTATAGTTAGGCAACTATATTTTAGCAGAAGATGGTGAGGAAACAAATAGTTTATTAATAGGCGTTAATAACTAGACTTGATGTGTTAGCCTTGTAGAACTGTTAGAGTAATAGAAAGTTTCAGACAGAACTGGTCCAAACTCCAGCTCTCCTCCTCACTAAAATCTTTGCTTGAGGCAAATTACTTAACCACTGAGCCTCTGTTTCCCCATGTGGAAGACGAAGATAATAGTATCTACCTCACAAGGTTATCATTGGAGTAAATGAAAGAACACATGTAATGCAACCAGCTGGAATTAAGTGCTTAATAAATGTTCTTTTCACTGCTTTGCCTCATCAGAATTAAAATAGAAATACTTGACTAGTCGTTGACTCTGCAGTGTACCTTTTATATTGTGTGCTTCTTTTAGATCCTGGTACCAGTTTTTCGTGGAGTATATATAAAATCAGTGATGACCATGATAATTTTTCTTTTTAGATTTAATCCTGTTGAATCCGGGAAATAGCCACTGAAAAAGTAATGCTTCCCCCCTGCCGATATACACTAATTACCTTAATGGTAATTTTAACTTGACAGATTCCTTAAGTATTGAAGAGTAATTCTAAGGATCCTAGGGTTCTAGAAAAATCTCAGAGAAACTGCTAATTCATATCTTTGATACTGAAAGCATTCCCAATCCTTCCTTGAAATTTGGTCGTGGAAACTGGATTTCATACTCCTGTCATTATGTTCTCTGATTTTATATTTGCCTTAGTTAAATTGAGAAAATAAGGAAACTAGCATTTATGATACACTTATACCAGTTATTATGTGAGATATTGATACTTTACATATTGTATCTTTTTATGGTAATTGTGCATATGTTATTGTTCTCATCCTGTTTTATAAATGAAATAACAGGCTCAGAAGTTAAATAATTTGTCTAAGGTTATTCAGCCAAATCATGTGTACATAAAACACTTGGTAGTTATACCAACATTCACTTCCCACTTCCAGTCTGATTAAATTACATGTGGATTCATTAGTAGTGAATACTTTATTTAATGGAAATGGGAATAAGGAACTTTTCCCTTGTGTGTATATTAAATTATAGGAAAAATGTGGTTTGTACATAGAGACCTGAGGTTCTCTTTCTATGGTTTTACTTCTGCTCTCTTTTATTATTCTTTAATTTGAATTCATGGTTATTAGAGGCAGTTTTTAATTTTTGTTAAAAATCTAAAGTGCATATGGTAGATTGTGAAAAATGGCTTCCCATCAAAGAGGGTAGGATGAAGGAAAAATGAAGTGACAGGTTCTTCTTCTGTCACAGACAAATTGATTTATGGAAAGGTCTTTGTAATCAGAAGCAAAAAATATGGTATAATGTAGTTTCAACCCAGAAATGTATTTGAGTCCATCATGTGTTCTGATAAAGCATTGAAAAAAAATAAAATATTGGTAAACAGAGTCCATGTGTGCTTATAACCTCTTAAAAAGAACATAGCATATACAGGAAAGCTCAGAATGGCATCAGGAATTTAGGGTGATTTCTTCTGCCTGTGCTTTACCTGTGTACTTTAAGCCCCTCCTCATGCTCCTTCTTGAGATACTCTATCAGATCAATTTTTCAGATATTTATGATGATACTGAATAATCTAATTAGAAAGTACTATTTAATGACTATTATCCTAAATCCTGAACCCATAAACTGAGCAAATAATTTTCTAGTTCACTACCTTCTATTCCTTTCATTCACATTACCTGTTATCCTCAAAGGCTGTGAAATAGCTGTCTTCAGGCTGCTCCCAGTTAGTTGTCCTTGTTGCACAACTGGAGGGAGCACAGTATTGTTTATAGGTCCCCAGGAAAGGGTCAAGGCTGTGGGTAGGCTTGTGTCTTATGTACTGTTACCCTCACATGATGGCTCCCTAATCTCATTGTTCATTGTAGTGGAAACATGTTGATAAAATGTTATGCCTTTATCTTTCTTAGCCAACAGTGCATTTCCATTGGAATTTTATGTCCATGTCCCCTCGTGACTTAATAAAAAGAGAGAGTATATAAAGTAAAGCCTTTGTCCCATCCCCATTTCTTAACTCCATTTCATTAACAGTTCGAGCAAAATATTACACTTCAAATTTTCCTATATTATAGTTTTAGTTATGAGGTGTTTTTTTTTTTTTTTTGTAAATCTTTTCTCATTTGTTCTTCTTTATATGCATCCATTCTACCCTCATGTTCTTACGAATTTCAGGGAGACCCTTCTCAGTTCCAGGTTTTACCTGGCAAATCAGTCTGTGCATTACAACGATCATATTAAGTGCCTGGTAGGTACTAGATATAAGACTAGATGCCAAGGGTGGTCTAGTCACTACATTCAAATTACTTGCAATGTATTTCTTCATCAGAGCAGAAACCCATGGTCTTTTAAAAACATTAAACACCAAAAGGACATCAGAAGTTATCTCTTCTTTCTAAAATTCTTTAAGCAGCCCTCATCAGTGATCTGGTTTCTGAAACAATGTCTTTTTTTTTTGAGACGAAGTCTCGCTCTGTCGCCCAGGCTGGAGTGCAGTGGCCGGATCTCATCTCACTGCAAGCTCCGCCTCCCGGGTTTACGCCATTCTCCTGCCTCAGCCTTCCGAGTAGCTGGGACTACAGGTGCCCGCCACCTCGCCCGGCTAGTTTTTTGTATTTTTTTTTTTTTTAGTAGAGACGGGGTTTCATCATGTTAGCCAGGATGGTCTCGATCTGCTGACCTCGTGATCCGCCCGTCTCGGCCTCCCAAAGTGCGAAATGATGTCTTTACGTTATGTGTTTTCACCTAGAATCCTAACCTTAAGTTTGAGGAATTGCTTAGAACCGAGCCAGCTTCAATGCATAACAAGTTAAATGAATTGTTGTAGAGGAATTTCAGGCATCTGATATCTTCATAATGTATCAAAAGTTTTGATTTTCCAGTGGTCCCAAGTGAAGGCTCAGCAGAGTGGAAGATCCCATGCAAATAGGTGTATGATCAGGCAAAGCTGTACCCAATGATGTTTAGTGATTGACTTGATTAGTCCCACAGGCAATCCCTGCAGTTTTCTTGCTTTCCCCAACTTCTCTTTTCATGTCACAGCCAGTTTTTATCCATGGAGGAGGGTATATAGAGAAAAGGGTATCATGTATTGCTCTACTTTTTTCTTCTAGATACCTGTTAACTTCTTATGCTTTCATAATACATTTATCTAGTTCTGTTATTCAAGTGAAAGTATTATACAGATAAGTCTATGGCAGAGTCAGATTCTTTTGTGTGTCTAACTGTTACTAAGTATAGACTTCTTATATTTTATATGGTGAGCATTAACATACAACAAGTGTGCTAGCATATTGTTGTCTTTGAGAGCACTATATCAACTTTTTGATCTGTAGAATGACAGAAGCCACATTTGATACTCTGCGACTCTGGTTAATAATCCTGCTGTGTGCTTTGCGGTTGGCCATGATGCGTAGTCACCTGCAAGCTTATTTAAATTTAGCCCAAAAATGTGTGGATCAGATGAAGAAAGAAGCAGGGCGAATAAGTACGGTTGAGCTACAGAAAATGGTAAGTTTTATACCCTAGTCAAAATGAAAAATAGCAAAAACCACACTCTAAGAAAAAAGAAAAATATTGGTTTCCTTTAGTAGATAGTATTTCAACCCATCTTATTCTTATTGTAAATAAACAAAACAATCTTAAGCTAACAGATATCAAAGAGACCTTTTTCTGATTTTGGTGCCACGTGAAGGAAGGGGTCTTAATTCTTCTTCCTGCCTTAAGTGCTTGGTGTCATACAGTGGGTGGTACAAAGCTGTTTTATGCCTAATATTGCTAAATGGGACCCTTCTAATTGATTTGAAAGACGTTATAACATATTGTCCAGACTTTAAGACTTAAAGAGTAGGAAATACTACTTTTAGTGGCTACATTTATTCATTTTAAATGTACTTGAATATGAAATGTAAGTATTTAATTTATTTGAGGCTTCCACAGAAGAAAAGGACAAGGAATCCATCTGCCACTATAATGGACCAATAACTTGATTGTATCTTTCTTTAAGAGAGGTAGTTTTAGCTACCTCCTTTTATTATTATGATTGTTATTTTATTTTTTTGTAGAGACAGCATCTCTCTGTATAGCCCAGGCTTGTCTTGAACTCCTGAGCTCAAGCAATCCTCCTGCATCACCTCCCAAAGGATTGGGATTACAGGCTGAGCCACCATGCCCAACCAGCTCCAGTTTTTTATTCACCTCCATAGTTAGAGGCATTTATTAAGATTTAGACAACTTTTTTTCTGTTTTACCTTTTATATATTTTTATATTTTCCATAGTTTGACTTCAAATATGTTCATGTAGAATGGGGACTTAATTTTTTATTTATGAGGGATTTATGCTCATATGTGACTCTGCCTACTATTGTTATTTAGTTGGATATTTTAGGTAGATGCCCTTACATTTTGTTTTATCTTTGAAATATGAGTAAATGTATACCATTTGAATCTTAGTCATTATTTTCTCCAATTATATACATCATTTAAGAATTATTTTTAAGAAATCTATTTTAATGTTCTCACATTCTAAAAACTTGTCTTCAAATTGAGCCTTTCCAGAGTCATTTTGGGGACATTAAGCATTGACATTTAGCTTCTTTCTTGTGAAAGGATTATCTCTTAAACATTTTGGTATGACAATTATATGAAAGTTTAATTCACTCCTAACATGTCAGTTGTATTAGACACTTAAGAATGTTGTTGGTTGCAGGTGGCTCGAGTCTTTTATTATCTTTGTGTCATTGCACTGCAGTATGTGGCGCCTCTGGTAATGCTGCTTCACACAACTCTGCTTTTGAAAACACTAGGTAGGCATGCCCTGGCAACTAGGAAGCATCTTTTACTTTCTACCTATAATTAATAAGGCTTTTTGTCACCAACAAAGAAATGCAACTCTTAAAATTGTTTCTCTTTTTAAAAGCTGTAAAAAAGAACCATGGGAAAGTTTTAACTGTGGAAGGTGATTTATCATTTTCATTTTGAAAACTCAGACCCATGGTTTTATAACTTTATGCTTTGTCTTCAAGAATTGTTTACTAAAGGTTAAGTCTCAGATTTACCCAGTAACTTTAGTAAGCACTGTTGATCTTAGTTACTTTTGTGTTATAAGAGAATGATTTAAGGTTTTGTTATTGCCTAATATTTATATTATTACAAGGCAATTATAAACTTAAATAAATTACAGAATGCTATGGTAAGTTCTAGTTTAGATAACTTACATTGAAAGGGTGAAGATTTCTCAGTACAAAATTCTACAAGTCTCTTCATTAAGCTATCAAGTCCCCATGTGGTGTTATTCAAGAAGTATCTATTACTGCATTAATCATTTCCCCTTTTTTGGATCAGGCAATCCGCCACTGTTAGGGTTTAAGAAACCCAAAGGAACTAAAAGTATTATTTGGCTTCATGGACTTAGTGGGTGTTATAGACCTGATGATAGGTGTAGGTGCCCTGTAAGAATTTATGGAATGTAAAGGGATAAGTAGTTCAGTTGTAAATTAAGTGACTCATATCCTGTCCACTATAGGAAAGTATATGATGAAAAAAATTTCTGGAAGCTATTAATAGGTTTTCATATTGAAATCATAGATAATTTCTGAGAAAGGAATTTATTTTGATATTCTAGAAGTAGAAAATATTTCTCAGAAGTTTTTGAATCTGTCCTTGTCACTCCAGTAGAGTTAGCTGATTCATTTCTTATACAATGAGGAAATTGTTTTTGTTATTTTACCCATTTTTAGTGCAATTAATTAAAAGTATATCAGACTTTTTGCTTTTATGTGTACCTTTACTGATGAGGCCAGATAGTCTCTAGTCACGTTAATTTTTTAGGGATCTAGAAGGATTATTATTTTACTTTATTTTCAACATAAAATGATGTACTATGCCTCTAAACTTATTGTTAATTTCAAATATAGTAAAGATCTTTTTTTAGTGAAAAGCTTTGTAATTAGTTACTCTTCAAATTGTATTTGTGTCTTCGATTTTCTAGGTAATCATTCCTGGGGAATTTATCCAGAATCTATCTCTACCTTACCAGCGGATAATAGTCTACTTTCCAATTCTGTTTACTCTGAATTACCATCAGCTGAAGGGAAGATGAAGGTAACTGTTACGCAAATAACAGTGGCACTGAGCAGCTTAAAAAATATTTTCACTCCTCTTCTTTTTCGAGGACTTCTGTCTTTTCTGACCTGGTGGATTGCTGCTTGCCTCTTTTCTACAAGCCTTTTTGGGCTTTTCTATCACCAGTATCTGACTGTGGCATGAATCTCAGTTAACAAAAAAGCATATCCAAATCACACTTTAAATTCAAATATTTGTGTCCTTAAAGGGCTGATGAAAACCAGAAGAAAGCAAATACAATGGAAAAAAAAAAACATATAGATGTGTATAAGAGACAGCCAGAAGAAAGCAAATACAATGGAAAAAAAAAAAACATATCAGAATGTCTTGTATTAAATGTTTCCTCTGTATTCTCAGGGTGAATTAATGTTGTAATATTTAAAATTACAAAATAGATTGTTAACTGTTACACTGTGGCATTGGAATTTTAACTCTTTGTATTTACTGGTAGGAGAGGGCTATCTACAAGGGTAATATTTCTGATTACCCTGGTTTACAGAAACCTCCAGCAGTCTTTGAAACATCTCACATGACTCTAGTTACTGATTGCTTTTAATGGTATTATGGTACTGTTGATAGTCATAGTGGCTGCCTATAGAACAATCTTCAAACTGAGCCATGCTTTAGGAGAGGGAAAGGGGCTAAAGTCTCTTCTGTTGGTAATATATTAGTTACTCTTGAAACAATAAAATCCAACAGAAAGGAAGAGATAGCTACTGTATATTACAGTAAAGAAAACTGCATAGTTATTTTAAATTTAATGGAGATGAATATGGTTAAAATATATAACTACTGCTGCTTGAGAATAGCAAGAGTATTGTTTTAAAACATATTCTACCCAACTAGAGAGTTCTTTTAAAATGATTGGCCATATGAACATTTGTAATCTTGCCATTAGGTTTGGACCTGCCATATTTTATTTTATTCTACGATCCTAAATAGTTCCTTTTAATAGGCTAAAAATATTTATCAATACTGATCAGACTTTAAAGAAATTACTTTGTAAACCTGCTGACTACCTGTATGTATTGTATATATATTATATATTAAATATATAATATATTGAGATTATAAAAGATGAAAATATTGAATCCTTATAATATTTTAAGTTGCAGAATGTATGTTAAAAAGTGACTTGAATGAGATGTATTTGTATCTAGAAATTTTATTTCTTTTTGGAATGAGATTAAAATACATTTTGAAAGTTCAGCAGAGTAAGCAATTTATTTGTATTGCCTATGTGTGAGTGTATTTAAAGTTTTATGGACGCTTAATAATTTCTCCCAAATTAAAATTCTTTTTCTGTCATTTCTGAAAATTAGAATCTTTCCCTCCCAAATCAGGTCTACAGGTATCATGTATGCCTTGGCTAAATAGGACTCATTTTAAATTTGTAGTTTCTAGAGTAAGAAATATTTTTGTTTTACTGGCCAGTTGAGATAATTTGAATGAAACATTCAAGGGAAATGAAAAAAAAATAAAACTCTTCTTGATTCTTTTTACATCTAAAGTTTAAAATGAAGAGTCAAGATTGTAAAATGTATAAGAGATAAACAAAGGTAGTTTTTTTCTCTTTTTAAATAAATGAATAAATACTTTTCCATATAACTCTTAGGAGGCTGTCTTTATGTTTCAGTGCTGTTACCACTGTTGAAAGCAAGTTTGAAACCCTTCTTTTGGAATAACTTTCAGGGCTTAAGATTCACATTCATTTGAAAATTTTAATATAGCAAATTCCTGTCTTTGGGTGTAGATGTAAATATTTTGGAAATAGCCATGTTTTAAAAGAAAAGGAATGCTTATACACTGCTGGGGATGTAAATTACTTCCACTCCTATGGAAAACAGTATGGAGATTTCTCAAAGGACTAAAAATAGAACTACCACTTGACTGAGCAGTTTCAGTATTAGATATCAATCCAAATGACAGGGAATCATTTTATCAAAAAGAGACCTGCACTTATCTGTTATTGAAGCAGTATTCACAGTAGCAAAGTCATGGGGTCAACCTAAGTGGCCATCAATGGTTGATTGGATAAAGAATATGTGGTATGTATGCACCATAGAATACCATGCAGCCGTAAAAATGGAATGAAACCATGTTCTTTGCAGCAACATGGATGAAGCTGGAGGCCATTGTCCTAAGTGAACTAACTCAGAAACAGAAAATGAAATACCAGATGTTCTTTTATAAGTGGGAGCTGAACAATGAGTACTCATGGACATAAAAATGGAAATAATAGACACTAGGGATTCCAAAAGAGGGGAAGTGAGAAGGAGACAAGGGTTGAAACACTACCTGTTGGATACTATGTTCACTATTTGATTATGGGTTCACTAGAAGCCCAAACCTCAGCATTGTGTAATACACCTATATAGCAAACCTGCACACGTATGCATGCCCTGAAACTAAAATAAAACATTTTAAAAATTGAGTAGTAAGTACTTAAACTGGATAAAACTCTTTGAAATGAATTGTGAAGATATCCTAATGACGCTTCATGTGTATTTCCAAAGAAAGCATTTCAAATATATTTTGAGAGATATCAGCATCATCAAAATGTGTTTATTTTGTAATAAGATGATACCAAAATTTAACATTTGTTTTGTTTCTGAAAGTTCTCACATGTTGGTCTAGAAAAGAATCTCACCTGGTATTTATAATCATTCTTACCAAAGAGCTACATTTTAAAAAGTAAAATTGAAGTTATTCTTTTGAGTTTCAAAGATTGTACAGTGGAGTAATATGGGGTAAAAGACATAGAATTCATTATTGGATGGAATAATGTGTATTCCTTAAGTTCTGTTAGTTCATTCTTTTTAAACTTAAACTCTAAGTATACTCTGGCTTGGGCAAACCAAGTATTATTTTAACAGGTTTAGTTTAGTGTTTTTAGCCTTTCAAAGCAAATTTGAAATAATTGGTTTATTTATGCATTTTGTCTTTGAACCTAGAGTTATGTTCTCTAAATGCAAAAGGGTTTGTACTTTATGTAAACCCAATAATGTTTTAATATCCCCAAATTAGACCAATATAGTTCTTTTATTTTGTATTTTATACTTTAGTCAATATAATATGCTTCAAAGCATATAGTTATTTTTATTATATGTGTTTGCCCTTATAATCTTGCTTTTGTATGATTAGTAGGATTGTGACAATTTATTGGTTCATGTCTTTCCTACTCTCCCACTTGCTAGCAATTGCACTATAAGACCAGAGCTGTATTCTTCCTGCTACCCCCATTGATTTGTCTGTAATGAAAAGCATATAATTTTATCTTAATATCCATGTGCATTTTTATTATATTGGTATTTCTCCCAGAATCCCAATTGATGTGCATAAAATGACCAATGCATGCAAGCAGAATGGGCTCATTGTCTTATTGTTTCTGATACAAATATCATTGGTAAAATAGTGGCATTTCTTCCTCAGTTGTGATTCAGAAGAGATATTCATCCATTAATGGAATTGACAGGTCCAGGAAGCAATAAATAGAATTCATTATGAAATCTATAATTGGAACTTCACTGAATAGATTTTATTCTTTCAAATGAAAGATTAAATTCTCAGTATTATGAAGCCTAAGGTCTCAACATTCTCTGAATTCATACACAGTTTCTGAACCATCACGTAATCGAAAATGGTCTATCAAGGTGTATGGCATTATTCAGCAAAATAAAACTAAGTGATTTTTAAATGCAGATCATCCTGTGTCTTTGCAAAGATTTAGGTGGCTTAAGGAATCAGATTTAAACACACTAGTGATACTAGAGCTTGAACCCAGTGTCTCGAATAGTTGTACCATCTCATCTTTTAACTCCTATCCGTCGTATTATGTTCGCACCTCGGCTTTAGAACTGAGCTCGTTACGTGCTGTGAAGACTCTGACATGGACACCAAGGATGATCAAAAAGCTAATGTCTTGCTTGATATCTTGGGATTAAAATAAAAGCTAATGTCAAACTTTTCTTTTTTAAAGTGGTAAACATTTTCACATATTTTTGTTTTCTTCCTAAGTTGGGGAACAAAAATAGGTCGAGCCTTTTTATATGTTTGTCTTCTGTTTCCACTGAACTCCTTTTTTAGCTATGAACTCTTCATGTTGGACAGGCCTATTTTTAATGGATCAGAGTGTGTATTTTTCCATCCTATTGTTTTTTGTTTTGTTTTCTTTTGTTTTCATCCCATCACTCCCTGCATGCGGGTACTGTTCTTTCTCCCGTTTGGGAAAAGACAATTTATTTTCTTAAATAAAGTAGTAGCATAATTTTGTAGGTAGAATGCTAATCTAAGAATCAGAAAACATCCCATTTCTGTCTATAGTTTTTTGTTTGTTTGTTTGTTTTTGCATCTTTAAAATGAAGAATTTACATTAAATGTGTGGCTATATATTTCTTTCTTTTTTTTTTTTTTTTTTTTTTTTTTTTTTTTTTTGGTGAGATGGAGTCTCTTTCTGTCACCCAGACTGGAGTGCTCACCCAGGCTGGAGTGCAGTGGCGCGATTTCGGTTCACTGCAAGCTCCACCTCCCAGGTTCACGCCATTCTCCTGCCTCAGCCTCCCGAGTAGCTGGGGACTACAGGTGTTTGCCACCACGGCTAGCTAATTTTTTTTTTTTTTTTTGGAGACAGAATCTCGCTCTGTCGCACAGGCCGGAGTGCAGTAGCACGATCCCTGGCCACTGCTAGCTCTGCCTCCCAGGTTCACGCCATTCTCCTGCCTCAGCCTCCCGAGTGGCTGGGACTACTCACCACACCCTGCTAATTTTTTTTTGTTTTTTTAGTAGAGACGGGGTTTCACCATGTTAGCCAGCATAGTCTCGATCTCCTGACCTCATGATCCACCCGCCTTAGCCGCCCGAAGTGCTGGGATTACAGGCATGAGCCACCGCGCCCAGCCGGCTATATATTTCTAAATGTGGTAACTGATTTATCTGTGTTATGAGAAAAACATAACAGCTATGTTTGATTTTAGGAATGGTTACAGATCATGTTGGAGGGCATTCATTTTTTGTTATTTGAAAATGACTTCACAAAGAGTGTTTTCTCTGGAATAATTTGGTTTGTACCCATTTAATTATTTTTCAATAAATATCTGTTCAGTGCCAGTAATGTGCCATAGGCTGTTCCACGTACCCTACCTACAGCAGTGAACAAAACAGCAAAATCGCTTCCCTCCAAGAGCTTAGCATCTAATGGGGAGAATGCAGACAATAAATTAAGATGAAGAGTCTAATATGGGATATCTGTATGTGTATTGTTGAGCTGATGTCCCTGTTGGGGCAAGGAGGGTCTAGGACTTTCTCTTCTGCCATCTTGCTGACGTCATTCTCCGTTTGGAATTACATCTTTAATATGCTAAAAGAAAATAGCCACTAATGTAAGATTCCATGGCTTTTAATAGAAAGACTTTAAAAAGAAAAACTAAGGAGATTTGTGGTCAGGATGAAGGGCAGTAATCATAGATGAAGACATGGAAATGGACAAGGAAGGCATTTTAAATATTTGCAAATGGACAAAAAACATTTATTGAATGCCTCGTGTTATTTTAAAATTCAGCATATCTAAAGTTCACAATAACAATGGAAAAGGAAAGGATAAATGAAGTTAAAATAATATGTTTTTAGCAGTATCATGAAAGTGTGAATGTAATTTGTATTGTGATAAAAGATTAATGTACATTGTAATCTCTAAGATAATCCATAAAAGAATCCATAACAAGTAAATAGAAGAAGGAAATGGAATAATATTTAAAAGATGAAAACAAACCATATAGGACTGCGATCAAAAGTAGTGGAAATGAACACAACTATATCAGAAATTAGATTAAATGTAAATGGACTGAATACCCCAAACAAATGTATTTTCAGATTACTTAAAAACAAAACTGTATGACTATATGGCACTTTTAAGAGTCAAATCTAAAGTTAAAAAGGCACAAAATTGAAAGTAGTAAAGTGAAATACTAAAGGAAACCTAATTTAATTACTCTATTAGAACAAAGTATGCAGTAAGACAAGAAGCATTACTAAAGAGATACATTTCATCATAACGGAGGTCATTCACCTTTAATACATTTCAGTGGCTGAAAACTCACACGCACACACAAGACCATAGAAATTCTAAACAATGTTGGACCTATAATCACGAAACAGTAACAATCACATTCAAGATTACATGGAACTTTATCAATATGACCACTGTATTAGGATTTTCTAGAGGGACACAACTAATAGGATATATGTATATATGTAGAGGAATTTACTAAGGAGAATTGACTCAGACAATCACAAGGTGAAATATCACAATAGGCTCTCTGCAAACTGAGGAGCAGGGAAGCCAGTCCGAGTCCCAAAACCTCAAAAGTCGGGAAGCCCAGCCTGCAGTCTGTGGCTGAATGCCCAAGAGCCCCTGGTAAATGAACTGGTGTAAGTCCAAGAGTCCAAAAACTGAAGAACTTGGAGTCTGATGGGCAGCAAACATCCAACACGGGAGAAAGATGACTACCAGCAGACTCAGCAAGTGCAAGTCTCCACTTTCTTCTGCCTGCTGTATTTTATCCTTTATACTTTTTGTATCCTTCAGTCCAATCAAGTTGACACTCAATCATCACAACCACAGTCTGGGCCATTCAAATAAAAAATAGATTAAGAAATATAAAAATACTGAAATTATTTGTAATGTTTCTCTGACCACGATGGAATTAAGCTAGAAATGATCAAAAAGATGGCCAGGCACAGTGGCTCATTCTTGTAATCCCAGCACTTTGGGAGACGGGTGGATCATCTGAGGTCAGGAGTTTGAAACCAGCCTGGCCAACATGGTGAAACCCTGTCCCTACTAAAATATATATATGTATGTATATGTGTGTGTGTATGTGTGTGTATATATATATACGCACACAAAAATTAGCTGGACATGGTGGTGCACACCTGGAATCCCAGATACACAGGAGGCTGAGACAGGAGAATCGCTTGAACCTGGGAGGCGGAGGTTGCAGTGAGCTGAAATCACGCCACTCTACTCCAGCCTGGGCAACAAGAGTGAAACTGTGTCTCCAAAAAAAAAAGTAAAAATAATGAAATCATTTGTAATGTTTTCTGACCACCATAGAATTAAGCTAGAAATGATCAAAAAAACAAAATTTCAACTGCCTTAACTTTAAGCATTCTATTTCTACATAATTCATTGGTTAAAGAGCAAATAAAAAGAAACTCAAGTATTTTGAACGGAAAGGTAAAGAACGTGACATCAAATTTTGATGCTATTTAACCCATTGTAGAACAAAATTTATAAAGTTTCCCATTCAAGAAGCTATAAGAGGTCATCAAACCTAAGGAAAGTAGAATTAAAGGAATAATTCAGCAAAAACCAATGAAATACTACACAAATGTATAATAGAGAAAATTAATAAAGCTAAAAATGATTGTTCCAAAAGATTAATGAAGTTGATTATATTCTTACCAAAAATGGCTCAAGGAGAAATAAAGTTAAAAACGGTAACCCATATCAATGCTAATTAAAAAACAGTAACCAAAATATGAGATGACTACAGACATTTAAAAAGACAGTAAGAATACAGGCAATGAATACTTGAAAAATTAGTAATTCTTGTTACAATAGTGTCAAAAAGCAAGTTAGAAGTAGCTTTTTACCAACATATATAAGACCTGTACACTGAAATCTACAAAACAGTAAAAGAAATTAAAATAGACATAAGTAAATGATATCTTTCACATGAATGTATTGGAAGACTCAAAATGTTACATAAATGTTGTATAAATTAACACAAATTTTATATAAATTCAACACAATCCAAATAATAGTTTCACCGAACTCTTTTAAATAAAAATGTTCTATCTGATCGTAAATTTATATGGAAATGTAAAGTACCTAGATTGTCCAAAGTATTTTGCAATAGAAAAATTTAGAGGATTTGAAATTACTGTAAAGTGACATTGTGATTCTGCTATAAAGACAAACAAATGGATCAATGAAAGAGAAAGCTCAGAAATAGACTCATACTTACACACTCATTTAATTTTTGACAAAGGTGTCAAAGCAATACAATGGGGAAAGGAGAGTCATTGCAGCAATTGGTGCTAGATTAATTGGATGTCCACATTTAAAAATAAATGAACCTCAATCCGTACCTCATACTATACACAAGAATCAATTCAAGAGCCAAATGTAAAAGCTACAACATAGTTTGGCAATTAGTCGTGGGTATAGATTTCTTAGGACACAAAGTATTAACCATAAAATTGGTTTTTTTGTGGTTTTTTTTTTGAGACAGAATCTCACTTTGTTGCCCAGGCTGGAGTGCAGTGGCACGATCTCAGCTCACTGCAACCTCTGCCTCCCGGGTTCAAGCAATTCTCCTGCCTTAGCCTGCTGAGTACAGGCGTGTGGCTAATTTTTTTTTTTAGTAGACACACTTCGCCATTTTGGCCAGGCTGATCTCGAATTCCTGATCTCAGCTAATCCACCTGCCTCGGCCTCCCAAATTGCTGGGATTACATGTGTGAGCCACCGCGCTCAGCCCCCATAAAATTGTTTTTAATAATGAAAGATTTCATAGAAATTAAAAACTTAGGCTCATCAAAAAACTTAAGGAAATAGACATGCTACAACTTGAAATGAAATACTTGCAAAACGAGACAAAAGACTGGAATCAGGATATATAAGGAATTTTTTAAAATAGGAGATGGATGAGAAATTTGAATAGGCACTTCACAGTTGACAGTTAAGCACATGAAAAAGTGTTCAACCTGTAGCAATTTGATTACGATGATCCTTGGTATCGTTTTATGTTTCTTATTACTTGGGTTCATTCAGGTTCTTTGATCATTGGCATTTTATTTCAGACCATGTTAAAGGCTGACTAGTTTTTCCTCCTGAGAAAAGAGGAGAAATTTGATTGCAATGCTTTGTTGGATTTTACAATTTTCTTGACATCTCTTTCTGCAAAAGAATGTGTTTAAAGGGTGTTATATTCTTAAGTGTCAGGATGGCTACATAAAATTTTTAGTAAAAGCACTACCTGTATAAAAACATGTAAGACCTTTCAGTTACATACTCAGACGTACGGAGTAAACTTGATACTATTAATAGTTTTCTTTGACTCTTTATAGGTGTCGATTTTGCTTGAGAATATTGAAGGTCTTGACAGAAGTTGTGGATTTCAGTTTTAACAAATGCGTTTTAAGTGGAAGAGCATTTTCCTGGTCTTGTCCCTCCAATGTGAGAATTAGAAGTGCCATGTTTATGATTATTCAGCTGTATTTGTTGCTAACTTGTAAAGCAATACAAACATTTTTTGGTCCGTTTGACTGAATTTGTCCCACAGCTCATTGTTGCTCTGTTCATTTTTTCCAGTTTTCTTTTTTCTTTCTGTGTTTCATTTTGGATAGTTTTTATTGCTATGCTATGTTTTCAATTTGTCTTTTTATTTTTGGCAGCATCCTGTCTAATATTTAACTCAGTGAATTTTTCAATCTCAGACATTTTTAAAAACGTTTAGAACTAAATTCAAATTGAGTCTTTAAAGGTATGTTTATGCTTTCCTCTACTTTCTTGAACATATAAAATATCGTTATGATAGCAGATTCAATGTTCTTGTCTACTAATTTTATCTTGTGTCTGTTGACTGATTTTTCTTTTCATTGTGGGTCATGTTTTCCTGCTTGTTTGCATCACTGAAAATCATTGACTGGATTCCAGATATTATGAGTTTTGCCTGTTGAGTACGGGATATTTTTTTCCTTAAATAGAGTCACGTACTACATAATGACTTTTTGGTCAACAATGAACTGGGTACGTAGAGGTGGTCCCATAAGATTATAATGGAGTTGAAAAATTTCTATCACCTAGTGATGTCGTAGCCATAATAACATCGTAGTGCATTGCATTGCTCATGTTTGTGGTGATGCTAGCGTAAATCTGCTGCCCTGGAAGTCATATAAAAGCTTAGCACACAATTATGCACAGTACATTGTACTTAATAACAATAATAAGCTACTATGTTACTGATTCATATATTTGTTATACTTTTTATTATTATTTTAGAGTATAGTCCTACTTATTAGAAGAAAAAAGCAGGTCCTTCAGAAGGTATTCCAGAAGAAGGCATTGTTATCATGAGATATGACAGTGCCATGCTTGTTACTGCCCCTGAAGACCTTCCAGTGGTATAAGATATAGAGGGTAAGACAGGGATATTGAGGATTCTGGCACTGTGCAGGCCTAGGCTAATGCAGGTGTGTCTTGTTTTATAACAAAAAGTTTAAAAAATAAAAAATAAAAATAAAAAGCTTTGAAAATAGTAAAGAGCATATAGAGTATGCATATAAAGAAAGTAAATATTTTTGTACAGCTCTGTGTATTTGTGTTTTAGGCTAAGCCATTACAAGAACCCAAAATTAAAAAATAAAAGCTTTATAAAGTAAAAAGCTACAGTAAGCTAACTTTGAAATCTGATACTTTCTGGTATAACTACTATGAAAATGACACGGCTACTTTACAAAAAAAGTTGTAATAGTTTCTTATAAAACTAAATTTACACCTGTCCTGTGACCCAGCAATTTTACATTTATGTGGTTACTCAGGAGAAAAACACATCTACAAAAAGGTCAAGAATGTTCATAGCAGCTTTATTCAAAGTAGTCTCAGACTTAAAAAAAGCCCAGGTGTCCATCAGTAGTAGAATATATACACACACTGGTATAAATAAACAATGGAATAATAGCAGTGAAAAAGTGCAAACTGATGATTTATGCAAAACCTGGATGAATCTTTAATATGCTGAAATAAGTCTTATACAACAGAGTACATACTGTAAATTCCATTTATGTAAGTTTCTAGAATAAACTAATGTACGGTGGAAAATATCAGAAGAATGGTTGACTTTTGGGAATGGTGGAGGTGGGGATTGACTGGGAAGAGGTATAAGGAAACTTTCTGAAATGAGAATGTTTTATATCTTGGTAGGATTTGGGTTAAATGGGTATATGCCTCTGTCAAAATTCAATGGATGTCCACTTAAAATTTGTACATTTCATGTAATGTGAATTTTACCCTAAAAGGAAAAAAGCTATGAGGAAAAAAAACTAAACATATTGAACTCTAATAATATGCAAAGAATATTTAGGGGAAAGTGTATCTCTAATTTACTTAAAAATTCCCACTGAAATAAGATAAATTGCTAGAACTATGAGTGATGAGTTGGTAGACATATACATTTTAAAACAAAATATTCATGGTAGCATCCAAGTGAAGTGTACATGTGTGTTCATTGTAAAATTCAACCTTCCAAGAATATTTATTACTTGAAATATTTATAATAAAATTTTGAAAAATGAAGAATATATAGGTTGAGCATCCTAAGTTTGATAATCTGAGATCTGAAATGCTCCAGAATCCAAAACTTTTGAGTGCCCACATGATGCTCAAAGGAAATACTAATTGGAGCATTTTGGGTTTCAGACTTTTGGATTTGGAATGCTCAACTGGTAAGTATAATGCAAAAATATTCCAAAACCAGAAAACACCCAAAATCTGCAAGACTTCTGATTGCAAGCATTTTGGATAAGAGATAATCTCTATTATGAACAGCCTTACATCAATAAATTTGACAAATGAAGTGAAACGTTTATTGGAAAAGGCAATTACCAAAGCAGCAAAAGAAGAAATAGAAAAATCTTAATAGTCTACTAGCTATTAAATAAAGGAAATTCATTATTTAAAAACTTCTGTACAAGGGAAATTCATAGCCCAGATGGCTTTATCTGCAAATTTTGCCCAATAGTTGAGGAAGATATAATATCAATTTTGCACAAAGTCTTCCAGAGTGAATGGTTCCTTACTCTTTTTATAAGCCAAGGTAATATTGACTCCAGAACCCATTAAGAGATATTACAAGAAAGGAACAAATTAAAAACCAATCTCTCTCATAATTATAGATGTAAATACCCTTGGTAAAAACATTAGCTAATCGAATTTAGTGCTGTATGCATCAAAGCAAGTGAGATTTAATCCAGGTTCGCTTTACATCTAAAAGCCAGTTAACATAATTTATCAGATTGAGAGGAAAAAATGCACAGAGCTAAACTAAATATTATGATTCAGGAAAAGCATTTGACAAAATGTAATAGCCATTCACAATAAAGCCTTTCAGAAAATTAGGATGAGAGAGAAGCATCCTTAATTGGAGGAAGATTATCTACTAAAAACCAATGGCAAATATTAATTATGAAGCATGTTATTGAAGACTTTTCTCTTGTGCTCAGAAAAGAGACAAGGATTCCTACTATGACCATTTCCATTTAATCTTGTACTGGAGGTCCTAGGCAGTAAAATAATGCAAGATCAAAACAAACAAACATTAAGATTAGAAGGGTCAAAACTGTCATTATTCACTATTGTGTGTGTGTACCTAAAATATGTATTTGAAATTCTTTATCAAAATATAAAAACAAACTGTATTTGGCAAGGTTGCTGTACACAGGTCGGTAGTAAAAAGTTAGTTGTATTTTCATGTGCCAGCAACTGACTGAAAACAATATTTTAAAATGTTGCCATTGACCATAACATCGAAAACCCCCAAATGTATAAGACTAAATCTAATAAAAGATGTGCCAAGACCTCCTCACTAAAAAATTTCAAAACATTTTTGTAAGTGAAGAATTTCTAAATAAATGGAGAGATATATAAATTATTATTGCACAGATGTCAATCCCTCAAATCTACAGTTTCAGTACAGTCTCAATAAAAAGCCCAGCAGGTATTTTTGTGGAAACTAGTAAGTTGATTTAAAAATTCATATGGAATACAAAAAGCCGAGATTCGTTGATGCAATTTTGAAAAAGAAGAATCCAGAGAAAATGATTCATTCTAAAGTTCTTCTGATAAAGTCGAAGTGCTATTGCTAAATGGTTTTAGAAAAATGTGACCAATAAAACAGACAAGAAATTCCAGGAACTGACCCATACATACACAAACACTTACTTTAATTGTTTTTAAACTTTTATTTTTCATGGCTATGTAGTAGGTGCATACATGAGATATTTTGATACAGGCATGCAATGCATAATCACATCAGAGTAAATGGAGTACCCATCACCTCAAGCATTTATCCTTTGTTACAAGTCATACTGCAAGTAAGTACAAGAAGTGATCTTTTCATTTAATGATGAATCAGTTGCATATCTATATCGAATAAAAGTGTATGTTGACCCTTTTCTCAGACCATACAAAAAATTACAGACAGATTGCAGGTTTAAGCTACACGTGATTTTAATTAGGCAAAATTGGGGAAACTGGCCCAAAAAAAAACCTGCTAATAAAGAAAATTGGTTAAATGGACTATATTAAAATTAAAAACCCCTGTTCACAAGAGAAAAATACCATCAAGAGGGTAAAACAAGGCCTTATACTGAGATTTAAAAAAATACATTCCAAAAAACCTCATACCCAGAATCTACTAAGTGTACTTACAATCAATTATATTTATATATTTTTAAAAGACACCGAAAAAGAGAAAATGGCTTGTCACAAATGAGGATATCGGAGTGGTCAATAACATGAAAACATGCGTGACTTCATTCATCATCAGGAAAATTAAAGTACAATGTGATACTACTATACATCTAACAAAAGGGCTAAGTTTGAAAAGGTGGAAAATATCTTCAACCTCATTGGTAAAATAAGAAACAAAAGATGGAAAATATCAAGTATTGGCAAGAATGTGAAGAACTTTCACAATATAAATGAGGATTTAAACTGCTATACATTCTAAGCAATTCCTATGTATTGCTATGTATCCTAATTGCTATACATGTTAAATTGAAAAAACGTAGCCATTTTCTTCTAAGGCTTAGCATGTTTCCTTGTGACAATTTCACTAGTAAGTATTTACCCCCCAAATTCCATACATGTTATTAAATGACATGTACTATACCATAGATAATAGCAGTTTAGTCCCAAATGGAGAAATATTCACATGTCCTTTAACATTAGAATGAATAGATAAATTGTGGTACATTCACAATGAGTGACATCAAAATGGATAAATTGTGGTAGAGTCACAATGAAATACACAATATCCATCAAAATGGATAATTATGGTAGAGTCACAATGAAATAGTAGATGTAGTGTATAGCAATGGGAAGAAATAGTCTATAACAGAACACAACAATGTAGATGAATCTCACAAATATTGATACTAAGAAAACATGCAACAAAAGATACTTTGCAATTCCATTTATGCAAAGTACTAAAATAGACAAACATGTTGTTGGAAATCTGGATGTTGTAATTATTTCAAAGTAGCTTAAAGGGGGCTTCTGAGGTGCTGGAACTACCTTGCATCTTAATCTAGGTGCTAGTTACAGAGTTGTGTTCTATTTGTGAAAATTCAAACTATGGAGTTATAATATGTGCAGTTTCCTATATGACTATCATACTTCTGAGAAAAAGCTAAAATTAGTGATGCTACTGATAAGTATATGATAGGCTGTTAAAATAGTGTGGCTCCCCCCACCCAGCAAACATTATGAAATCATACATAAAAATATATTTATTTTAAAATCTCAATTTTACTCCTGCCCACTCCTGAAAGAAAAAACAAACCTAATCTGATATCTATTTGCTGAATATGAAAGCCTAAAATGGCTACAATAAAGGTTTTTATAATTTTAGTAATAGTATTTTAGTATTTAAAATCTTAATCATACTGATTGGGATTACCAAATAGATATTGAAGAATGGAGTTGTAAATGTACAAACTTGTTTCAATCAGCATTTTTAAGAATTGTTTTCAACATTGTTAAATAAATCAGTTTAAACTTTGAAAATTTTCTTGCTTGCTCTTGAATGTGGTGATGACTCTTATATGTTTGATAACTTTGACTTTAAGTCATGCCAACTGAATAATACAGCAACTGTAAGATCAAAGGTTAATAATTATTTTAACTTTCAGTTGGGTGGTTGATCACATTGTTTCTCTAAATACCACACAACCTGGTTCTTCTTAGCTCCTGCATGTCATGAACCAAAAGGAACATCATGTAATCCTTCAAAGCATAGCACCTAATCCTTGATTGATTACTTGGCACTGGGGAGTGTGTATGCTATTTTTAATAATAAAGAAGACAAATAGATTCTAAGAAGCTATTATTAGGTTCCTATTTATACCAATGTCTAATTATAGGATGGATTTGTTATTATTTGGCATTTGGCATTCATTTTTTGGATCAGGCTTTTAATAGTTTTAAACAGTATGTGAATATAAATAATACATGTATAAATGCTAAATATTCAGACTTATTATGTTGCTCTTGGACAAATTAAGAATTTTCAGTTCTTATGTGTATTCTAGACAGTGTAAAAACTGTCTTTTACTCTGGGTCATATTCCTACTGCCTTAACATATAAGCTTTTTAAGAGGAGTCAGGAGTTGGGAAGGAGTAGTAGTCTAAGGCTGCTTCTGCTAATTTACTGTGATGTTATTACATGTAATGATTCATTTATTCACTGAATCATATATTTATAAATAAAATACATACATGTGTATATATAATATAGCAATGAGCCATCACTACATTATCATTTGGAATGGCTAACATCCAAAAACCCAGCAATACCAATTGCTGGCAAGGATGTGAAACAAGAACTCTCGTGTGTTCCTGGTGGAAATGTAAAATGGTACAATCACTTTGGAAGACAATTTAGCAGTGTCTTATATAGAAAAGTTTTTCACATATGAAAAAAAGCTCAACATCACTGATTGTTAGGAAATGCAAATCAAAACCACAATGAGATACCATCTCAAACCAGTCAGAATGGCTATTATTAAAAACTCAAAAAACAACAGATGCTGGCGAGGTTGTGGAGAAAAAGGAAGGCTTTTACACAGTTGATGGGAGTGTAAATTAGTTCAACCATTGTGGAAGACAATGTGGTGACTCCTCAAAGACCTAGAGGCAGAAATACCATTCAACTCAGCAATCCCATTACTGGGTATATACCCAAAGGAATAGAAATTGTTCTATTATTATTATTATTATTATTATTATTATTATTTTGAGACAGGGTCTGGCTCTGTCACCGAGGCTTGAGTGCAGTGGCATGATCTCGGCTTGCTGCAACCTCGGTCTCCTAGGCTGAGGCAATCCTCCCACCTCAGTCTCCCAAGTAGCTGAGAGTATAGGCATGTGTCTCCACATCTGGCTAATTTTTGTATTTTTGTAAAAATGGGATTTCATCATGTTGCACAGGCTGGTCTCGAACTCCTGAGCTCAAGCAATACACCCGTGTTGGCCTCCCAAAGTGCTGAGATTACAAGCATGAGCCACCATGCCGGGCCTAAATCATTTCTATTAATATTATAAAGATACATGCATGCATATATTCATTGCAGCACTATCCACAATAGCAAAGACATGGTATCAACCTCAATACCTATCAGTGGTAGGCTAGATAAAGAAAATGTGGTACATATACACCATGGAATATTATGCAAGCCATAAAAAGGAATGAGATCATATCCTTTGCAGGGACATGGATGGGGCTAGTAATGCAGGAACAGAAAACCAAAACCAAATACCACATATTCTCACTTATAAGTAGGAGCTAAACAATGAGAACACATGGACACATTGGGGGAAACAACACACACTGGGGCCTGTTAGAGGGTGGGACATGGGAGCAGGGAGAGCATTAGGAAGAATAGCTAATGGATGCTGGGCTTAGTACCTGGGTGATGGGATAATCTATGTAGCAAACTACCATGGCACATGTTTACCTATGTAACAAGCCTGCACATCCTGCACATGTACACCTGAACTTAAAAGTTGGAAATAAAAAAACAGTTTTTCCATACCATTCAGGAACCACACTCCTAAGGTATTTGTTCAACTGCTTTGAAAACTTAGGTCAATACAAACCCCTGCATACAAGTGTTTATATCAGTTTTATTCATAATCACCAAAAACTAGGAGTAACCAAGATGTTCTTCAATAGGTGAATGAATAAACAAACTATGGTACATCCATGCAATGGAGTTCTACTCAGCAATGAAAAAGAGTAAATTATGAAGTCAAGCAAAGACTTAGATGAATCTTAATTGCATATTACTAAGTGAAAGAAGCCAAACTGAAAAGACTACACAGTGCACACCTATCTTGGTTCTTTCATTTTCGTGGGGGTGGGGGGCATGGGGTCTGGCTCTGCCTGGCTAAAGTGCAGTTGTGCCATCTCGGCTTACTGTAACCTCCACCATATCTTGGTTTCTAATACCATTAGTCAGCAAATGAATCAGCGCTCTTTGAAGAAATGGCCAATTCTAGAATTGGGGCAGTAAGTGTACAAGATGAGCATGGAGCATCTTCTGCCAGAATGTAGAAGAAGTACTCAAAACAAAACCACCAACACTACCATCAACAGAAAAGCCAGAACCAAAGTCAAACTCAATAAAAATATAGGGGAAAAAAAAATATTAAGACCATGTCAAAGGGACACAGGAGCCAACTTAAAAGTACTCTCAATGTTCAAACTGGAACAATTTGAGCAGCACAGTAAAGTGGTATTAAATTATAACCCAAAGCATAACGTGAACATCCATGAGTCCATACTGATGGAAATAAATGGTTGAATAAGTCAATAAGTAGGGCAGAATAGATAAATCTCCAACGCAGATCAGTTCCAAATAATTTGCATACATATTGCACCCTCAAGGAAGGTGAGCATAACTCCTCATTTATTTATTTATTTATTTATTTATTTGTTTGTTTATTTATTTATTTATTTTTGAGACAGAGTTTTGCTCTTATTGCCTAGGCTAGAGTGCAGTGGTTCAATCTTGACTCACTGTAACCTCCGCCTTCCAGTTGCAAGCAATTCTCCTGCCTCAGCCTCCCAAGTCACTGGGATTACAGGCTCCTGCCACCACGCCCAGCTAATTTTTTTGTATTTTTAGTAGAGACAAAGTTTCGCCATGTTGGTCAGGCTGGTCTTGAACTGCTGACCTCGTGATCCACCAACCTCCGCCTCCCAAAAAAGTGCTGGGATTACAGACATGAGCCACTACACCCAGCTGAACTCCTCATTTCTTAAATGTGGGAAATGCAAAGCGACTTTCCTAGGAAAAGTACAGTATGAAAAGGAGAAAAAGAATAACCTGATAATGAAGAAACCTAAAAAAATCACCTTAGCCAAGTGATCAAGGTTAACATCAACAATGATAAGTTATGTTAATAGTTTGTGCCCTAGATATGATGGGATGAGAATGGCATTTTGCCTCTGTGGTGTTTCTCCCACAAACCCATAATACCAGTCGAATCATGAAAGAAATATCAGGAAAATCCCAATAGAGGAACATTTTACAAAATACCTGACCAGTACTACTCAGAAATTTCAAGAATACCCAAAACGAGGAAATTCAGAGAAACTTAAAGCCAAGAAGTGACTAAGGAGACATGACAACTAAATGTAATGTGGTGTACTATACATGGTCCTGGAAAAGAAAAGGGACATTAGATAAAAACTAAGGAAATGTGAAAGAGGTATGGACATCAGGTAATGTATCAAAAGTGGTTTATTAGTTATAATAAATGTACCATACTAATGTAAGATGTTGCTAATATGGGTACCTGGGTTTAGGGGATGTGGAGCTCTCTGTACTATCTTTGCTATTTTTCTGTATGATAGTTCTCCCTTATCTGCAGTTTTGCTTTCTGTGATTTCAATGATCAACCTATGATCAACCATTGAAAATACTAAATGAAAAATTCCAGAAATACACAATTTACAAGTTTTAAATTGCACACTATTCTGAGCAGCAGGATGAAATCTCTTGCTGTCCCACTCCAAGACATGAATCATCCCTTTGTCCAGTGTACCCATGTTGTATATGCTACCCACTCATTGGTCACTTAGTAGTCGCCTTGGTAATCAGATTGACAGATCACAAGAAGGGTGAGTACAGTACAATAAGCTATTGTGAGAGAGAGAGAGAGACCACATTCACATAACTTTTATTAGTATGATGTTATAATGGTTTCATTTTATTGTTACTCTTACTGTGCCAAACTTATAAATTAATTTATAAATTAAACCTTATTATATATATAGGAAAAAACAGTATGTATAGGGTTTGGCACTAGCTGTGGTTTCGGGCATCCACTAGGGGTTTTAGAACATACTCCCAGAGGGTTGCTGGCAAGATGGTTGAATAAGAACAGCTCTGGTCGCAGCTCCCAGAGAGATCGACGAAGAAGGCGGGTGATTTCTGCATTTCCAACT
>NW_012101887.1:1259209-1260088 GCF_000951045.1 Mandrillus leucophaeus | reverse complement strand
ACCACAGTGCAATCAAATTAGAACTCAGGATTAAGAAACTCACTCAAAACCACACAACTACATGGAAACTGAACAACCTGCTCCTGAATGACTACCGGGTAAATAAATAAATGAAGGTAGAAATAAAGATGTTCTTTGAAACCAATGAGAACAAAGACACAGCGTACCAGAATCTCTGGGATACAGCTAAAGTAATGTGTAGAGGGAAATTTGTAGCACTAAATGCCCACAAGAGGAAGCAGGAAAGATCTAAAATTGACACCCTAACATCACAATTAAAAGAACTAGAGAAATAAGAGCAAAAAAATTCAAAAGCTAGCAGAAGAGAGGAAATAAGTAAGATGAAAGCAGAACAGAAGGACATAGAGAAAGGAAAAACCCTTCAAAAAAAAAAAAAATCAATGAATCCAGGAGCTGGTTTTTTGAAAAGATCAACAAAATAGACCACTAACAAAACTAATAAAGAAGAAACAAGAGAAGAATAAAATAAATTCAATAAAAAATGATAAAAGGAATATCACCACAGATCCCACAGAAATACAAACTACAACCAGAGAATACTATAAACACCTCTACGCAAATAAACTAGAAAATCTAGAAGAATGGATAAATTCCTGTACACAGACACCCTCCCAAGACTAAACCAGGAAGAAGTTGAATCCCTGAATGGACCAATATCAAGTTTTGAAATTGAGGCAGCAATTAATAGCCTACCAACCAAAACAAAAGTCTAGGACCAGATAGATTCACAGCCGAATAATACCAGAGGTACAAAGAGGAGCTGGTACTATTCCTTCTGAAACTATTCCAAACAATAGAAAAAGAGGGACTCCTTCCTAACTCATTTTATGAGGGCAGCATCATCCTGATACCAAAACC
>NW_012101887.1:1227859-1259159 GCF_000951045.1 Mandrillus leucophaeus | reverse complement strand
TGGTCACTTAGTAGTCGCCTTGGTAATCAGATTGACAGATCACAAGAAGGGTGAGTACAGTACAATAAGCTATTGTGAGAGAGAGAGAGAGACCACATTCACATAACTTTTATTAGTATGATGTTATAATGGTTTCATTTTATTGTTACTCTTACTGTGCCAAACTTATAAATTAATTTATAAATTAAACCTTATTATATATATAGGAAAAAACAGTATGTATAGGGTTTGGCACTAGCTGTGGTTTCGGGCATCCACTAGGGGTTTTAGAACATACTCCCAGAGGGTTGCTGGCAAGATGGTTGAATAAGAACAGCTCTGGTCGCAGCTCCCAGAGAGATCGACGAAGAAGGCGGGTGATTTCTGCATTTCCAACTGAGGTACCCAATTCATCTCACTGGGACTGGTTTAACAGTGGGTGCAACCCAAGGAGGGTGAGCCAAAGCAGGGTGGGGTGTCGCCTCACCCGGGAAGCACAAGGGATCGGGGAACTCCCTCTCCCAGCCAAGGGAAGCCATTACCGACTGCACCGTGCACTCCAGCCCAGGTACTGCGCTTACCCCACGGGTCTCTGCAACCCCTAGACTAGGAGATTATTTCCAGTGTCTACACCACCAGGACCCTGGGTGGCCTGGGCGGTCTTTTGAGCAGACACCAAATTAGCCGCAGGAGTTTTTTTTTCATACTGCAGTGGTGCCTGGAATGTCAGCGAGACAGAACCATTCACTCCCCTGCAAAGGGTACTGAAGCCAGGGAGCCAAGTAGTCTGGCTCCGCGGGTCCCATCCCCAGGGAGCCCAGCAAGCTAAGATTCCCTGGCTTGAAGTTCTTTCTGCCAGCACAGCAGCAGTCTGAGCTCGATCTGGGACACTGGAGCTTGGTGGGGGGAGGGGCATCTGCCATTGCTGAGGCTTAAGTAGGCGATTTCACCCTCACAATGTAAACAAAGCCTCCAGGAAGTTAAAACTGGGCGGAGCCCACCTCAGCTCAGCAAGGCCACTGCGCCAGACTGTCTCCTCTCTGGGCAGGGCATCTCTGAAAAAAAGGCAGCAGCTCCACCTTATAGATATAACCCCCACCTCCCTGGGACAGAGCACCATGGGGAAGTAGTGGTTGTAGGAGCAGCTTCAGCAGACTTAAACGTCCCTACTAGCAGCGGATCTACCAGCACAGCATTCGAGCTCTAATAAGGGACAGACTGCCTCCTTAGGTGGGTCCCTGACCCCCGTGCCTCCTGACTGGGAGACACCTCCCAGCAGGGGTTAACAGACACCTCATACAGGAGAGCTCTGGCTAGCATCTGGCAGGTGACCTTCTGGGTCACCTTCCAGAGGAAGGAAGCTTCCAGAGGAAGGAAGAGGCAACAGTCTTTGCTGGTCTGCAGCCTCCACCAGTGACACCCAGGCAAACAAGATCTGGAGTGGACCTCCAGCAAACTCCAGCAGACTGCAGCACACGGGCCTGTTAGAAGGAAAACTAACAGAAAGGAATAGGATCAACATCAACAAAAAAGATCTCCACTCAGAGACCCCACCGAAGGTCACCGACTTCAAAGACAAAAGATAGATAAATCCACGAAGATGGGGAGAAATCAGTGCAAAAAGACTGAAAATTCCGAAAACCAGAATGCCTCTTCTCCTCCAAAGGACCACAACACCTCGCCAGCAAGAGAACAAGACTAGATGGAGAATGAGTTTGACGAATTGACAGAAGTAGGCTTCAGAAAGTGGATGTTAATAAGCTCTTCCAAGCTAAAGGAGCATGTTTTAACAATGCAAGGAAGCTAAGAACCTTGAAAAACGGTTGGACAAATTGCTAACTAGAATAACCAGTTTAGAGAAGAACATAAGTGACCTGAAGGAGCTGAAAAACAGCACGACAACTTCATGAAGCATTACAAGTATCAATAGCCAAATTGATCAACTGGAAGAAAGGATATCAAAGATTGAAGATCAACTAAATGAAATAAAGTGAGAAAACAAGATTAGAGAAAATAAGAGTGAAAAGAAATGAACAAAGCCTCCAAGAAGTATGGGATTGTGTGAGAAGACCAAATCTGTTTGATTGGTGCACCTGAAAGTGACGGGGAAAATGGAACCAAGTTGGAAAACACTCTTCAGGATATTATCCAGGAGAACTACCCCAATCTAGCAAGGCAGGCCAACATTCAAATTCAGGAAATACAGAGAACGCCACAAAAATACTCCCAGAGAAGAACAACCCCAAGACACACAATTGTTATTATTAGACAGATCAATGAGACAGAAAATTAACAAGGATATCCAGACGTGAACTCAGATCTGGACCAAGTGGACCTAATAGACATCGACAGAATACAGAACTCTCCACCCTAAATCAACAGAATATACATTCTTCTCAGCACCACATAGCAGTTATTCTAAAATTGACCACATAATTGGAAGTAAAACACTCCTCAGCAAATGCAAAAGAATGGAAATTAAACAGTCTCTCAGACCACAGTGCAATCAAATTAGAACTCAGGATTAAGAAACTCACTCAAAACCACACAACTACATGGAAACTGAACAACCTGCTCCTGAATGACTACCGGGTAAATAAATAAATGAAGGTAGAAATAAAGATGTTCTTTGAAACCAATGAGAACAAAGACACAGCGTACCAGAATCTCTGGGATACAGCTAAAGTAATGTGTAGAGGGAAATTTGTAGCACTAAATGCCCACAAGAGGAAGCAGGAAAGATCTAAAATTGACACCCTAACATCACAATTAAAAGAACTAGAGAAATAAGAGCAAAAAAATTCAAAAGCTAGCAGAAGAGAGGAAATAAGTAAGATGAAAGCAGAACAGAAGGACATAGAGAAAGGAAAAACCCTTCAAAAAAAAAAAAAATCAATGAATCCAGGAGCTGGTTTTTTGAAAAGATCAACAAAATAGACCACTAACAAAACTAATAAAGAAGAAACAAGAGAAGAATAAAATAAATTCAATAAAAAATGATAAAAGGAATATCACCACAGATCCCACAGAAATACAAACTACAACCAGAGAATACTATAAACACCTCTACGCAAATAAACTAGAAAATCTAGAAGAATGGATAAATTCCTGTACACAGACACCCTCCCAAGACTAAACCAGGAAGAAGTTGAATCCCTGAATGGACCAATATCAAGTTTTGAAATTGAGGCAGCAATTAATAGCCTACCAACCAAAACAAAAGTCTAGGACCAGATAGATTCACAGCCGAATAATACCAGAGGTACAAAGAGGAGCTGGTACTATTCCTTCTGAAACTATTCCAAACAATAGAAAAAGAGGGACTCCTTCCTAACTCATTTTATGAGGGCAGCATCATCCTGATACCAAAACCCGGCAGAGACACAACAGAAAAAGAAAATTTCAGGCCAATATCCCTGATGAACATTGATGTGAAAACCCTCAATAAAATACTGGCAAACTGAATCCAGCAGCACATCAAAAAGCTTATCCACCATGATCAAGTTGGCTTCATCCTGGGAGGCAAGGCTGGTTCAACATACGCAAATCAATAAACATAATCCATCACATAAACAGAACCAATGACAAAAACCACATGATTATCTCAATAGAGGCAGAAAAGGCCTTTGACAAAATTCAACAGTCCTTCATGCTAAAAACTCAGAATAAACAAGGCATTGATGGAACGTATCTCAAAATAATAAGAGCTATTTATGACAAACCCACAGTCAATATCATACTGAATGGGCAAAAGCTGGAAGCATTTCCTTTGAAAACTGACATAAGACAGGGATGCCCTCTCTCACCACTCCTATTCAACATAGTGTTGGAAGTTCTGGCTAGGGCAAAAGGCAAGATAAAGAAATAAAGTGTATTCATTAGGAAAGGAAGAAGTCAAATTGTCTCTGTTTGCAGATGACATGGTTGTATATTTAGAAAACCCCATCATCTCAGCCCCAAATCTCCTTAAGCTGATAAGCAACTTCAGCAAAGTCTCAGGATACAAGATCAATGTGCAAAAATCATAAGCAGTCCTATACACCAATAATAGAAAAAGGGAGTCCTATACACCAATAATACACCAAAAATAGATAAATGACTGAACTCCCATTCACAATTGCTACAAAGAGAATAAAATACCTAGGAATACAACTTACAAGGGATGTAAAGGACCTCTTCAAGGAGAACTACAAACCATGCTCAAGGAAATAAGATAGGAGACAAACAAATGGAAAAACATTCCATGCTCATGGATAGGAAGAATTAATATTGTGAAAATGGCCATATTGCCCAAAGTAATTTATAGATTTGATGCTGTCCCCATCAAGCTACCACTGACTTTCTTCACAGAATTGGAAAAAACTACTTTAAATTTCATGTGGAACCAAAGAAGAGCCCACATAGCCAAGACAATCCTAAGCAGAAAGAACAAAGCTGGAGGCATCACGCTACCTAACTTCAAACTATACTTCAAGGCTACAGTAACCAAAACAGCATGGTGCTGGTACCAAAACAGATATACAGAACAATACAGAACAATGGAACAGAACAGAGGCCTCAGAAATAACGCCACACATCTAAAACCACCTGATCTTTGACAAACCTGACAAAAACAAGGAATGGGGAAAGGATTCCCTATTTAATAAATGGTGTTTGGAAAACGCTAGCCATATGCAGAAAATTGAAACTGGATCCTGTCCTTAAACTTTATACAAAAATTAACTCATAATGGATTAAGGACTTAAACATAAGACCTAAAACCATAAAAACCTTAGAAGAAAACCTAGGCAATACCGTTCAAGACATAGGCATGGGCAAAGACTTCATGACTAAAACACCAAAAACAATGGCAACAGAAGCCAAAACTGACAAATGGGATCTGATTAAACTAAAGAGCTTCTGCACAGCAAAAGAAACCATCATCAGAGTGAACAGGCAACCTACAGAATGGGAGGAAATTTTTGCAATCTATCTATCTGACAAAGGGCTAATATCCAGAATCTACAAAGAACTTAAATAGATTTACAAGAAAAAAAACAACCTCATCAAAAAATGGGCAAAGGATATGAACAGACACTTCTCAAAAGAAGACATTTATGCAGCCAACAAACATGAAAAAAAGCTCATCATCACTGGTTATTAGAGAAATGCAAACCAAAACCATAATGAGATACTATCTCATGCCAGTTAGAATGGCGATCATTAAAAAGTCAGAAAGCCACAGATACTGGAGAGGATGTGGAGAAATAGGAACACTTTTACACCACAGGGCCTGTCGGGGGGTGGGGAGCTAGGGGAGGAATAACATTAGGAGAAATATCTAATGTAGATAATGGGTTGATGGATGCAGCAAACCATCATTGTACGTGTATACCTATGTAACAAACCTGCACGTTCTGCACATGTATCCCAGAACTTAAAGTATAATTTTTTTAAAAAAAAGGAAGAAAGAAAGAAAAAGAACTTTTTCAACTCAAAAAAAAGAAGAACATATTCCCTATGGATAAGGGGGAAAAACTATCGATACAAAATTATTTTAAAATAAAGTTTTTATTTTATTATTCTAAAATAATAGAAATATTAAAACAAAAAGTTATTTAGAATAATAAAATAAAAAGTTTATTTTAAAAATTTATAAAGTTTATCCAAATGTTTATGAAAGTTATATAAATATTGGATTTCAGGAATGTGAAGAGTAAGACTAGAGCTCCCAGTCAGGTTTCTAAATGTAATAGTGTTTTTTACTGTTCTGTAGCAAAATAAGAATAGGGCGATGTAATATATTTTTCATGAAGCTAAATTGATGCAATATAAATAATTATTCCTTATTCTGAGATTGTGGAGTTTGTGATGTTAAAATATATTTTGCTTTGAAATGATGCTAATACTAGGTCTGGTCTACTAGTATAAAAAGTTGATATTCGTCCCTGAAATAAAAAGTCTGAGATCCATATCCTTTAGAAAATCAATTCCTGACAATTCAGAGATTTGCTCCTCTTCCTAAGCAGAGCCAAAATATTACTGTTCCATGGCGTTTTCTTATACCTTTCTCTACCTGTATTTAAGAGTCTAGATGGGTATCCTATACCTCTGGCACCCTCAGGCAAAGGAAATAAAAGCAGAAGAACCAAGCAAAATAAAAGCGAAGATTTCACACAATCTCCCTGGCATCCAGTGGTAGGAGGAAATGCCAGCCTTCTCCAAATTTCAGAACCCATGAAAAAGACTCTTTTACCAACTCTTTTCAGTAAAGAAGAAAATGAAGACTAGAGAAGATGGCACCTCAGGGCAATGGATTCAGAAAGTAAGTAATTGATGTAAATCTGTTTTTAACAGAACCCAAAAAGGTTGATTGTGGGCTTTTGTGTTTAAGGGTGCAGTGAGCTAGGCATTTTTCTTCTGAGATTGCAAGAGTTAAAAGTTCCACTGCCTAACCTTTGGAGGTTATCTGAAAATAATTAAAACCTCCATTAACTTCCACAACTGCTCTTGCCTTGCATAACAGTTAAATGAAAAAAGCCAGGAAAAGTTTCAAATGTTTTCATTGATTGTCATACCTCTATAAAGTAAGTGTGTGGATGTTTTAGTGATGTGTATTCTTTATTCAAATGTGCATTAGTTTGTCCAGCAAACATTTAGTGGTTGCTATTTGCCACTGTAATGTACGTGCTGTACATGTAAATGTGAACAAGACATTCTTTGCCCCTAAATGGCTCATAATCTAGTTGAGAGACATAGTTGCCACACAGTATGGTAAGTGCTTCATTAAGGACTAATACAAATTTGATATTTAGAGAAAACTTTATGGAGGACAAAAGCTGTCTTGAAAGTTGGCTCAATGTTAAGAAAATACAGATTATTCAAGGTGAAAACTTCAAACTTCAGTTGGAATAATACTGAAAAGAAAAGAGATATTCTGTATCACAGATACAGGGGAGCAGTATAAAACATCATTTAAAATGCTATTTTAGACACCTAGGAATCTGAATTATAACTCTTTTATAATTTATACTCCTGCTGTGAGAGGGATTCTTTATCCATAAGATGAAGGAAAAGAAAATAGTCTGAGTCCCTTTCCTAAAACTTTATCTTTGTAGCCGCTAATAAAACACATGTAGCAGAAATCACTAAGTGTACAGAGGATATACTTATCCAGAGACAAAGCTAGAGAAGCTTAGAGGTGGGCTCATATTAGAGAAAATGGATGAGGGTATGAGTTCTCTCTTGCAGAGAGAAGAGAGGCAGCCTTACAGTGGGGTGTCTTTCCACATTCAGTGCTAAGGCTAAGATCATGCGCCAATCTCAAAAGAAGACAATCATTTGCTACTAGGCAAAATTATAAAAGTTGCACCAGCTGTTTTCCTGGGTGTACTACAATGTTAACATCACCTGAAAAAATTGTAGTTAAGATGGGTGGTGATTCCACTCAGACATCCCCCCCACTTGCAAAGCCCCTGAAGTTGGGTGATGTTGGTTGGAATGGCTGGGCATCTGGCCAAGGGAAGTTGAATTGTTGATGTATGTCATTTGGGCTTGGTGAAGTATACTTGTGTGGTGTTGTGCCACTGTTATGTACAGTTAAGTTTTGCCCACCATCTAAGTATAGGACAGACTTCTAGGATATTCCTAACTCCCAGTGTGCTGATTCATCCAGCATCATGTCATTCGATGCTGGGTCAGAGGTGGGTCACCTAATAAAAATGTTATTTTTCTGAATATTTTGACATTTGTGTTACTTTCAGTGTTAAAATAACTGAGATTTGATGTGATATTTTATTCTAAGTAAATATACACTTTTTAACCTAATCATGTTTACATAAGTATATATTTTTCTTTTATTTTTATTTTTTCTGGAGGGGCACAGAGTCGCTCTGTCGCCCAGGCTGGAGTGCAGTGGTGTGATCTTGGCTCACTGCAAGCTCCGCCTCCAGGGTTCAAGCAATTGTCCTGCCTCAGCCTCCTGAGTAGCTGGGACTACAGGCGCATGCCGCCACGCCTGGATAATTTTTGTATTTTTAGTAGAGATGAGATTACGCCATATTGGCCAGGATGGTCTTGATCTTCTGACCTCGAGATCCACCTGCCTCGGCCTCCAAAAGTGCTGGGATTACAGGCGTGAGCCAACACGCCTGGCCTATTTTTCTTGAAGAGGATCCCCAAAATTGTTTATGCTTCAGGCTCTGCAAAACATGAATATGTCCATGCTTAATTCATCTAATGGGAATTAGATAAATTCAACTCACTCTCCCTCTTGCTCATTATAATGATCAATCAGTCAAACCAACAACAACAATAATCTTGTCCGTCTGCTTGTTGATGCATAGAAGTACAAGAGGGTGAAATTTTTATTTCATATTTAGACATATAAATATTATAAAAAGGTAAATTCTTGGCTGAGGTACTGTTTTCACCTGCCTGATTTTTCAGTTACGTGTAACTAGTTATTACAAAACTCCACATGACAACCATATAGTTTTTCCTTTATTTAATATTGAGAGAGGATGAAAGGCACAGGAATGGTCTAGAGATGAGGATACATTGTCACAATGTATCAAGGAGGTACACAAGCCAGAAGGAGAAGATTGAGAACTTTGAAAGCCAAGTCCAGTGACAACCCTATTAACAATCAGCCTGATTGTTATAAATAGAAGATGGACAAAGGGACCATTCCTCACTGGGAAACTTTAAAAAGCAGCTTCCAGTGACTCTAGAAGCTACATTGGTTTTTTCAAAAGTTGCCTTTCCAGAGACCGCATAGCAAGAGAATAATTAATAAAATAATAACTCTATGAGCATCCTGAGGAACTTGTAGCTTTCTTGGATTTGATTTTTATCAGATGGGTGGAAATATGATTAAACCATTTGACACACAGAGGAAGCTAATTGGAAGGATGAAGCTGAAGGGAAGGCTCCCGGTTTAGGTAGATGAGTTTTGAAGGCGATTTTATATGTTAAAAATACTACAAGAGGCAAGATACATTGATTCAAATCCTATGTATGCTACTTGATATGGCCCAGTTACCTCTAATGTACTATAAGGGCTTTCCACACACTATTTTCCACACAGGGTTGTCAGAAAATGAAATTGAGATAATCAGTGGCTGGCACACAGAATTACAAGGGTTCGTTCTAAGAATACTATTGAGTCAAGCCTGTAATCCCAGCACTTTGGGAGGCCGAGACGGGAGGATCACGAGGTAAGGAGATCGAGACCATCCTGGCTAACACGGTGAAACCCCGTCTCTACTAAAAAATACAAAAAAACTAGCCGGGCGAGGTGGCGGGCGCCTGTAGTCCCAGCTACTCAGGAGGCTGAGGCAGGAGAATGGCGTGAACCCGGGAGGCGGAGCTTGCGGTGAGCTGAGATCCGGCCACTACACTCCAGACTAGGCAACAGAGCAAGACTCTGTCTCAAAAAAAAAAAAAAAAAAAAGAATACTGTTGAGAAGGGAGGGTGCTTATCAAACTCCTGAAATTTTATGCAAATATTTCTATGTGTGAACATTTTGAGGAGTAAGAGTTTCACAACTTTTATTAATTTCTTGAAAAGATCTGTGACAAAATAGGCTAAGAAGAATGGAAGTAGGAGCTCATTTATGTTTGTGAGTGAATTGCAAATAAAAAAGGTCTGAAATTTTCTAGAAGTATAATAGTCATCAAAAAGTAAAACGTCCGAGACAGAAGAGAAATTGAGTGAGGTTATAGTGGGAAAAGTATTCAAGTTGATGTTGAACAGATAAAGTGACACTCTATTTGTACTGATCGTTCAGTGCTATTCTTGCTTTCTAAGTCTTTTTTTTCTATGCCTAAAGAAGTAGAAAATATGTTCTACTTTTTCATGCTATGAGCCTGTGAACATGGCTGACACATTTTCAATGCAAGTAATTAAAAAAAAATTGATAATAGTTTAAAAGTTAAGGATGTGGTCCTGAATCTACATCTAAATAATTATGTGGACTTGTGCAAGTAATTTGCTTCAGTTTTCCCAAGTGTAAAGTTGTAGTGATGAACCATTTCTTCTTCTTAAGAATAACGTTTAAAAAATGGACTAATAAATAAAAATATACTGAGTTTATTTGAGTGAAGTAGCTATTTAAAATCAACATGTTAACTAATCATTAGAGAAATGCAAATAAAAACCACAATGAGATTTCATGTCACACCAGTTAGAATGGATATTATTGAAATATCAAAAAATAACAGATGTTGGTGAGGTTGTAAAGAAAAGAGAATGCTTATACACTGCTGGTGGGAATGTAAATTAGTTCAGCTATGTGGAAAGCAGTTTGGTGATTTCTCAAAGACCTTAAAACAGAACTACCATTCAATCCAGCAATCCCATTATTGGGTATATACCCAAAGGAATATAAATTGTTCTCCCATAAAGACACATTCATGTATATGTTTATCACAGCACTATTTACAATGGCAAAGGCATGGAATCAACCCATCAATGGTAGAGTAAAGAAAATGTGGTACATATACACCGTGGAATACTATGCAGCTGTAAAAAAGAACAAGATCATGTCCTATACAGCAACATGGATGGAGCTGGAGGCCGTTATCCTAAGTGAACTAACACAGAAACAGAAAACTAAATACAGCGTGTTTCACTTACAAGTGGGAGCTAAACGTTGCATACACATGGATACAAAGAAGGGAACAATAGACACTATGGCCTGCTTACAGGTGGAGAGTGGGAGGGGGGTGAGGATCAAAATATAACCAATCAGGTAATATGCTTATTACCTGGGTTTTGAAATAATTTGTACACCAAACCACTATAACACACAATTTGCCTATACAACAAACCTGCACATATACCCCTGAATGTAAAATAAAATTTAAAAAAATAAAACATAAAATTAAAATGTTATAGCATATTTTTCTTTCAAAGAGTAATCTACTTTTACACATTTTATAGTAATGGTATTATCTCAATAAATTAATTTAAACTATTTCTTGAGAAGCTTAAATGTACTATTGGTATCTACATTTCAATATCCATTGGAATTGATGGCGAACATCTGTTTTTGTTTTGTTTTGTTTTGAGACAGAGTTTCACTCTTGTTGCCCAGGCTGGAGTGCAATGGTGCTATCTCATCTCACCACAACCTCCGCCTCCCGGTTCAAGCGATTCTCCCGACTTAACCTCCCGAGTAGCTGGAATTACAGGCATGCACCACCATGCCCAGCTAATTTGGTATTTTTGGTAGAGACAAGGTTTCTCAATGTTGGTCAAACTGGTCTCGAACTCCCAACCTCAGGTGATCTGCTCACCTCGGCCTCCCAAAGTGCTGGGATTACAGGCATGTGCCACCTTGCCCGGACTGATGGTGAACATCTCAAGTCATTAGTTTCTTTACCTATCTAGTGGATTTTACATCATTATATGATTATCATTAATATCCTATTGTCAAAATCCAAAATCCCTATGTCTCATTGCACACATACTCATTCAGTCTTCACCCAACTAAGCCAATAAATTGTTAATATAAAGATCACTTTTTCAGGGGGCCATCACTTGAATCTCTAAAGTTGAATATCTTTCTCTCTTGCACATTTAATTACTTGTTCAACTCTTGTTTTCCCTATTAGACTATAAGAACCAGTGGCAAAAACTGAGGTTTTTTTTTGTTTGTTTGTTTGGTTTTTTTTAATACTACTGTATCCCTAGGACTTAGTAAACAGCTTAATTTATAGCAAGAACTCAAAAAAGTTTGTCGTCATTATTTATTTTAAAACCATCCTAAACTTATAGTAAAGTTGCAAATGCAGTACAGAGGACATGTTTTATGTATTTATTTATTTTTAATTTGCTGGACCATTTCACAGTGCTCACAAGATGCCTCTTCGCTCACTAAAATTATAATGTGTGTGTGTCTGTTTTTTTTTTTTTTTCTCCAAACAAAGACACTCTCCTAGGTAATCACAATACAATCATCAAAATCAGGAATTTGATATGGATATATGACTCCCATCTGAACTTTCGACCACAGTCAGGTTTCACCAATTGTCCCAGTAATGTCCTTTATAATGATCTGGTGCAGAATAAAATTTAGTTATTGAAGTAATTAAATTTAGTTATTCCAGCCTTTTCAGGCTGAAATCGTTCCTCAGTTTTTGTTTGTTTGTTTGTTTGTTTTTGTTTTTGTATGTTTTTTTGAGATGGAGTCTCATTCTGTTGCCAGGCTGAAGTGCAGTGATGCAATCTCAGCTCACTGCAACCTCCGCCTCCCGGGTTCAAGCAGTTCTCCTGCCTCAGCCTCCCGAGTAGCTGGGATTACAGGCACATACTACCACACCCAGCTAATTATTGTATTTTTAGTAGAGGCAGAGTTTCACCATGTTGACCAGGATGGTCTTCATCTCCTGACCTCGTGATCCGCCCGCCTCGGCCTCCCAAAGTGATGAGATTATAGGCATGAGCCACCTGGCCTGGCCACTCCTCAGTCTTTTCTTGGTTTTCATGGTCTTAACTGTTTCACAGAGTATAGGCCAATTATTTTGGAGGGTGACTCTCAGTTCGGACTTACAGTATGTTTTCTTATGAGTAAATTCAGGTTATTCAACTTTGGCAGGATTATCACACAAGTAATACCAAGATTTTCTCATTTCTCAGCTGGCACACAATTACTGATGATGTCCACTTAAAGCCCTAGATTAAGGCGGTGTTTGCCTCTGTAAAAATAGTCTTTGTCTCTTTGAATTATTAACTGTTTTGTGGAGAGATATCTTGAAACAATACGAATATCTTGGTCCTTCGTGTAAGTGAATAAGTTATTTTTATCATATAAACTCATCTTTGTTCAATGGATCATTATCTCTTACTATCATTACGTATATTGATGCTCAAAGTATCCCATATTTAGCCAGAGGAAGCCTCTTCAAACTGGTTCCTGTGACCTTTGATGTGTCCCCATCATTCTTTGAGCATATTTTACTTTCTGGTACAGCAAGGCATTCCATACTCATCTGGCACTTTCTGCACTCTGGAGTCAATTACTTCTCCAAGAAATCCTTGTTCCTTTTAGTGAATAATGATATTTTTAAATCCACAAGCTGAGCTTTTATGTGTGTTTATTTCTTTTCGATTGTCGTTGTTTCTAGAACTTCACAGTGGACAGTGGACAGAGGACAGAGCTGTGGAATGGACAATCAGCCCTCTGTGTTTGTAGGTTCTGCATCTGTGGATTCAATCAACTGCAGACTGAAAATATCTGAGGGGGAAAAAAAGAATGGTTGCATCCATACTGAATATGTACAGACTTTTTTTCTTGTAATTATCCCCTAAACAAAACAGTATACCAAGTATTTACATAACATTTAAGTTACATTAGGTATTATAAGTAATCTTGAGATAGTTCGAAGTATATGGGAAGATGCATGTAGGTTATATGCAAATAATACATCATTTTATATCAGGGATGCCGTGGGTTTTGGTATCCTCACAGAGTCCTGGAACAAATCCACCACAGATACGAAGGGTCAACTTTATGTGAATACATACACATGCACAAGTGTACACACATTTACTTTCATATTCATCATTATATACTGAGAACTGTGAATTCACATTAATAACTCCACTTCCTCCAAATCAACACCACAGGAACCATTCTATCTCCTTTTCCAGATTTGTAACTCCCTTCTTTGACGGTGAGAAACCTGTCTCTTGTCATCCTTCATACACTTACTTACTAAGCAATCTCCCTGTTTGTAATAAATCTCATGTCACCTGCACCATGCACCCCATGGTGTGGATGCTCTGTTCATCCTGTCCAGGTTATGACTCCCTCCACAAGACTGGTACGGCTGACCCTCTGTGGAGAAACTCCTTAACCCACTTCAGCTCCAACAACAGTACTGGGGCCACTTTCTGCCTGGATACCCTCCTCACCTCCTTTGGCTCAAACTCCCTGCTCTGTATCATGAGGAATGTCTTAGTCTGTTTGTGCTAATAAAACAAAGCACCACAGACTTGGTAATTTATAAAGAACAGAAATTTATTTCTTACAGTTTGGGAGGCTGAAAGTGCAAGATCAAGGCACTGGCAACCTCAGTGTCTGGTGAGGACACAATCTCTGGTTCCAAGATGGTGCTTGTTGCTGCATCCTCCAGAGAGGATGAATGCTCTGTCCTTACATGGTAGAAGGAACAGAAGGGCAGAAGGACCTAGCCTATTCCTTCTAGACCTTTTATAAGGCACCAATCCAATTCATGAAGGCAGAACCTTCATGACCTAATCACCTTTAAAAGGCCTTAACTCTTAGTACTATCACACTGGATCTTAGATTCTAACACGTGAATTTGGGGGAGAATGCATACACTGAAACCATAGCAGAGGCCCCCCTACCACCAGCATGGATGCCTACGGATGCTTATCCCACCTGATGCCTCTAGGACTACATTGTTCAGAAGGAGCAAGGACTGCATTGTTCAGAAGGAGCAAAGGGTCAAAGATTACATTTTAAACTTATGAATGAAAACCAACTTAAAATGTTATTGACATTTTTTTCAAGTATATCCAACCTCTAGATATATTTTATCTCCTTTTCCAGACTAATCTGTGTTTCTCCGGATATATGATACAGTTCTGCTTTATCAGAGGAGGAATATTAAGAAAATTCCATGCTTTTTACACTTTGTTAAGTTTTTGTATTTGTTTAGCTCAGCATTTCTCAACTGGAGAAATTTCCTGCCATTTTTGGCAGGAAATTCTTTGTTATAGGATTGTCCCACATACTGTAAGATATTTTGTATCCCTGACTCTCCATTCACTATTGCCACAAAAAGCCCCCCACTAAAAACTTGGCATAATTAAAAAACAAAAACAATAATAAGTTACTCTACCCATTTCCAGCTGCTTCCTAGGAAAGCAGTCTTCCCTCCATTGAGAACTGCTGGAGCTCTTTGCAGTTTGTATAATAGCTATTTCCTAATAAATTCTTAGGTTCACACTAATTCACATGGAGACTCACATAAAACAGTTCTATCACCATTTGTTCTACATCAAGTTTGTTAACCTTGTAGAATCCGTGCTTTTTTGGTCAAGTAATATCATATCGTCTTTGGTTTGGTAAGTGTCTCCTGATGGTCCTGTTTTAGGTTTAGAGGCCCACACCACCAAATTCTGCTTTGTAAAGGAATTTTCTTCGGTCACTAAAATGTCCCTGGAATTAATTGAAGCATGTAAGCCATAAATACAAAGCTGTCTGAAACAACTGGTAAGAAATATTTAAGTCCTCAATGCCATATATGAAATGTAAGTGTGTTTTTGGCTTCTTAGCTGTATATTTTCATAGAAATGGTGGATAGTTTGTGTTGGGACAAATCAACTTCTAGTTAAGAGTTAGGGCTGCACTCAGTATGCTCTTTCCAGAGCATCCTGAGCCTGTTGCCTGCTGATATGCTGATGGCAATGCCATTCTTCCCCTGATTGGACAAGGAAGGATGGTGTTTTCTCTGGGACTCACAGTCTTTTGCAACAATTTCATCTCCTGTCTTCACCATGTGTATATATGACAATCTACCTGCAGTGGGAAGAAGTCATAAGCTCTTCAGCTAGAGAGCTGTTTGTTTCCCCCTGGAACTAAAACAGATAGAAGATTGCTTGTGTTTTGCCCTTATGTTATAAATTTAGGTTTTCATCTGGAGGAGAAAAAATCTGTTCCTTATTCCACCAACTGTACAAATATAGAAATGAGAGTTAAGTTTCAATGCCTGATATATTTGAAAATAATCACCTTAGATTTGAAAGTAAGATCTCTGTGAACACATGGTATGATTTAAAAAATTAGTGGGGTGCATCTGCTGATGTGAGCAGAAGCTGTGGCAGAGATATTTACTGCTTTCTAAATATGTAAATTATCGAAGAGCTACACATTTTATAAAGTGCTTCAATTTGTTACCACACTTCCCAGTCATATTCCAGTTAGGTGGGGGCCATGTGACTAGTTCTGCCGACTAGTGTGAGCTAGAGTTGGGAGCAAAAGTGATGTATGTCACTGCAGCCTCAAATTTATAAGGATATGTTCATTTTATGCATGCTTTCAAGTAAACTAAATTTGAGTTGCACTAAAACTGGACATAGAATGTTTCTGTTAAGATAATTTCAACTGTCCTGGAAAATAGAAGACATTATTGCACTAGTTTGATGAAATACCTCTGTTTAGAAACTAGTGTTTGGTTTTATTTAATTTGGTTAAGAGAATATAATTAATTAGCTTGAATGATCTAATCTGAATAGGATTGGCTTAATAATTCAAAGACAAAAGCAAACTAGGGAATTGTGTCAACATGACAAAGTTTCAATGCTCCTCGGTTAGTGGCTTAAGCTGTAAGAAAGTAATTTTAACTCATGCTACTTTAACTGCATAATCCATTTCCTTTTTCATCCCTACTCTTATTTTCCCAGACAACATGGTGCATATTATTTCAAGGGCATTCCCAAAGAGTTGCATCAGCAGAGTCTTCTTTGCACCTTTAAATGACCTCTTTCAGTTCATTTAGGATTCTAGACAGATCTCACACACACACACACACACACACACACACACACCCCACACACATTACTACCTTTGGACAGCTTATCTAAAATAAAATATTTCTTCATCGGAGAACTTTTAAGAATTTCATTGCTTGGTGCTGTTGAAAAAGGAGGATTTTGTGCACTGTGTCCTTATGACCATTTTTTTTTTCTCTAGGTGAACAACAAAAACAACGAGAAAAAACACAGAACAATTTCACACCTAAAATTGAAGGAGTTGATTACTGTCATTTTGATGATGTGCCTTTTACACGTTTGCAGTGGTTAAGAAAGACTTTATGGTTTGGAGCATGAGCACTTTAAAGTGATTCAAAATTATCGAAGAGCTACACATTTTATAAAGTGCTTCAATTTGTTACCAACTAGAGCAGCAGTGGAACGATTCTACAGAGCTTTTAGTACTATGCACAGCCTGCAAATGCTCTCATAATCTTCCCAGGTGTCGCTCCTTTACATGTGGGGGCTTGGAATTTTCCTGCCCAGAGACACTCCATCGCTAACAGCGGCAGAGCTTCTCTTCTTGAGGCCTGCATACCCCAAAAGCAGTGCTCACATATGGGTTCAGTTTTGGCAATGCTGCACACTCCAAATCAGCCTCTTATGGTCGTTTGGCTTTGCCAGAAGAAAAAACTATTGATCTTAAAATGATTGGACAATTAAGCACTCAATTTCGTGTCTAGAGGAGCTTAGGCATGTGAGAAGTAAAAATAGGTGGAATAAGAGTGTCAAGGTGGCTTGGATGACACTGCCAAATGAGTAAATGACTTTTCAGTCCCTTTGAGTCATGAAAAATACTAATGTTTAAAAAGTTAGTGCTTTTGAGAGAGACTGAAACTTTTTAAAAGTGGGGTTTAATGATTTCTTTCTGTTTTGCTATTAGCTTCCAGTTTTTACTGGCCTTTGATTTACATATTTTAAAACAACAGTAAGCCTTGCTTATGTAAAAGAAAAAATAAGGCATAATTTTTGAAATTTAAAATGACCAGGTGGCTTAGATATTGGCTTGTAATGCAGGGTTCCACTAGAACACAGGTACAATTTTTCCTTTTAAAATGAATTTACACAGCTAAGATGCATTCTGAATGATACGTGGCCTCTCCGTGTGATGGCCATAAATGGCACATTTTATTTCTTTAGAACTAGAGTTGTAGAGCTCAGCTAGTTCATTAAGGAGAGGGCAATCTTAAATCAGAACAAAGCTAAATGAGTAAAAGTCAGTTTAAATCCCCCAATTCTGGGAGGGATTTACTATTTCTCTAGTATATGAGTACCTGATGACTTTAAGAGTGTTTGGAAAACTCGGGTCCTTGTGGTGATTCTTGCCTGAATTGAGGTTAGACTCTACACTTCCAAGACCCTTTTCTCAGCTGTGCACTTTTTACTTACCATGCTGTTGATTATTCATTCCGTTTAAGGGCATGAGGTGCTATTTTAGAAGAGGATTTACACAACTTATGAGTAATTTTAAAAACACCATGCTATCTGAGTTTTATATGTAGAAATACAGCATTTATATATAGAGATATAGCATTTACATTGAGAATTATTAATACAATTAATTTGAGTGCGTGTTACCCAAACATTGAAAGGCATTAGGTATTTCTCTCCAGCTGGCTGTCTTGGTGGAGTTTCCAGTGAATACCTCAGTGAATACCTCTTTTATCATCTAAACTGTTAAGCGAAGCTGATTTCTGATAAGATCTAAGACTTCAGAGCAACAATATGTATGGTAAGACAGAGAGCCTAGTTCACCACACTTCCTCAAGGACAACAGCGGGAAGATTGTATGTCATTTTAAGATAAAAACTTCCCCAGAAGATTTTATTTTTCCCCTCCCTCTACTTTCCTTCTTTTTCTTTTTTTGTCACCTCAAATTAACTAATACATGTAAAAAACCCACAGTGCTTGACTATTACTACAATTTTATCATTTTTATTATTTATTCCCTTTCTTTGCCTGCTTACATTTTTTCCTCCAATAATCATGGGTATCTCTGTCTTGGTTGAGATGTCACTTTCTCTTGTCAGGAAAATTGGAATTGATGGTGACTTCCAACTCTCTGCTCTGAAGAAGACCCTGATAATACCATTGCAAGTGTGTGCACTGACCCACCACTGAAGGTCACAATCTATTGCAGGCAGTGCTCTGTTGGGGAATTTTAGCCAGGTTTATTTACTTCTGCCTGATCCACTTTGTGATTTATTTGATTAAAGTGCAAGCACTTGGGTATTTGTAAAACAGAGTATAAAATATGCAAAGCATTCTGTTTTCGTTAGGAAAATCTATGAGCTATGAGTTGAAATTGCCAAAACTTGGTAAAATAATCAGGAATAAGAGATATTTGTCCTTACTTCCTAAGCAATGAACTGCAAATAAGGTCCATTTGTATACTGAATTAATAATATATTTTAATTCAGTTACAAAGTCAAGCAGATATGACATGAAGCTTTTTAACCTTGTTTCAATAATGCATTTATTTACCATGATGATTATGTCTAAATGTACATTCCATATTTTTTACAGAGTTGATCTAAGAAAGGAAATCTGATCTCTCTTCAGTGATTTTTTAGGAAGTTCTTACTTTTGAATTCTCTAAGTCATGCTTTTGTTTTTAAGTTAAATATGTTAAATGAATGCAAACATTTTATAGGCTGGACATTATTTAGACTTAAACCCTTTATGCCATGTAAAGCTCCTCCCCTCTCATTTTTACTTATCCAAATCCTATCCCTTATTTTCTGCTGTATATTCCATTCATCTTGGCTTAAAGCAATCTTTTCCTCCTTTGAATACCTATTATTGCACTTGCTCAAGTGACACTTATGACATTTACTGAATGCTGTAGACTCTTATTCCTAATACATCTTAATAGATCTAATTTCCCAAACCTGATTTTCAGTTTCAGAACCTTGTCTGGACACATGGTTCATTCAACATTTACTAGACACAAGTTTAGCAATTGACCACAATATGCAAAAGTTATGTTAACACTGGAGATGTAGTAGTGAAAAACATAGATATGACCACAACCCTTGCAGACCTGATATATAAGGTGAACATATGAATTAGAGTCAAAGAATGTGTATAATTTTCGGTATCAATTATAATCCTTAGACCATTGTGAGGGTACAGAAGATACTTTTGCGGAAGGATCTAAGATTCCATTTTTGTTGGTAAGCAAACTTACATCTAGTAGTAGAATGTCAACTGTTGTTGTGTATGCTTTTGCTACAAGTAAGATGTCTAGTTTCTTTAAGTTTCTTTAAAAAGGATGTGCAGTATAAATAAATTTCATTAATCCAAAGTTGTCTTGAGGATCTTAATACTAACATAGGGTCCCCTAGAAATAAATGTTACATATCCATTTCACATTATGAAACATAAGTTTGAAAATGAGTTGTTAAATCACTCAAATAATCAAAGAGTGTTTTAGAGCTAGCTGAATCTTCCTGCTAATTTATTTTGTAAATTAAATTCAGATTCATGATTGATCAGAAATTGCCATTAAAAAGTAATACATTAATTGTAGTATTAAGTAAAGTATAAACAATGTTAGAAGGGTTTTAAATTTTTAAAATATAGCTTCTGGTTCTATATGGCAATCTGACCTTCCTAAAATGTTAAAAAATATAGAAAATAATATTTAAATGTATGAAACAAAGGACACAGGAAGAGGCTAATAGAAAAAGTAGTTTTTTGTTTTTTTTTTCTTTAAAGTTCTAGGAGTTGAAAAATGGATGGAGAAGTGGGAAATGATAAACCAAAGCTGAAGCAACCACTATTTAGAGCATGTGCAGAGTTGACTACAGCCTAAAAGGAGACAGTCTGCCATGTGGAACCCTCAAGGGCTCACAACTCAGAAATACCAGGGGTGTGGCAACATAAGAGATATGTAACTAATAATGGATATTTAATTGATTGCATGTGAAACTACCATAGCCCCCATATCAGTGTGTAGTATATAGGCATTGTACCACCTTCCAGACAAATATAGTGAAGGGACTTTGCTACAGAAATTGCCAAAATGGGTACAGGGACACTCATGTAGGTATTGATATCTCAGAGCAAAGACCTCTGAATTATGGCAAGTATGTGTTCCTCCATACACAGCTTCTCAATCACATTTCGTTAATTAAACTGTCAATATATAAGACCCTGCCCACATTCAGAGAGCTACCCGTCAGTCATTGTACTATATCCTAATTATAAACAGAAACCAAGTATCTCTAGTCCTTTGAAGAAAGCCAGCAATATAAATGAGAAAGACAAAGCAAAGCAAAACAAACAAACAAAAATCTGAAAACAAAAAGCAAGTCATAAAGAGAGAAACAAACAGGAAGGCAGCAACACCCTGTAGGAAACAGGCAATTCAGGAACAACAGCCAAAAAGACTTAAAAATTCTAATTCACACATCCCAGATATTAAAAATGTAATGAAAACACATCAGTAAAACAAGAACAGGATGTTATTTATCTATATATAGATATAGATATCAGTTAAATGCCTGAACAATAAAATTAAGTAAATTTCAAATAAGTAAAACAAATAGAAAAATAAGTGAAAAATATAATGGAAATGCCAAAGATAAAGAGATTATTCTTGGAGACTAACTTCAACTAATAGGAATTTCAGAAAGAAATAAGATAAGTAAAGGGAGATATTAGACAAAGTGCTATAATTTTTCTTAGAGCTGAAGAGCATGTGTAATTAAACTGAAAGTATCTATTGAATGTTCAGAACAATGAAAAAATGCAGACCCACATTAGATACATTATTTGAAACTATAGAACGCTAAGGATAAAGAGAAGATCCTAAGCTTCCAGAGGGGAAGAAAGCCTTAACTTTTACAAAGGAATGAGAATAAGATTGGATTAGTCTTCTCATTAGCTATAGAAAATTGTGAATCAATGTCTTAAAATGTCTGAAGGTAAAATATTTAAAACCTAGAATTCTACACACAGCCAAATTATCAATATAGTTTGAAAACTGAATAAAGGACATTTGTAGTCAAGAAATAACTTAGAAAAATTGCCTCCCACCTACTTGGCTTTAAGAGGTTACTTGAGCAAAATAGTGGAGAAGAGAGAGGAGGTGATCCAAAAATAACATGAGATCCCATACAGAAAATGTTGGCTACAGCTCAGAAAATAATGAAGGGATGTTTCAGCCTGTGTTCTGTGTAGAGAGTTTGGATAAGTATTTGTCAAGATTGGAGTAGAAAAGAAGATGGCTCATGGAGACAGGCATTTAAATAAATAATAGATTCTAAGGATTTGATACCATTCTCGAGAATATGAGAAACCTATGAAGCCAACAATAATAGACAATTCAAGAAAAAAAGAAAGGCAATAGGAAACTCTAGGAAAAACAAAAAGGCTGCATGAGAGGAATTACAATTATGGTTGTACAATAAATAATATTTATTTCATCATGACAATTTAAAACCTTTCTTGATTTTCAATTTTAGGTTCATCTTATAAAAAAGTACAAAAATCTTATTTGTATGAATTAAAAAGCAGAATATAAGGTCATCAATTGCAATAATTTTTATTTCATCATGACAATTTAAAACTTTTTTGGTTTTCAATTTTATGTTGAACTTATAAAAAAAACACAAAAATCTTAATTTTATGGATTAAATAGCAGAATATAAGGTCTTCAATTGTAATAAGATAATCACAGAATGAAAAGAATATTATTTGGGTGGTGACAGGAGGAGAGCTAAAGTGTGAAATCAAGAGATATTACCTGTGGTTAACAAATCAAGAAATGCATGTGAAAATTTATTAATTAAAATTAAAAAGACAATATACGCAAGAAAAATAGTGACATAACTATATTGAGAAATGGTGTGGAAAGTGGTAAGGGTAAACGATGTCTGCATTTTTTATGGCAGAAGTTTATGACCTTGTCCAAAATTGATAAACCAAAAACTAGATGTGTAAATATATTATTTACCAGTATGGTGGTAATCAGCAGCAGAATAAAAATCAGAGACAGTTAAAAACATTAAAACTGATTTTTAAAATGAGGAACTGTAATGGAGGTGGAGAAAATTCAGGCAAGAGACTGTAGCTTTTCATTGTAAATCATTCTGTACTATTTTAAAAATCATGTATATGCTTTACTTTGATAAAAATTAAAAATATTAAATAAATATAAATCATTATAGACAGAGAGAACTCTTCTTACTGAAAAATTAATGACCAGATTAAAAATTCTATTCACTCTCATTTCAAGCTCTCTCATACAAATATAGTAGTCTTCCTCTTTTTCCAGGCCTCCTCCAGATGTGACATTCTTTATACCTTCAAAAAAGTACTTTCCATGAGGACAGGGACATTGTGTGCAAGTTGACCTCTGAAATACAAAGGAACGTAACTGTTTCGTTTCATATTAAGTGTAACAGAAAATTCTCTGAAAATATAAGGATGGGAAAAAAAGAAGTAGGATGTTGTGGAAGCAACTAGGGGGAGTATAACCTAACTGAATACTGGCGTTTCAATGTTCAGAATAAAGCCAATATTGCCTCAGACAACAATTAGGATAGAACTCAATCCTGTAATCTACATCCCACACAATAATAACTTATATTTATCATATGCTTATTATACATGTGACTTTGTATCCATTATATTTAATCATTACAATTCCAAGGGGTTAGTATTTGTACTGCCAGTATATGGTTAAAGAAATGACTCAGAAAGGTTAACTCAGAGAGGTTAGGTAACTTGTCCCAGGTCTCATGGTGGATAAATGGGAGTTAAGACAGTGAACCCAGCTCTGCTGAATCTACAATCCAGGTCATGCTGCCTTTTCTTTTCTTTCTGTTGCCACTAGCAATATAAGCATAGTCTTTGGATTCTCGGAAGCACCTGCTAATTTTCTGAAATTTTCTTTAATTTTGTGTTCCTATACTTCTTTCCACAAGTTATATGAGCATTAATTTAACACTCTTCTGTGTGAAGCACCACCTAATCGCTAAGAGCTTTGTCTCTGCAACCGGATTGCCTACGTTTAAACCTTGACTCTAGAATGCCAGTCATCAATATCATATGATGCTAAGCAGTGGGTTAACCTCTCTAAGCCCTGTTGTCCTTACCTGTAAATTGGTCATTATTGTCCATGCCTTCAGATGGTTTTCCTGGGTGGATTGAATGAGATAATCCACACAAAGCACTAAGAACAGTGCCTGACAATGTAACCTTTTGGCCTTTCCAGTAAGTTTGGTTTTACTGGCCCCAATTTCCCTCTGTTGGAAGACTTCTAAAAAGAGTTTTATGATAATGGACTGCTATAGCAATTTTATTTCAGATTTATGACATATACTTAGTATCTTATTGTGTTCATTTTGTATCTTTATTTAAGAACATTTATAATATAGAACCCATGCTAGTAGTCACTAAAAAGCTACCAGTTCTTCCACAGGTCTAAATAGTTAAATAGACATTGGGTACCTTGCATATTTATTCATTCATTTAATTCATTCATTCTCTCAGACACGTGCCAGGTAGGCTGAGAGGAATAAGGGGATGCCACATCAGTGTTCTAACTATATCTACAAGAAGGTGGGCAAAATATAGTGCCCAAACTGGTTTTTGATCTTCTATCTTGTGTGAATGCTAGCTGTGGTAGGAATTAAAATAATGGCGTGTAGAATTCCGAATATTCCACTATTAGTCCCTTGTAATCTGCTAACATTTAACACTTAAATGGTTGTGGACTAGAATAGCAGAATGGGCCAAAAATCCTGTCAATGAATGCAAGGGGATCTTAAGCAGCTTATTGAAATAAAAAAAAAGGGGGGGGTAAAGTTTAAAAAATGTATTCAGCCTTTATTCTGTAATGAGAAGAAAAATGTCAGTGCTTTAATTATAAACATGATTTCCTAAAGCATTCCAAGTTTTCCTTGGAGACTTTCAGGGCCAGGGATTGACTATCCTTGTGCCTGCTTGGATAGAAAAGGGCTTGATAAAAGTGCTGTGTCCTCTGGCATGGTTTAATCACTTAATACCTTGTTCCAATTGAAAACATAACCAACCCTATTCAGATGATGGAACATCTACACTTGAGCTGCCTATGGCTTGTGCAGTCACTGATATTTCCAAGGGAAGTCTTGTGATTATCAAAATGGAAATTAATTTCATAGACTTGAGGCCAAACTAAAAAAAATGTTCATCGTAGTAATCTGCTGGTGATGATTCCTGAAAATATTGCTCAGAGTAAATAAACTCAGCATCAGCCTGGAAGAATGGGTCTAGTTGAGGACTGCATATTGGGAATAGAGGTGAGACTGGGGACAAGGGGTGAAGAATTGAGCAAAGATTCTTTGTTACTGGAGAAAAAGCCTCAACAATACTATCAGAGAGTATATATTTTTGTAGTTATTGATTCTTATAACCACTGAAATGAACCAGCGGTCTTCCACAGAAAGTTATAAAATTATCAAAGGTATTAATTTACCAACTTCAATAACTGAAGGAAAATTTAAGCTTGCTTTAGGGGCATGAAATTCTTATAAATAACATCATTCCTGAGAACATCGTTCCCTATAACTACAAGCAGTACTACTGGAGAACTTTACATAGCGTTTGGTACCTTTAAATTACTTTAAGAACTAATCATTTCATCCACGCAAAGGAAGAGCTACAGAAAGGTGCAAAAAAGATCACAAAGAAGTAAAGCATATTCTTATGACTAAATTGTGATGTTTGCTTTGAAAAACACTGAATAATGACAGATCCAGTTACTCTGCACACTGTCCAGAACTTTATGGACTTGTAAGACTAGACAGACTTGGGGAGCTCATCTGATTCAATTTCTTAATTGTATGGGTAAATTAGGCCCCAGCAGGATAAGGTATCTCATTTAAAATCACTAGATATTTAGAGGAAGACCCAATCAAAAATCTCTTCATTTTTAGCTTATTTTACATTCCAGGATGTCTAGAAAAATTATTACTTATATCCAAAATGTAAATGCAGTGATTGCTGTGGTGGTGGTTGTGTTCTCACTTATGAAGGCTTCAAGTGTAGATCAGTGGTTCTTTTTTGAATCATAAATCTCATTGGGTATCCAGTGAAAGATATGACCTCCTTTGCATAAAAATAAAGATACATGCATAAAGATACACAATTCTTTTTCATCTTTACCATATATTAATGGACTCTTAGACTATTAGGAGTGATGGATCAGGTTAGGAAGTCTTTGTAGACAGCAAAAACATGAGTTGGTTCTAATTACGGAAAATATTATGGGGAAATTTTAATTTTGATATTATTATTGCCTTGTTATTTTTATATAACTGCAGAGTACATTGAAGTAAAATATTTCAAAAACTATAATTTTTGAATTGGAGATTATTTAGTTCAATTTCTCAAATTTAAAAAGCTGTGATATACTAAGAGTAAAGGACTTGAATTTCCCTGGCTAGTTAATAGCAGAGAAAAGACTATATTATGTTGTATGCATAAATTTATACACATATACTAAACTTAGAGCTGCTTTATGAGAAGAGCCAATTTAAACGATAAATTTGACTTTTAAAGGATACATTTCTTGTCAATACCATCTATTCTGATTTCTGCTTCAACATATTGTGACATTATGAAGTAAAAGGAGGAATTAAATTAAGAAATGCTTATATTTGTGTTTATTAAATCAGAAAACGTCATTAGCAAAAATCTTCTTAGTATGTCTATATTTTAAAAATATCACCTATTTCTAACTCGATTGTGTAAAAATATAGTATATTTACATTTACAAAAAATTCTGGAAGCAATTAATTTTCATGAAGCTTTAAATTCAAGAAATGTTAACGTTACTTTCAAGGGAAAAGTATTTGAAAACAGAAATACTTTTTGAATTGTTAAATCGATATATTTGTTAACAATCAAGTGGTTTCAGTTTATAAACCAGATACAAGCAAGCAGAATAAATAGGAAATAAATTAAGTGCTATTAGGAAGAATTTTAATATTGCAATATTATTGTAGCCATGTACCAGAAACTTCTGTAAAGGATCACCTGGAGGTGATGGGGCCCTGGCATTTGCCTGACAGTTGATCTGTGTCTCACACTCTGAGAAACCCAAATGTGTATCCTCAGTTCGTCCTGTTGAGGCTTTGCTACCTCTTCCGGAACCGCTGTTGTTTTGGAACAATGGTGTCACATTTGTGTGGGGCGACAAGATTCGTTCCCACTTCCACACTCATTCTGGACCCTTAGAACCTCTGGGAAGGGAAAACTGTTTTGACTTAAACTCCGTCCAGAACACTGGGTTTTGGAAGGGAGTTATTGCCAGGTGATTAATTCTCACTCCGGAGGTTGTCAGCTTGCTAGAGACGGCTGATGTCCGGTCGTGGTGTGCAGGGGATACTTCCTGCCTGCCTCAGCGACTCTTGTCGCTCTGGGCCCAGAGCTCGGCTTAGTACAGTGAACGACTCCTCTCTGCCCCTCCTGCCCGCCAGGGCTTTCAGGGTTCAGGTTTTCGGTGTTTGACTTTGAACACCATTCATTTCCAGATAACCTTGACCCAGCTGGCCAAAGGCATCAAATGATCAGGAGTGGGTTCCAACTCTGGGGCCTGCAGGAAGAGCAAGCGCTGGCTCTGCACTTCCTAGAAGTTCTGCCAACTTTGCTCTTGTTGGTTTCCCGACCGGCTCTCTTCAACTCTCTTCTGGGAGCTGGAGAGAATAAAGACGCCTCTTAAACAGCAATGCTAAGGGACCGGTTTAATGCAAACAAGAGGCGTCAGAGTCCGCCACTGGTGCACTTGGGCACCAGGTCCCGACTTGGATCCACTCTGCGCTCACCCCTTGGGAATGCGGGACATGAGTAAGATGTGACACCCTGAGCACATCGCTGCTGCTAGAGGACATTGCATGGGGTCTATGCTTTGTTTTGTTTTACTTTTTTAACGTTTTTTACTCTCGTGTTCGGCTTGGAAACATGTTTTACTTGCCCACTTTCTCCCAACACATCCTCTTAGCTCTTTTTCTGCATCCCCTAACTCCCAAGATGAACGCGCGTGCCGGCAGCTTTTCTGACTTGACTCCAGTGACCATAGCCCAGCTTCTCAGTCCACTACCCCTGACACCCAGGGTCCCGGGGTCATACTAGTTCACTCGAGGGATGGGGGTCCCTCCATCTCGGGATACTACTTTTGGGACTTTTCCGCCCACCGCGGATGAAAGTCAGATAACAACCACTATCAGGGGCGCTACAGCAGCCAGAAGCCCCGGAAAGACTGGGCCAAGCCCCTTCCAGATCCTCTGGTTAGGTCTCAGAAAGACTTTTTTTAGGGTCCCTACTCCCTTTTCATCTGAGCTTTACACTTGACTTCGGCTATGAATTCCCAAAAGGCAGGCAGGCAATGGGGGAGGGACCATGGATGAAAAAATAAGAACTAACAGGAGACACTCAGATTATATATTTATTTTATATAAAGAAATGATACATATGTAATTTTAGATTTTCTTCCGAATTAGAGTTCTGAGGCTATAGAAAACCTATTTTTAACACCCCCTTCTCTCATAACGGCCTTGATTGCTCAAATTGCTTCTAATTGGGTGGCACACATTACTGGAGACGAAGGACGAATGACAAGCAGCCTTCATTCTTTTGCAGATTTAGATAATGTCTCTGGATGAATATCTTTTCTGATCAGGAAGAACAGGAAAACTCTTAAACTGCCTGCAGTTTTCATAAGGGGTTTGTGCAATAGGGGGAAAATGTCCTGACCATCACACAAGCATGCAAATTGATGGCATTTTACAGAAAGCACCGCATAATAATCTAGTGCCACCGTTTTTCCTCCCGGATCTGTCATGGTACAAAGAGTAAACACACTTTTTTTTTCTTTCTTTTCTTTTCTTTTCTTTTCTTTTTTCTTTCTTTCTTTCTTTTTTTTTTTTTTAACTCACTTAGCCTTCCTTCCATCTCCTATTTGGGATCTGTAAAAGTTTTCAGTAAACCTCTTTAAAACATATACGTTATCCATATCCCCCTTCCCCTTGTCCAAGGTTTGGTCGGCCCTTAGTGCCCTTGGTGCCGCGTGCCAGCCCTGACAGCCGCGAGCAAGGTCATTATTACCTCGCACACAGGCGCGTTTCAGAGTCAGCGACTGGTGAATACCCAGGGTCTCCGGGCTATTGGACCACCGAGAAGTGTAACCCCAACTTGAGATTGTTGAAGGCAAGCTTCCAAGGTGAGAGCTGGGTTTCCTTAGGCGCTTTCCGGCCGATCCCGGGTGGGGCACCTCAGAGGCTAGCACTCATCTAAAGCTGGAAGAAGCTGAAATATTATGGACACCTGAACAAATCCGAGACACACATGATGTCTAAACTGCAGTTTCATTTTTTCACTACTCAGAAACAAACAAACAAACACAAAAATAAAGTCATTGTTCTAGGCCAGAGGAAATGTGCCAAGAGGAAGTCACCCTTTCTGTTTCAACTTCAAAGGCAATGAATTTTTCTTGCAATTCTTTTATTTTAGAAAAGAAAACCCAGAATGGCAGGGACAAGCCCCTCCAGGCCACTTTAAATTTCATCACAGTAGAGTCCTGGGCGGAGAGTGAAGATCCTGGGGTAAGGGTGTTTGTGGGTCTTTTGAATGGAAGCCCACCCAGGGCACCTGCCTGCAGAGTAGGGCGTTGGCACCGCCCGGGGCGGTAGCCCGCCGCCTGCGCCTTTCCACCACGCCCAGGCACAACTTTCCTTTTCTCTGTGTGCATCAAAGTAAGAATGCCCCAATTTTTGAGAAATCTAACACTTCTGCTGCATCAAAGGCCCATTGGCTCTATAGTTTCACATTTTACATTGGTCCTGAGAATGAGGTTATTAGTCTCATAAGAAAAGATTGAGCAGTGAGAAATGCTCAAAGATGGAATTCCAAATTGGCCCCTGCAGTAGGAGTGTGCCGCACCCCGGCCTTGACTGGGTCGCCAAATACTGTCGAAACTTTCTGGCTGCCTTTAGAAAGTCCCCTCTACTAGTCACTTGACGGGCAGGAGGTGCAACGCGGAGGGAAACATCACGGATTGGGGGTACTGGCAACTTTTAAAAGGTCTGAAAAATCCCTCCGATTTAGGGGATGCTTTTCCGCGGCAGTTTAAAAACTGGAAGGCAACATACAAGCTTCTACTTTAAAAATGTAGCCCTGGTGATCCAATCCCGATCTTTTGGCTGGCAAAAACGCAATTGCCTGAAAACGAAATTGGCATTCGAATAGGGTCAGGTAAAGCTCAGAGTCCCTGTACTCATTTTGGACTCAAGAAAAGGCGCTTCCCGTCCCTACCTCTTTTAGAAAGAGAAAGGAAAAGGAGGAGAAAGCAGAAAGAGGGGAGAGCCGAGAGCGCAAGAAAGAAAGAAAGAAAAGAGGGGGATATTTAGCAAGTTAAAAGGTTAAATGTTGGAACAGATTTGTAAATATATAGACAACCCTCGTTATTTGGATGTGTGATAATGCCTTTTTGTGGCGCTGTCTGGCTGGGAGGCTGCAGAGGACCGCTCCCCGGCACTTTCTGCACTAGGAAATGAACTGTAAGCTCATGGACTCGAAAAACAAAAACAGGGCTACCCTCCTTTGGAGGAAAGGGGATTCTCCCTCTATTCGGTCATTGAAAAATAAAAAGAAAAGAAGAAAAAAGAAAGTAAAAGGAAAGCAGGAGCAATGAGAAGATTTTATTTTTCTTAGGTATGATTTTTCAGGGAGCAACCCAGAAAGCTATCTTCAGGCTGAAATAATTTCAAAGTATTGTTTAAGCGGATGACATTCTCCAGCACTCAGTTATCCATTGTGCATCTATTATTTCTTTGAACTCAACTCTCCTGTCTAACAAGGGAGTGTGTGTGTGCCTGTTGTGTATGTGTGTGTGTTTAGAAAACCTCGGTTCTCCAGTGGTGCTTCCGTGGCTGAATAGGGTGGTTTTCTTTCGTTTTTCTCACATTGATGTTTTCTGGACAACTGTACTGAGCGCTGTTGATGGCATCGGTGCTCTGCCCGTGCCCGTGGGCGGAGGACATAGGCTGTGGGTGTGTCCCGCCCGCAGGCGCGCGTGCGTGCGTGTGCGTGTTTGTGTGTGTGTGTATACTCGCATTCTCTGGTGTGCATCAAATGGAGTCTTTTTTCTTTTCTTGCCCGTGTCTGCGTCCTGCGTATATTAGTATTATGCAAATAGAGTCATTTCGCTTGAGTTTTTTTTTTTTTGGAGGGGGAAGGGATGAACTATTTTAATTCTTCTCTAGCATTTTCTCGCAGTCTTTCCACTGAGTGTGAATTCATTTGGATGCCTTTTCTGAGGTTCGTGTGTGTTTGTGTGTGTGCGCGTGTGTGTGGAGGGGGAGACTGCGTGACGGTCAGTGGGTGTGGTGTGTGCCTTGGTGTGTGGGAGAGCGTGCACAGTCTGTGAGGACCTTGTGAGCGATATGTGTTCTCTCCAGGTGTTCTGTTTGTCTTTGCCTCCCGTGCTTTGCGTTCTCAGAGGTGATTATGTGCACATTTACATATATGTGCCTATTCTCCTGCATTCATGTATTGTCTTTCTCCACAATCCACACATTTCATATAGACTCTCTTATCTTTTGGCAAAGTGCCTTTTTATTCCTCGAAGAATATTTATTGATGTGATAATCTGAAATGAAAAGTGGTCTCCCATGAAGGAGATGGAAGAGAAAGGAGTGTTCATCTTTCTTAATAGACGGGGCAGAGCCAGTTGACTGGATCACAGGGTTTCTCTGCACTTTCTGCGTGTGTGTCTGTGTATGGGGG
>NW_012101887.1:1219834-1227759 GCF_000951045.1 Mandrillus leucophaeus | reverse complement strand
GGGGCGGGGGCGAGGGAGGAGGGAAAAGGAACCTTTAACCAGAACAAAGATAGGCCATCGCGCCCCCTTGCGGACAGGCTGCATATCGCGCCGACCAGGCCCGCCCCGGCTTTCTTTAGTCGAATGAATCTTGTAATTTCTTCCGTTAAACCATTCAGGAGTCGTCTCTCAGACCCAGCCCCCGGCCATCAGCCAATCACCAGGCGCCATGCAAATCACCTCTTCCGTTCTCTAAACCCGCGTCAGCCGCAGCGGCTGCTCTGGCGGCCCCGCCCCAGCCTCATTTCCTCCGCTCCCCTCCCCTTCCCTCCTTCGCCCCCGCCCGAGCAGCTGCCGGGGAAGAGGGCAGTGCTGGGTGCCTCATGCATATGCAGACCGATCCTCCTCCTCCCTCCACCTCCTGCCCCCTCCTGCCGCCTCCTCCTCCCTTCCCCGCACCGCCACCGCCTCCTCCCGTTTCCCCTGCCGCGCCCGCGCTCCTGGACGTGCAGTTCTCCGAGCTCTGGTCCCGAGCAGCTGTTTCTCAGAAGAAGGCCTACGTGCGCTCTTGGAGCAGACGAGGGAAAGGGAGGAAGGCTCTACCCTTAAAATCCTCTCGAAGGTCAAGTTTGAGGCTTGCCGAACGGAGGAGAAAAGTGTCGAAAAATGCCGCTACAGGGTTTGCGGGAAGGTTCTGCACGGAGACTGAGTTGGAAATGCCTTTCTCCCCCTAAACACCAGATTAATTTCTCTGAAACACACAGTGTATTGGTCACGTCCAAAGGATGATGATAGATGGTTTTGTAAGCCCAGAGTACAGTGTGCATTTGTCTTGTATATCAAGGCTACAACGAAACCACGAAGAACTGGAGAGGAGATCAGCCAGCGTTAGATCTGCTTAATAGGAGCGGGGAGAGCGAGTGAGGAGTGGAGATGGGGGCGGGGCGAGTGGTGGCCCAAGACCTGCTGCAGGTGGGCTGTTCCCTGTCGGCTCCTGGACTAGGACTGGTAAGCCGACTAAGAGCGCAAACGGGGACCCATGAAAAGAAAAGAAAAAAATTCCTCGAGAAAAAACAAGACCCGGGAATAGTTTGTTACTGTTATTTACATCCAGACTCTGGTTTCCCGGCCCTTTACAGCTGCTGGTGAAGAGTATTCAAGCTTTAAATACTGCTCTGAACTGACCTTGAGGCACATTGAGAGGAAAAATCACTGGAGAAAATCGCGGTTTGTGTAGTGCTTTGAGATCCTCTAACGCGAAAGCAAGAGAATTGTGAAGTGACCTTGTTTCATAGATTTCTTTACGTCCACACTGGAATACTAAAGGACTTTTCAGTGAGAATTGAGTCAGTTCCCCCTTAAATCTTACACCGTGGAGAAGTGAGTAGAGAGCCCAAGATTTAAAATAACATTTTGTCAGCTTTTATTCTTTCAACACATTTTTATGGAGTGGTGCTTATTGTGTGCCAGGTACACAGCATCTTTTTCCATGCGAAACACATTTCGCAGGCAGTGATTTGCAGGTGTACCGGAAATTAGGGAAAGGGATAGGAATTCTGGATGCTTTTTGTTCTGGAATTGCTCATCGTGTCGCAAGAAGAAGAAGAGATATAATAACAGATAAATGTGGCACAGTGTAACTTGGAGCATGGAAACAGCTTAAATATCTGTCAAAAGTGCAGTGAATTAATATATTGGCATATTCCTACAGTGAAATACTCTTTAAGAATGGACTGTCTTAAAAGCAATGTTGTATGAAAAAAAGCAAATTGCAAAAAACGCATGTGATATTGGCCGGGCGTGGTGGCTCACGCCTGTCATCCCAACACTTTAGGACATCGAGGAGGGTGGATCACGAAGTCAGGAATTTGAGACCAGCTTGGCCAAGACGGTAAAACCCCGTCTGTACTAAAAATACACAAATTAGCCAGGTGCGGTGGCGGAGGCCTATAATCCCAGGTACTCGGGAGGCTGAGGCAGGAGAACCGCTTGAACCCTGGAGGCAGAGGTTACAGTGAGCCGAGATCGCTGCATTCTAGCCTGGGCTACAGAGCAAGACTCCGTCTCAAAAAAATGTGACATGTAATATTAACATTAATGATTAATTGATGTATATTTTTGTATACATCAATGTATACATGATGTATATATTTAATTGATGTAATATTAATATCTATTAACATAAAATTATCCTCCCCGTAACAAAATTTGTTGGTACATAACTATGTAATAAAAATATAAAAGCATATTGGGGAAGAATGCGTGCCAACCCAGCATGGAGGAGACCCCTGAAAGAGAAGGATATTGGCTGTATGAGTAATGTTTATTTTCTTTAAAAAAAAAAAAAATCTTAGAAAGAAGCGGGAACATAGAGAGTTATGGGGAGGCTTTATAGAAGAGTTGACATTGAAGCTAAATTCTTGAAAGTGATAAGCAGGAGTTTAGTGGAAATATTTGAAAGACAATTCTTGAATACATGAGAATGAGAAATAAACTATGTGAAGTGTTTACACTTTTGATATTTAGTTTAACTACAGTAAAATTCACTTTTTCAGGGATATAAATTCTTTGAGTTTTACCAATGTGTAATGTAATCACGACCACAAGCAAGAAATAGAATTCCATCATCCCCCAAAACTTCTTTGTGCTGCCCTTTGTAGTCAATCCCTCCCTATATCCTGTAACCCTGGAAACCACTGATCTCTTTTCCATTCCTGTAGTTTTGTCTTTTACAGAATGTCATATAAATAGAATCATACAGCATGTAGCTTTCTTCTGTCTGGCTTCTTTTTACTAGCATAATGAATTTGATCTTCATCTGTGTTGTTGAGTGTATCAACAGTTGGCTCTTTTTGATTGCTGAGTATTATTTCATTGCATGAATGTACCACAGATGGTTTATCCTTTTAACGGTTGTTGAAGGCCATTTGAGTTGTTTCTGATGTACAGTTTCTTGATTCCAGGGACTGGGTTCATAGTTGTCATGTATACTGGGGATCTTCTGTGAATGGCTATTGTATTACATGTAATTAGTGTGTACAGTTATTTCCCCTGAGAAGCTAATCTATAATTTGGTGTTACTGTGTAGAGCTAGGTAAAAACCTACCCAGCCAACTATATAAAAAAACACACATGTTGACAGTCTTTCAGAAGTTGCGTTTCAGCTTACTTACTGTAGTGAGTTCAATAGAAGAGACTCACTAAAGATGCCGGTTGATGATCAGCATGTGTGAACTTACATGTATGTAGTGGAGGATTTAAATTTCTTATTCTTTGAGCACCTATGGATTTCCTAGTGTGGAATTATTCCTTGTTTCTAAATATTTCCTAAATTCTCCTTGAAAGATTAACCTTTTCTTTCTGAGGTCTGAGTGGATCTTTACTGGCAGGCAGCGTCCCCATACATTTGATACACGATGACAAATTCACATCCCCAGTGAAGGAGCTCTGAACACTTGTAAGGATTCACAGTAATTCCAGATTCTGGTCTGTACTGTCAACACTCAAGTGTTTAATTTCCTCTTGTTTGTTTCTCATCAGGACCCTGAAAAGCTGATAGCTGGGGTACATAGATTGGGTGCTGAGTTCAGGCACAAAGTAAGGAAGCCTGTGGATACACAAGCACTTATTAATGTATCCCTTGAATTCCAACGTCAAATATCAACTCTTTGTTTATATTTATAGCCTTATTTATTTATTTAAAAAATCTCTAGTTCCTCATGGCTATCTGAAAGCTCTCTTTTGAAGGCAGCTGTAAGAGTCCATAATGTGCAAGATGGTAAGAAGAAGTGTAAATAAACATTCACAGATTGACGACCTTTTGGGTGTGGTTCAGAGTCAAGAAAGGACAATCCCAACTGTAAAGACTGTTGGCAGTATTGGGATTGAAGGGGTGCTATTGTCCAATCCTAGTGCTCTTGCTGGAATAGGCTGTGTTTTGAACTTAAAATTGTATCCGGTTGCTAAATGTGAGACTGCATGTCATCCCTAGTTTTAGTTCTTCTAATCAGCATCACCCTCTGGCAAATGACACTAGAAAAAAGTTTTAACTAATAATTCAACTAAACAAATAGTAAAATAAACAATAGGAATTTCCTTTGGATACATTCTTAAGTAAACATTATAAAGGTTATAAATCAAGGGATGTAAATGCCACATTTTGACTTTGTTGAGCTCTGTGCCACCTTGGGAAAAAAGCCTACTCTATTTGTACCACAATTTTATCTCTTATAAAAGGGCAGAGGACTAAACATGTTGCTATTTATGATTTAAGATTCCCCCGGCAAGAAGCACTTTATGAACGCTAGACTTTGCTGTGATAGAGCTCTTTCATTAATCATGCCAAATGCAATGATTGAGGCATCCACTGTTTTCCCAATTAATTATAACACACCCAAGCTTCATGTTTGCCGGTGCACTTTGAAGATTTTGAAAAGTGGCCATTTCCTCAAAATAACGTAGTTTACAGCCCTTATTCATACAAGGTAATTTAGAGCATGCACTCATAACTTGTTTAGTAAGCATGTCCAAGCTAAGAAGTGTTGGCCCTGTGAAGCTCATCAGTCCAGTGACTTAACAGTAGTTCTTCCATTAATAGAAGATCACCAGCTGGGTGCGGTGGCTCACGCCTGTAATCCCAGCACTTTGGGAAGCCAAGGTGGGCAGATCCCAAGGTCTGGAGATTGAGACCATCCTGGCTGACACAGTGAAACTCCATCTCTACTAAAAATACCAAAAAATTAGCTGGGCATGGTGGCAGGCACCTGCAGTCCCAGCTATTTGGGAGACTGAGGCAGGAGAATGGCCTGAACCCAGGAGGTAGAGCTTGCGGTGAGCCGAGATTGTGTCACTGCACTCCAGCCTGGGCAACAGAGCGAGACTCTGTCTTAAAACAAAACAAAACAAAACAAAACAAAACAAAAAAACAAACAACAAAAAAAAACCAAGCAAGCGAAGGTCACCTTTGTGCTTTGTGCTATACATAAATTGGTGCTGACTTAGTACCAAGACTGTGATTTCTAATGAAAATTAAACTATTGATGGAAAAAGAAAAAACAGAAAAAAAAAAGAAGAGACATCTTCCAAATGACCACCAATTTCATAATCATGGATTAAGCCAGTGAAGCTTTTTCTCTTGCAAGCACTGTGTTTTAAAATGAGATTCTGTTTAAGAGGGTTACAGTAGCGTAATGTAAATTGGTGGCTATGGCTTTTTAAACTCTGGTTCTTTCTCCTGTAAAGCAGCATAAGTGAATGCCTTATCATAATGTCGGAATAATGACATCTCAAGGCCTGTGTGCTGCATTCACAAGCAAGGAGAGTCCCAGAACGAGGTTGACTCAGCAGTACCTGACCAGGCTGCTTAATGCACTGATGAATACCATTGCCCCTAGGAATTAAATATAGAGGTGCCTGGAGCTTGTGTAACGTTCTCTGTGCCATTTGAAAAAGGTACTCGGAGAAAAGATGGGCTGATTTTTAATTTTCATGTTTTACTCATCTGTTTAAGTACATTTATGGTTTGCTTTGCAAAATGTCAACAGACATCCCAAGTGGTTAACATTTTTAAAAGACTGAATATTCTGTATTTACTCTAATACCATTTTAAAAATGTGGTCATCAATGCCTACAGGTTCATCTGTTAAGACAATCCATTCAAATGATTATTAAAAAAATAAACTCCATAACATTTTTTGTTATTTTCCCCATTGTCTCGAATTCTCATTGATTAGAATTCCAGCAAGATGGAAGTAAATGTTTCATTTTAGTTTTGGTGTATTTAGGAAGGACTCCAAGTGAAATTTCCATCTATAAGATGGCTAAAGGATACTCGGAGAAGGAATTATCTGTTACCTACTAGTATTAGTGTCCCTTATTATATTATACACACCATTATACATTTGTATATTATATACTCAATGATTGACAAAGCACTTTCATAAAAATTATCTCACAACAATCTTATAAGACAGATTGTTAAAGGCAATTATTATCTTTATTTTACGTTGAAAGATACTGAGGTTCAGAAATATTTAAAATAGCTGTCACTTTAAGGAGTATACTTAATGGCAAGTAGTATTCTAATAACTTTACATGTTTTAATTCCTTTGATCTACACAGCAGCTGCAGGAAGTGGATAGTGTTATCATCATCCTCATTTTATAGATTAAACCACAAAAGTACAGAGAAGTCAAGTAGCCTGTCCAAAGGTGCACAGTGGGCAAATGGTAGAGTCAGATGGTGATACACCCAGTCTAATTCCAGATGGAAGTGCCTACTCATCACATCTCTCTGCTTATCCAAGGTTCAGCAACTTGCCTCAGGAAATTTGTCCATTAAGTATTGAATCCTGAATTAGAGCACGGGTCTCCTGACTTCCAGCAAAAATGCTTTTCCATCATGCATTTTGTTGTGACTTCTCTCATTATCTTTTGTCTTATCTCATGTTATGTTTTACTAAGTTGTGTACTTCTCATCCTCCTCTTAATGGAATGTGAGTTTCCTCAGTGTCAAAAAGAGAGGATGATTCTTTTTATATGTGGTCTTTCCCCTTCATACCTGAAAATTCTAATAACACAAGAGGTAGACTTTTAAAATGTGTTAAGTTGAATCAACATCGTAGAACTCTCTGAACACTTTAAGCCTAAAACTTACAATTGGAATTTTGGTGACATAAAAATAGTTGACAATGGGAATGGGACAGTAATTAAACTAAAAAAGGAAAGGAATGATGTAATAGAAAGAAGCAAGATAACAACAAAACAACAATGTTCATACAGCCCTTACTATGTGCTACACACTTTTCATGGATCAACCTATTCAGTCCTTACAACAATCTATTATTATCTCCATTTTGTGAATGGAAAGACAGGCGCAGAGGTTAGATAATCAGTCCACAAATACATGTGTTTGTGGGCATATGTATGTAATACAGGGAGGGAAAAAAAAGCGATATATATTGCTTGATTTCTCCACCTCCCAAGTCAAGAATTTCCTGTGGTTTTCTGGGTGTATGTATTTGTTTGACTTTTGTCAGGTAGTTTCTATTCTATATGCCCTATTCTACTGATTTTTCTTCCTCCAGTCTAGTCTCTGCATAACACCACAATTATTTTTCTAAAATACATATTTGATCCTGCTCCTCCTTGGTTTAGAATGTTTTTTGACTCCTGACCACTTACAAGTTATGTGACCTGCAACACCATAGCCCTGTTTTACATTTTTATAATCATTTTTGCCTTTTTCCCTAGACCTTTTATTATGATTATATTTAAACCCTCTTTCATCCCTGGGTGGACCATGTACTTTAACTCTTTTGTGACTTTACCCAGGTTGTTCGCTGTACCTGGAATGTTGTTCCGCTCATTTTTACCTGGCGAATTACACTGATCCTGCAGGATGAAATTCAAATGTATTTCTTTTTGGATTTTTTTATGATCCGCAGATAGAATTAATATATAACTCTATTAATATATACATTTGACCCTTGCACAACATTGGTTTGAACTGCACAGGTCCACTTATATGTGGATTGTCTTCTGCCTCTGCCACCCCTGAGATAGCAAGACCAATCCCTCCTCTTCCTTCTCCTCAGCCTACTCAAGGTGAACACAATGAGGACAAAGACCTTTATTATGATCCATTTCCACTTAATAAATAGTATATTTTCTCTTCATTCTTAAGATTTTCTCTTTCTTTCTTTCTTTCTTTCTTTCTTTCTTTCTTTCTTTCTTTCTTTCTTTCTTTCTTTCTCTCTCTCTCTGTCTTTCTTTCTTTCTTTCTTTCTTTCTTTCTTTCTTTCTTTCTTTCTTTCTTTCTTTCTTTCTCTCTCTCTCTTCTCCTTCTCCTCCTCCCTCCTCCTCCTCCTCCTCCTCTCCTTCTTCTTCTTCTTCTTCTTCTTCTTCTTCTTCTTCTTCTTCTTCTTCTTCTTCTTCTTCTTCTTCTTC
>NW_012101887.1:1209245-1219784 GCF_000951045.1 Mandrillus leucophaeus | reverse complement strand
TCTCTCTCTCTCTCTCTCTCTCTCTCTCTCTCTCTCTCTGTCTTTTGAGACAGGATCTTGATCTGTCACTCAGGCTGGAGTGCAGTAGCATGATCACAGTTCACTGCAGCCTTGAACTCGTGGCCTCAAGTGATCCTACTACCTCAGCCTCCTGAGTATCTAGAACTAAAATCATGTGTTGCCATGCCTGGCTATTTAAAAAACTTTCTTTTTAGAGATGGTGTCCCGTTACATCGCCCAGGCTGGTCTCAAACTCCTGTACTCAAGCAATCCTCCTGCCTCAGCCTTCCAAATTGCTGGGATTACAGGCATAAGCCACCATGCCTTATGATTTTCTTAATAATCTTTTCTTTTATCTAGCTAACTTTATTGTAAGAATACAGTATACAATATATTTATCACACATAATATGTGTTAATTGACTTTATGTTATCGATAAGATTTCCAGTTGATAGTAAGTTATTAGTTAAGTTTGGGGGGATTTAAAAGTTATATGTCAATTTTCAACTGCCTGGGAGGCTGGTGTCTCTAACCGTCACATTGTTTAAGAATCAATTATACTACAATTTAACAGCAGCAGCAGCAGCAGCAGCAGCTAACATCTAGTAAATGCTGAAATGCTACAATTCGGTTATTGTTGATGAAGAAAATTAGATGCAGAGGCTCTATGTAACTTGCCCAAGATCACTTGGGTAGTAAATTTTCAGACAGATCTGTCCGACCCCCAGCCCCCAAAACCATAAATTTAACCACTTTGCTTTACTTTCTCCACTGATACCCCCAGTTTATTTACCCTTTCTCTTCAATAATATAAACTCTAGATAAAGAATTTTTTTTCCTGTTGAATCAGAACTGGCTTGAATTTTATCTTTTTGATAGGCATAAACTTCAATATCACACTCTCGAAGTACCTCTCTCCCCTCTTCTGTATTACTCAGGAGTTCTTCAGGTTTACAGAATCCCCAAGGGAAATCATTTGGCCAGTAATATGATTTGGCTCTGTGTCCCCGCCCAAATCTGGTGTTGACTTGTAATTCCCAGTGTTAAAGGAGGGGTCAGATAGGAGGTAATAGAATCATGGGGGTGAACTTCCCCCTTGATCTTCTTGTGACATAATTCTCATGACATATGGTTGTTGTAAAGTGTGTGGCACCTTCCTCTTTGCTCTCTCTCTCCTGTTGCCATGTGAAGGTGTGCCTTCTGCGTTAATTATAAGTTTCCTGAGACCTGCCCTGCCATGCCTCCTGTACAGCCTGTGGAACTGTAAGTCAATTAAACCTCTTTTCTTTATAAACTACCCAGTCTAAGGTAATTCTATATAGCAATGTGAGAATAAAGTAATATAGAAAATTGGTATTAGAGAAGTAGTGCATTCCTATAAAGATGCCTGAAAATGTGAAAGTGACTTTGGAACTGGGTAATGGTCAGAAGTTGGAATAATGTGGAGGGATCAGAAGAAGACAGAGAGATGAGGGAAAGTTTGGAAATTTCTATAGACTTGTTGAATACTTGTGACCAAAATGCTAATAGTGATATGGACAATGAAGTCCAGGCTGAAGTTATCTCAGATATTAGGAACTTATTGGGAACTGGAGTAAAGGTCACTCCTGTTATGCTTTAGCAAAGAGTCTGGCAGCATTGTACACATGATCTAGAGATCTGTGGAACTGTGAACTTGAGATAAACGATTTAAGGTCTCTAGTGGAAGAAATTCCTAAGCAGCAAAGCATTCAAGAGGTAACCTGGCTGCTTCTAAAAGCCTACACGCATTTGCATAAACAAAGAAATAACGTGAAACTAGAACTTATATTTAAAAGGCAAGCAGAGCATAAATATTTGGAAAATTTGCAGCCCAACCATGCAGTAGAAAGGAAAAACCCATTTTCTGGGGAGAAACTCAAGTCTGCAGAAATTTGCATAAGTAGAAAGGAGCTGAATGTTAACAGCCAAGATAGTGGGGAAAATGCTTCCAGGCCATTTCAGAGACCTTTGTAGCAGCCCCTCCCATCACAGACTTGGAGGCCTAGGAAGGAAAAATTGTATTTTTTCCTGGTTTTGTAGGCCAGTCCCAAGGCCCCACTGCCCTGTGTAGCCTCAAGACATGGTGCCCTGCATTCCAGCCACTTCAGCTCCAACCATGGCTAAAAGGGCCAATATATAGCTTGAGTCATTGCCTCAGAGGTTGCAAGTCCCAAGCCTTGGGGTGGCTTCCATGTGGTATTGGGCCTGTGGGTGCACAGAAGACAAGAGTGGAGGTTTTCAAGCCTCTGCCTATATTTCAGAGGATATATGGAAAGGCTTGGATGTCCAGGCAGAAGTCTGCAGCAGGTACTAAACCATCATAGGGAACCTCTACTAGGGCAATGTGGAGGGGAAACGTGGGGTTGGAGCCCCCACACAAAGTCCCCACTGGGGCACTGCCTAGTGGAGCTGTGAGAAGAGGATCACCATCCTCCAGACCCCAGAATGATAGATCCACCAACAGCTTGCACCGTGTGCTTGGAAAAGCTGCAGGCACTCCATGCCAGCCTGTGAAAGCAGCTGCAGGGGCTTTACTCTGCAGAGCCACAGGAGCAGAGCTTCCAAAGGCCTTAGGAGTCCACCCTTGCATCATTGTGGCCTGGATGTGAGACTTGTAGTCAAAGGAGATGATTTTGGAGCTTTAAGGCTTAATGACTGCCCTAATGGATTTTAGACTCTCATGGGCTTGAAGCTCCTTTGTTTTGGCCAATTTCTCCTTTTCAGAATGTGCGTATTTACCCAATGTCTGTACCCCCAATGTATCTTGAAAGTAACTAACTTGTTTTTTTATTTTGCAGGTTCATAAGCAGAAGGGACTTACCTTGTCTCAGATGAGACTTTGGACTTGGACTTTTGAGTTAATGCTGGAATGAGTTAAGACTTTGGGGGACTATTGGGAAGGCACGATTGTGTTTTGAAATGTGAGAAGGACATGAGACTTGGGAGGGACCATGGGTGAAATGAGATGGTTTGTATCTGTGTCCCCAACCAAATCTCATGCTGAATTGTAATCCCCAGTGTTGGAGGAGGTGCCTGGTAGGAGGTGATTGCATCATGGAGGTGAACTTTTCCCTTGCTGTTCTCATGATAAAGTTCTCGCAAGATCTGGTTGTTGTAAAGTGTGTGGCACCTTCCCCTTCACTCTCTTTCCCCTGTTACAATGTTAAGATGTGCTTGCTTTCCCAATGTTAAGATGTGCTTACTTCCCCTTCACCTTCCACCAGGATTATAAGCTTCCTGAGGCCTCCTCAGTAATGTCTCTTGTAACAGTCTACAGAACTGTGTGTCAAGTAAACCCCTTTTCTTTATAAACTACCCAGTCTCAGGTACTTCCACATAGCAATGTGAGAATGAACTGATATAGCCAGTCTTTTCCTAGAAGAATCCTGGTGCCTGGTATCTTCTAGGGCCTTGTGGTATTGCTTCCTTTTACCACATTGCACTGCACAGAGCTCTAGGCCAGGATGATCCCTTGAATAAGGGTGATTTCCTCATGATTCAGATGTTGGTGCCTATCTTTTTATTTCATATATCATCCAAAGACCCACCAAAGATACGCCATGCTAGGGGGTATTCTCCAACTTCAGATTCCAACTTTGAAGGACAGAATAGAAAACTTCATTCCATCCTCTTGCTGCAGTGGCAATAATAAAGTACCACCTAAGTCTTCAGCAGGTCATTCTGTTAAGCAGTTAAGTCTTCAGTGGTACACCCCATTTATAAAACAAAAATGCAAAAACTTAATTATATGCACAAATGAAAGTTTCTCTTTTTATAGGAGTCACTTGTTATATTACAATTATGCTGCCATTGTTCAAGCATTTTTTGAATTCTTCTTCAGATTTTTTAGAGCCTACAGTCCCATCTTTTTGTTACTTTTAAAGAGAGCAAATATTTATACTTGAAAATGGATTTTATTTTGGAAAGAGCCCAATATTATTTGGTTTAGTCTTTTGAACAAAATCAGCATGAAAAACTGTTTTTGGTAGAAAAGGAGGTGAAACTAGAAAGTAATGACACATTTTTTGAGTCTTACTGAGGCCAGAAGGGGATTTCCAAATACAGTGCCAGCAATAGAGTATGAGGGTAATAAGTATATAGCTCCCTAATGTGACAACACTAAGAATGAGAAATTTGAATACAAATATTCTGGTGTATTTGTGGCCAACCTAGTCTAATTACATCTATGAAGGCACAGCTTGCACATTTTGTCCAAAATTCTTGTTAAGACTATCTAGCTGTAGACCGATGCATCTCAAATTTATTGTGAACCCGAATCCCCTGAGTTGTCATTAAAATCAGATTTGCTTCAAGATTTGAATGTCCTGGGTCCTGAGAATCCGCATTTCTTACCACTCCCAGGTGAATTTGCAGATGGATATTGCTACCCATGCTAAGTTACACTTGGGTTGGTTTGTTCCTTAGTAAAATATTTGTTTGTGCTCATGTACATATGAACTTTGCATTGCTACAGAGAATTTTTTGTGTACTTTATCGATAAAGAAGCAGCAACGACCTGTGCCATTTTCCTTACATTGGATGTTTTCTTTGTTCAGAATGTAACAGAAATTTCCATAGAAGTATGAAAAAGTAGTTTAAATCTTCAACTTAACTAATTATTACATAGCAGATATTATCACATGAGAAAAAGCAAAGTACACTTTGATATATTTAAAGCTGCTATTTCTGATTTGACAGTTTTTGAAACTGATGTGACAAAAGTGCTCTTGCTAGCTGGCTAAAAACAAAATCTTTATTTCACAGCTAAAATGTAAATAGCTAAGATGTAATCGGAGGACTAAATTTCACAGCCACAAAAACACAGCTATGAAACATAACTTTAGAGTTTAATAAAGGCAAATAGTTTTGTACACTAATAATGGATATTAGAAATAAAGATGAGAATGATTTTGTTAGAATTTTTTAGTGTTTACATACCTTCACTAATATTGCCTGTTTAATTGAGAATATTCTCAAGTTACCTGCCATAAATGTGTTTATTGGATGCTTACTAGGTGTATCCTTCCAGGAATTAGTGATACAAAAATGAATGTGATACTATATCTTTAAAAAGTTTTTAAAATTACATAATATGTTCGATTTTTGAGTTAATTCTTTTTATATTTATAGAACTAGTGCATGCAAATTTGAAAAAAATACTAGAAAATACAGAAAAAGGTTAAAAAGTCAAATATACATTATTAAAAAATCACATCACTGTTAACAATTTTATGTTATATTTTAAGTTTTCATTGATCTAATTCTAAGTATTATTACTATTGGCATGTTGGTGCACTTTTAAAAACACTGTGGCCACAACTCTTGCTGGACAGTGTCAAGATATATTCAAGTAAAATTTTTATACCGGTCCTGGCCTCAGCTGAAGTTTTGAAACCCACAATAACTTTGTGTACGGTGTGTGTAGGTGCATATATACATCTTTAGGGTGAGGAATCGGATTTTCTATGGGATCACCCCTTTCCTAATATTTGAAGGTTATTTTAGGTCGCAGTAAGGAACTGTAGAAGTAGCTGGGGATTCCATTTAATTTTAGATATGCATAGACCAGAGACCCTTTATGATATAACTGAGTAATATCACCAGAACTACTAACATACATATGTGTTCTGCTTCCTCAGTTTTGTGATAAAGTTTCTGAATTTTGATAATGTTGAATTGGGTGTCAGTGTATCTGGTTCTTTACTAAAATCTGTTGCACATTTTTCTCATCTGTAAAATAAGGTACATAAACTACATGTTTTCAGAGTTTTCTTGAAGTTTTGGAATTCTGCTTATTAAAATTCTTGTTTTGCAAGTAAATGGATCTATACTGCTAGGTACCTTCCTATATCTTTGATAATAACCTTTAAATCAATGCCAACCTAAGGTGTCTTTTAAAATCTCAAATCTACAGTAATAATTTAGGACAGGGTCTGGTAAACTACTGCCTGCAGGCCAAATATGGCTCATTTCCTGTTTTTGTAAATAAAGTGTTATTGAAACACAGCCACATCTATTCACTTAGGTATTGTTTATGACATATTTCGAGGTACAGTGGCAGGGTTGGGTATTGTGACAACCCAATGGCAGGGTTGGGTATTGTGACATAGTCTCTTGTGACAGAGACTATATTTACTAACTGAACCATCACAGGAAAAACTTATTAACCCTTTATCTAGATTAATAACTTTCTGGATTGATAAACATGTTTTCCTTCAGATACTTATAGTGACCATGAATAAGTATGATATCATAGTTATCATGATAACAGGAAGTATGGATATGGAAAATATGCTTGGGTCATTTGAAGCAGCTCTTTTTTTTTTTAAATTTAGGGTTATTCCTAAATAGACTTTATTTGGACTTGATTTCTGGAGGCCAGCTGAATCTGCATCAGGTAAATGTCATAACTCATGTCATGAGAGAAACTAGGGTGTTGGGGGGATACTCTTTGAGCCTGGCTAGATTCATCTTGACTGGCTCAGGTAGGAGTATTTTCAGTTAAAGTAGCTACCTTTTGTAATAACGACCAGGCCAAGAAAGCCACGGATTTTAAATATCGTAAGATTAGAGGTATTATTTCACAAAGAATAAGTATCAAAGTCATGTTTATAGTTGATATACACAGTCCTCATGAAGATTAGGCAGTGCCTTGCTCAGGAAACCAGTCCCTGGGGTCTTTGAAAGAAAATGAACCCTCTCTGTGATAAGAGGTGTAAATCATCAAGTATTTAGGAGGGAAGTGAGTTGCAGCATTACTGGTGAAGATGTTCTAGTTGACCCATAATTACCTACCCTTTCCAAGACCACTGACTCAGAGGAAGGCTAGTAGAGACAGACCTCTCTGAATTCTCAATGAAGTCTGAGATGTCAGAATTTGCAAAATGAATTAGACCAAGCTGGGGACTCATGTTTTCTCAGGGGAAGAGAGGCATGTGCTATGTGGAGAGGGCCTAAAGAGAAGACAAACAAAGGAAACCCAAAGATAATTGGGTGAGAGTAAGGGAGGGAGAGGGCATTTCCTGACACCCTCTGTATTAACCCATTCTTGCATTGCCATAAATAAGTACCTGAGACTAGGTAATTTATAAAGAAAAGAGGTTTAATTGGCTTATGGTCCTGCAGACTGTACAGGAAGCACAGCAGTTTCTGCTCAGCTTCTAAGGAGGTCTCAGGAAACTTAAAATTATGGCAGAAGGCAAAGGAGGAGCCAGCACTTCACCTGGCCAGGAGTAGGTGGAAGATAGAGAGGTAGGGAGGCACCACACACTTTTAAACCACGAGATCTCATAAGAACTCGATCACAAGAACAGCACCAAAGAAATGGTGCTAAACTATTTATGAAAGATCCACTCCCATGATCCGACCACCTCCTATCAGGCCACACCTCCAGCACTGGGGATTACAATTCAGTATGAGATTGGGGCAAGAACACAGATCCAAACCATATCAGCCTCCCTAGGCCTAAATAGGGAAATCTTGCGCTTCTAGGTACTACCAAAGGTTGGTAAGTAGACTTTAATGACCTCTAAGTGTTAGACACTGCATTATTCCTTGAACCTTTGGTAAAAGTATGCTAAAGTATCCATCAGAGACCAGTTCGTGTCATTCTGATGAAAGGGTTCTGGAATGATTGTCAGTGTTAGAGAAACATTTTTATTCTGTTGATGGGAGTGTAAATTAGTTCAACCATTGTGGAAGACAGTGTGGCAATTCCTCAAGGATCTAGAACCAGAAATACCATTTGACCCAGCAATCCCATTACTGGGTATATACCCAAATAATTATAAATCATTCTACTCTAAAGACACATAAACACGTATGTTTATTGCAGCACTATTCACAATAGTGAAGACTTAAAACCAACCCAAATGCCCATCAATGATAGATTGGATAAAGAAAATGTGATACATATACACCATGGAATACTACCAGCTATGATGAGCTTTTTATCATATGTTTTTTGGACACATAAATGTCTTCTTTTGGGAAGCATCTGTTCATATTCTTTGCCCACTTTTTGATGTTTTTTTTTTTTTTTTTTTCAGTAAATTTGTTTAAGTTTCTTGTAGATTCTGGATATTAGCCCTTTGTCAGACGGATAGATTGCAAAAATTTTCTCCTATTCTGTAGATTGCCTGTTCAGTCGGATGAGAGTTTCTTTTGCTGTGCAGAAGTTCTTTAGTTCAATTAGATCCCATTTGTCCATTTTGGCTTTTGTTGCTATTGCTTTTGGCGTTTTAGTCATGAAGTCTTTGCCCATGTCTATATCCTGAACAGTATTGCCTAGGTTTTCTTCTAAGGTTTTATGGTTTTAGGTCTAATATTTAAGTGTTTAATCCATCTTGAGTTAATTTTTGTATTAGGTGTAAGGAAGGGGTCTAGTTTCAGTTTTCTGCAAATGGCTAGCGAGTTTTCTCGATATTATTTATTAAAAAGGGAATCATTTCCCCAATGCTTGTTTTTGTCAGGTTTGTCAAAGATCAAATGGTTGTAGATGTGTAGCACTATTTCTGAGGCCTCTGTTCTTCCATTGGTCTATATATCTATTTTAGCACCAATAGTATGCTGTTTTGGTTACTGTAGCCTTATAGTATAGTTTGAAGTCAGGTAGCATGATGCCTCCAGCTTTGTTCTTTTTGCTTGAGATTGTTTTGGCTATACAGGCTCTTTTTTGGTTTCATATAAAATGTAAAGTAGTTTTTTTCTAATTCTGTGGAGAATGTCAATGGTCGCTTGATGGGGATAGCATCAAATCTATAAATTACTTTGGGCAGTATGGCCATTTTCATGATACTGATTTTTCCTATTCATGAGCATGGAATGTTCTTCCATTTGTTTGTGTCCTCTTTTATTTTATTGAGCAGTGGTTTGTAGTTCTCCTTGGAGAGGTCCTTCACATCCCTTGTAAGTTGTATTGCTATGTATTTTATTCTCTTTGTAGCAATTGTGAATGGGAGTTCACTCATGATTTGGCTCTCTGTTTGTTATTGGTGTGTAGGAATGCTTGTGATTTTTGTACATTGATTTTGTATCCTGAGACTTTGCTGAAATTGCTTACCAGCTTGAGGAGATTTTGGGCTGAGATGACGGAGTTCTCTAAATGTACAATAATGTCATCTGCAAACAGAAAATTTGACTTCCTCTCTCCCTATTTGAATGCTCTTTATTTCTTCCTCTTACCTGATTTTCCTGGCCAAAACTTGAATACTATGATGAAAGGGACTGGTGAGAGAGGGCATCCTTGTCTTGTGCCGGTTTTCAAAAGGAATGTTTCCAGCTTTTGCCCATTCAGCATGATATTGGCTGAGGGTTTGTCATAATTAGCTCTTATTATTTTGAGATACATTCCATCAATACCTAGTTTATTGGGAGTTTTTAGCATGAAGGGACGTTGAATTTTATCAAAGGCCTTTTCTGCATCTATTGAGATAATCATGTGGTTTTTATCTTTGGTTCTGTTTATGTGATGGATTACATTGATTGATTTGCATATGTTGAACCAGTCTTGCATCCCAGGGATGAAGTTTTTTAATGTGCTGCTGGATTTGGTTTGCCAGTATTTTATTGAGGATATTCACATCGATGTTCATCAGGGATATTGGCCTGAAATTTCCTTTTTTTCTTGTATCTCTGTCAGGTTTTGATATCAGGATGATGCTGGTTTCAAAAAATGAGTTTGGGAGCAGTCTCTATTTTTCTATTGTTTGGAATAGTTTCAGAATGAATGGTAGTAGCTCCCCTTTGTACCTCTGGTAGAATTCGGCTGTAAATCCGTCCAGTCCTGGGCTGTTTTTGGTTGGTAGGCTATTAATTACTGCCTCAATTTCAGAATTTGTCATTGGTCTATTCAGGGTTTGACTTCTTCCTGGCTTTGTCTTGGGAGTGTGTATGTGTCTAGGAATTTATCAATTTCTTCTAGATTTTCTAGTTTATTTGCATGGAGGTGTTTATAGTATTCTCTGATGGTAGTTTGTATTTTGGTGGGATCGGTGGTGATATCACCTTTATCATTTTTTATTTTGTCTATTTGATTCTTCTCTCTTTTCTTCTGTTAGTCTGCTTAGCATTCTACCTATTTTGTTAATCTTTTCAGAAAACCACCTCCTGGACTCATTGATTTTTTGAAGGGTTTTTTGTGTCTTTATATCCTTCAGTTCTGCGCTCATCTTAGTTGTTTCTTGTCTTCTGCTAGCTTTTGAATTTGTTAGTTCTTGCTTCTCTAGTTCTTTTCATTGTGATGTTAGGGTGTCAATATTAGATCTTTCCTGTTTCTCCTGTGGGCATTTAGTGCTATAAATTTCCCTCTAAACACTGTTTTAGCTGTGTCCGAGATTCTGGTACATTGTGTCTTTGTTCTCATAGGTTTCAAAGAACTTATTTATTTCTGCCTTAATTTCATTATTTACCCAGTAGTCATTCAGGAGCAGGTTGTTCAGCTTCTATGTAGTTGTGCAGTTTTGAGTGGGTTTCTTAGTCTTAAGTTCTAATTTGATTGCACTGTGGTCTGAGAGACTG
>NW_012101887.1:1193975-1209195 GCF_000951045.1 Mandrillus leucophaeus | reverse complement strand
TTTTTTACATTTGCTGAGGAGTGTTTTACTTCCAATTATGGGGTCAATTTTAGAATAAGTGCTATGTGGTGCTGAGAGGAATGTACATTCTGTCGATTTGGGGTGGAGAGTTCTGTAGATCTATTAGGTCTACTTGGTCCAGAGCTGAGTTCAAGTCCTGAATATCCTTGTTAATTTTCTGTCTCGTTGATCTGTCTAATGTTGACAGTGGGGTGTTAAAGTCTCCCACTATTATTATATGGGTGTCTAAGTCTCTTTGTAGGTCTCTAAGAACTTGATTTATGAATCTGGGTGCTCTTTTATTGGGTGCATATATATTTAGGATAGTTAGCTCTTCTTGTGGCATTGATCCCTTTACCACTATGTAATGCTCTTCTTTGGCTTTTTTGATCTTTGTTGATTTAAAGTCTGTTCTATCAGCGATTAGGATTGCAACCCCTGCCTTCTTTTGCTTTCCATTTGTTTGGTAAATATTCTCCATATCTTTATTTTAAGCCTATGTGTGTCTTTGCACGTGAGATGGGTCTCCTGAATGCGGCACACTGATGGGTCTTGACTCTATCCAATTTGCCAGTCTATGCCTTTTAATTGGGGACATTTAGCCTATTTATATTTAAGGTTAATATTGTTATGTGTGAATTTGATCCTGCCATTAGGATGCTAGCTGGTTATTTTACCCATTAGTGGATGCAGTTTTTTCATAGTTTCGATGGTATATGATTTGGTATTTTTTTTCAGTGACTGGTACTGGTTTTTCCTTCCCGTATCTTGTGCTTCCTTCAGGAGCTCTTGTAAGGCAGGCCTGGTGGTGACAAAAGCTCTCAGCGTTTGGTTGTCTGTAAAGGATTTTATTTCTCCTTCACTTATGAAGCCTAGTTTGGCTGAATATGAAATTCTGGATTGAAAATTATTTTCTTTAAGAATGTTGAATATTGGCCCCCACTGTCTTCTGGCATGTAGAGTTTCTCTAGAGAGATATGCTGTTAGTCTGATGGGCTTCCCTTTGTGGGTAACCCTACCTTTCGCTCTGGCTGCCCTTAATATTTTTTCCTTCATTTCAAACTTGGTGAATCTGACAATTATGTCTTGGGATTACTCTTCTTGATGTGTATCTTTGTGGTGTTCTCTGTATTTCCTGAATTTGAATGTTGGCCTGCCTTGCTAGGTTGGGGAAGTTGTCCTGGGTAATATCCTGAAAAGTGTTTTCCAACTTGGTTCCATTCTCCCTGTCACTTTCAGGTACACCAATCAAATGTAGGTCTAGTCTTTTTACATAGTCCCATATTTCTTGGAGGCTTTGTTTGCTCCTTTTCATTCTTTTTTTCTCTAATCTTATCTTCATGCTTTATTTCATTAAATTGGTCTTCAATCTCTGATATCCTTTCTTCCGCTTGATCAATTCGGCTGTTGATACTTGTGTATGCTTCATGAGGTTCTCATGCTGTGTTTCTCAGCTCCATCAGGTCATTTATATTCTTCTCTAAATTGGTTATTCTAGTTAGCAATTCCTCTAACCTTTTTTCAAGGTTCTTAGCTTCCTTCCATTGGGTTAGAACATGCTCCTTTAGCTTGGAGGAGTTTGCTATTACCCACCTTCTGAAATCTACTTTTGTCAATTTGTCAAACTCATTCTCCATCCGGTTTTGTTCCCTTGTTGATGAAGAGTTGTGATCCTTTGGAGGAAAAGAGGCATTATGGTTTTTGGAATTTTCAGCCTTTTTTTTTTTGCTAGTTTCTCCTCATCTTCCTGGATTTATCTACCTTTGGTCTTTGATGCTGGTGACTTTTGGATGGGGTTTTTGTGTGGACATCCTTTCTGTTGATGTTGATGCTATTCCTTTCTGCTTGTTAGTTTTCCTTCTAACAGTCAGGCCCCTCTTCTGCAGGTCCAATGGAGTTTGCTGGAAGTCCACTCCAGACCCTGTTTGCCTGGGTATCACCAGCAGAGGCTGCAGAATAGTAAAGATTACTGCCTGTTCTTTCCTCTGGAAGCTTCCTCCCAGAGGGACACTCGCCAGATGCCAGCTGGATGTCTGATGTGTGAGGTGTCTGTCTATCCCTGCTGGGAGGTGTCTCCCAGTCAGGAGGTCTGGGGGTCAGGGACCCACTAGAGGTGGTAGTCTGTCCCTTAGTAAAGCTCAAGCATTGTACTGGTAGATCCGCTGCTCTCTTCAGAGTTGGCAGGCAGGAACGTTTAAGTCTGTTGAAGTGGTGTCCACAGCTGCCCCTTCCTCCAGGTGCTCTGTCCCAGAGAGATGGGAGTTTCATCTAGAAGTCCCTGACTGGGGCTGCTGCCTTTCTTTCAGAGATACCCTGCCCTGAGAGGAGGAATTTAGAGAGGCAATCTGGCTACAGTGCCTTTACCGAGCTGTGGTGGGCTCTGCCCAGTTCAAATTTCTCGGTGGCTTTGTTTACACTATGAGGGGAAAATGGCCTATTCAAGCCTCAGTAATAGTGGATGCCCCTCCCGCCACCAAGCTGAAGCACCCAGGTCGACTTCAGACTGCTGTGCTGGCAGTGAGAATTTCAAGCTAGTGGATCTTAGTTTGCTGGGCTCTGTGGAGTGGGATCTGCTGATTGAGACCACTTGGCTCCCTGGCTTCAGTTGCCTTTCCAGGGCAGTGAAGGGTTCTGTCTTGCTTTCGTTCCAGGCACCACTGGGGTATGAAAAAAGATTCCTGTGGCTAGCTCAGTGTCTGCCCAAATGGCTACCCAGTTTTGTGCTTGAAAACTGGTGATCTAGTCTCCTGAGGGAATCTCCTGGTCTGTGGGGGTTGTGAAGACTGTGGGAAAAGTGTAGTATCTGGGCCAGAATGCCCCCTTAATCACAGTACAGTCTCTCACGGCTTTCCTTGGCTAGGGGAGGGAGTTCCCTCACTTCTTGCACTTCCCAGGTGAGGTGATGCCCCACCCTGCTTTGGCTTGCCTTCCATGGACTGCACCCATTGTCTAACCATTCCCAATGAGATGAGCCAGGTACCTCAGTTGGAAGTGCAGAAATCACCCGCCTTCTGCGTTGATCTTGCTGAGAGCTGCAGACTGGAGCTGTTCCTTTTTGGCTATCTTGCCAGCCATCTGTTTTTTTAAACTGTAGTTTTTATTGTGTGGCTCACATATAGTGAAGAAATTTTCTTAAGTCTCTATTGGAATACTTACGGTGACAGATAATCTTTCTTTTCAGGTATGAGAGGTAGTCTGGGAAACTGGCCAACATAGTGACATTTCCTGGGCATTTAAGCTTTCCCCCCACCCACAACAATGGGCAGAATGTTTATTATTGGGACTATTCTTGGAAATCTAAGAAATTTGGCAGTGATAATCATGGTGACTCAATTTTTCTGTCTGGTTCTCTTTGAATGTGTTGTATAGACAGAGCTTATTGTTAGCCTTATTTCATTTTTCAACCTTTTATATTTTTGGAGGATGGCAGTCCTTGTTTATTGGCAAAAAGGTGGCATAAAAAGGGTGGCATACTCATGCATATGTGGGAATGATTTGAGGGTATTCTGAGGTGTCTGGACAAAGAGATGTTTCCCAACGTTTCCTTAAACTCTGTACCTTAAGGGATTCATTTCATATGCTAAACACATTTTTTTTTTCTACATTATTCTCTCTTAACAACTTAGTGTGGATAATTTTTATCTAATTTCTTTAGTTATATTTTCAGCAGATTCAACCAGTATAACAGAAATTCAAGGCAGTCAGTCTAATGAAAGAGGAGCAGAAAGGATGCAGAAAAGAAAGAGAGAAGGATATTTGTTACATTATTTTACTGTATAAATACTTCAAATACCTGTATTAGAGGCTTCATGGGTTTTCTCTCTTCAGAAGAACATTAAAAATAGTACTAAAACCAATTTACAAAAGAGGCATGAGTTGGTCATGTGACTTTTCTTTGGTTGCTATAAGGACTTTTTTTACTGAAGTTAAAAGAGAGTTTTTCTTCAATACTACAGATGAGGATCACATTTGGTATGAAATATCTACGGAGTATTCATCAATAACTTGGAGGTGCTTAGTTACATTTTTCAATATTAACATAATGAATAGATTCACAGAATCCCTCTCTTTAATTATCTGACCTCTAAAATCTTTTGTTATTTTTTGTTTCCCCATTTTTTCTGTTTCTGTTTTCTGGTACACATTTGAATGCTTGTTCTTATCTTTAAAAGTTGTAAAGTGGATTCATTCCAATCAGAAAATAAGACCACATTCATTAAGGATTACTTCAAAACATGGTATAAAGATGCTTCATTAAAAATGTTTTCTTGTAGATATATATTTTTTATCCTAGTCTTGTGGCAAATATGCCAGGAAATTTTAGTTTTCTGCAAAGGGGTACATTTGGCTTGGTATCTTATTAATACTGGTTCCAATCAGAAGTCCGTAATTTCCCTGGATCAAAAAGCATAATTTTAAAAAACATGTTGAAATGTGTATTTAGTGTAAACGCACAATTTGCTGTAAACTATGGAGTATGTTTCTAGTGAGCCATATGATAACTAGGCTGTATTCTCCCTGTGACCCTGTGAGCCCCTCTGGGGTAAGAACAATGCTCTCTTCATCTTCCTATCTCTGGAGCCTAATACAATGTTTAACATACTTCAGGTGCCTACGACCTGACATGTTGAACCAATGACTTAGTGATGATGTAATAAGAGTAAATAGGCATGCTTAGATAGGTAAATATGTAATGAGTGAAAGCAAATACTCCATTACAACTTTGTGATTCCATATGATATGGTTTGAATTTGTGTTCCTGCCCAAATCTCATATTGAATTGTAATCCCCAGTGTTGGAGGAGGGACCTGGTGGGAGGTGATGGGATCATGGGAGTGTGTTTTCCCTTTGTTGTTCTCATGACAGTGGTGAGTTCTCAGGAGATATGGTTGTTTAAAAGTATGTGGCACCTCCCCCTTCTCTATCGTCCTCCTGCTCTGGCCATGTAAGATGTGTCTGCTTCTCCTTCTGCCATGATTGAAAGTTTCCTGAGGCCTCTCCAGCCATGCTTCCTGTACTGCTTGCAAAACTATGAGCCAATTAAACCCCCTTTTAAAAATAAAATTACCCAGTTTCAGGTATTTCTTTATAGTAATGCCAGAATGGACTAATATGCCACATTGCATATGTTGCATGAGAAAATAATAGAGATTTGAATATACTTGCTTAGAGAAGTTTACTATTAGACATTTTAGTCTTCAGTGACTCATTTATGGAGAACAATCTAAATGCTAGAGTGATATTTGGGGAAGATAGTTATCTGAAACAATGTAAATGTCTGACTCCAATAGTTTATCATATACTATCTGGTATCGTTAGTTTTCATATGTATATATGTATCATACCTCCAACTAGGATTGTAAATTTGTTGAGGGTGGGCTCTTAGTAGCTTTTGTTGTAAATTTGTTGAGAGTGGGATCTTAGTAGCTTTCATTCCCACATATGATAGAGGTTCAAAAACATTTATCCAATGTTAGTATTAGACTTCTGATTGGAACTCACTGAACGGTTTTGTATAAGACCTTCTGCATGTTTCCTCAAATGTAAAATTGGGTGAATAAAGCCTTTTCCAGGCTCTTCATACAAAATTTATATTTTGCTTTGAGTCTCGTAAAATGATTTTGTAATGATAAAAATTGAAATAAGAATGAATGTGTTTCACCAGTTAGAATGGCAATCATTAAAAAGTCAGGAAACAACAGGTGCTGGAGAGGATGTGGAGAAATAGGAACATTTTCATACTGTTGGTGGGATTATAAACTAGTTCAACCATTGTGGAAAACAGTATGGCGATTCCTCAAGGATCTAACTAGAAATACCATATGACCCAGCCATCACATTACTGGGTATATACCCAAAGGATTATAAATTATGCTGCTATAAAGACACATGCACATGTATGTTTATTGCGGCACTATTCACAATAGCAAAGACTTGGAATCAACCCAAATGTCCATCAGTGACAGACTGGATTAAGAAAAAGTGGCACATATACACCATGGAATAGTATGCAGCCATAAAAAAGGATGAGTTTGTGTCCTTTGTAGGGAGATGGATGCAGCTGGAAACCATCATTCTCAGCAAACCATCGCAAGAACAGAAAATCAAACACCGCATGTTTTCACTCATGGGTGGGAATTGAACAATGAGATCACTTGGACACGGGAAGGGGAACATCATACACCGGGGCCTATTGTGGGGAGGGGGGAGGGGGGAGGAATGGCATTGGGAGTTATACCTGAAATAAATGACGAGTTAATGGGTGCTGACTAGTTGATGGGTGCAGCACACCAACATGGCACATGTATACATATGTAACGAAACTGCACTTTGTGCACATGTACCCTAGAACTTAAAGTATTAAAAAAAAAAAAAAAAGAATGAGTGTGTTGGCAGTTTTACAACTAAGTGCTTTAGCTTGTGCATTTGAAAGATTACAGAAGCTTCTGGTTTTTGGCTGACATTTGAATCCTGGTTGTGCTACCTCTTGTAACTTGGCAAGTAAGTGTAAGTTTTCAGAACTCTTGTTTGCTCTCTTACAAATGGTATTTGTAATTTTTTTTCCTTATAGTATTGTTGTGAGGTTAAATTTATAACATGTTTACTCTTAGGGGTGTGCCAAACATGGTAGATTCTCAGCAAACATGAGCTTCTTCCTCCATCTTGGTTTTCTGTTTAGTTCTCATGGCAATCTGACCAATTTTACAGCTTCAGATAAAATAGGTCTTTCTTTAATCAACATTTTCCCATGAACTCCAGACCTGGAGTTCAAGTCATCTAGAAGGTGAGTGTTTCCAGTCACCTTCCAGAGAGCCACATGTTTGTATTCTTACTTGCCTCTAAAACTTGACATGGCCCAACCAACTTCAATGTCTCAGCCCATCTTCACCTTCCAGAATTCTCTATTTGTTGCTGCAATTATCATTCTGTAGCAACCAGTTCAAAGACTATAGTCTGAGTTTTACTCACTTTCTTTTCCTTGTGCATTTATTTTGTTAAAGTTGGGAGAACTGATTCAGTATATCAAAGCAGAAGACCAACTGTTTCCCTTACCTCCAAACAATGTCTACAGGATGGCAATTGCTTGGTGAGGTCAACATATTCCAAGTCTGGCTGTAGATCTTCCCACAGCCTCCAGGTATAGGTCTCTTTCCTTAGACTGTGTTGGGTAACCACTGACTCATCTTTGGTTCCTGGCCATGAACTCCAATTTGAACAATTTTGCAATTCAGTTAGACACAATAAAATTTATTAAATTATGACTTTTTTCATAATGATTATATTCCATGCCTGCCACCTAGGTTTACATTCTGGGTTAGACTTGATTGTTCTCAGGTTTCCTTACCTTCACATTTACATACATTTATTTTACTTGCCAAGATTATAAACAAAACTCATTGATTACAGATTGAAGATTTCTAGTTTCACTGTGAAGGAAACTTATACACAATGTTGCCAACCAGTCCATGGGGTTCTATTTATTTTATCTCATATCTTGCACACATCCCCACCTGTAATGCCAGCACCTTGGGAGACTGAGGTGGGAGGATTGGCTGAGGCGAAGAGTTTGAGACCATCCTGGGAAACATAGCCTTATTCTCATCTCTACAAATAATAAAAACATTAGCTGGGCATGGTGGCACAAGCCAGTAGCCTCAACTACATAGGAGGTTTAGGCAGGAGTGTTTCTTGGGACCAGGAATTTGAGGCTGCAATGAGTGATGGTTGTGCCACTGCACTCCAGCCTAGGTGACAGAGCCAGACCCTGTCTCTAAAAACAAAAACAATAAAACAAAACAAACAAACATCCCATTACTTCTAAATTCATTGGCACCATTCTGGAAATTGCTACCTTTCACCAGCATCATTGTGGTAGCCTCTGGTGTCAGGCTACTTTTGGTTGAAACTAACACACAAAAAAACTAAAAGTAGCTTTAGTCATCAGGATTTAATTTTCCTTTCACATAGAGAAGATTTTAAGCAGGAGTTTCCATGGTTGCTTCAATAGTTCTGCAGTGTCAGGGCTCTGGAGTGTTTTTCCGTGACTCCCCTAACCTTCCCTTTGTGGTCACAATATAGCTGCTGCAGCTCCATGCATCAGGTTCGCACACAAGAGCATTTAGCTGCAGGAAGGGAGAGGGAGGATTTCTCTTCGTGAGTCTTTCTTACCAAGGGAGAAAAGCTTTCGCAGATAACTCTCAGAAGATTTCCCTTTATATCTCATTAGCCAGTATTTGTTCGCTTTCCTATGCCGTAGTGTGAATGCAGCCAGGAAGATAAGTATCTGCTATTTTTAGTCTCCATATTTGTTAGTAAGAAATAGGACGATTGGAAAGCTCTCAGGTTTTTAAATCCACCTTGCATTTCTGCCAAATGTGCTTCCTTGAATACATCACCCTTGTCTTAAACTTTCAGTAACTTCTATTGCTAGTAAATACAGTTCATTCCAGCTCCTTTTACTCCCTTAGTTTATCTCCTACTTTACTCTACCATTGGCTATTTGGTGAACCCAGAGTAGAACCAGCTCATCGCTTGTTCAAGCCTTTGCTCAGGACATTTTCTCCTCTTGGAATCTCTTCCCCACAATCTTCCACTGAACGCCAACTTAGACATCAATGCTCAGCTCCATGGCTGCTTTCTCCATAAGTCTTCCTTGTTCTCATTAGTTGTCATTTCCCCTTTCTTTCAACTTCTGTACTTTCTCCATATCACAGAGGCTGACCACTCATGGATTTAACATTTAAGTTTTGATTACTCGCAAAACCCCACAAAAGTGCAGTTCAACGGCCTTTGTAACATTTCTAAGGTACAATTCAAATCTTGTCTGCTGCAAAGCTGGCTTGCACGGGTGGATTTTCTCACTGGGAGGTAAGTCCTGTACTGCATAAGATTTAGACCTCAGTGAGGCTTCGATGATTTTTCCTTGTTGTAATACAGGCAGTAAGTTTTGTGAACTCATTACAAACTGTTCTCCATTGTGGAAAATGGCTGTTAATTGAGAGATAAAACTTAGATGAAAGTTGAAAAGGTGGTTAACTTTTGGTTTGAGGAGAGGTACTGGAAAGGGTAATTCTCCAGAAACTGTGACTTATGGTAGCCAGGAGCCTGGAAAAATACATGCACATTCTTGAGACTGTGGTATAGAGGTTTCTTACCTTGTATTGTAAGACTCCTTGAAGACAGTAAGATTTCAAAAGGTTGGGAGAAATCAAACAGTGTTCTGTGATGGCTCTGGAAACAGAGAATTGAGGCTAAATTATAGCTCTGCCTGTTCTCCAAGACTAGCTGACCTTTTGGAAGATTCTTGATAATGTGAAACTTCAGTTTCCCCTTCCATAAAATGATGGGAAAAATACCCACCTCACAGCTATTAAGTGGCATAAAACCTGGAAAATGTCTTGTAAATTGTAAAACTATAGATAATTAAGTGATAACCATTATGTGTGACCATACATCTATCAGGAGAGCAAATGCTTAGAAAATATTTATTTAATGACTGAATAAATGAATGAATAAAGGAATGAAATGCTACTATAATAGCCTACTTATAGAAAAAAATGCTTTTATTTCTATAATAGTATCTCTGAGTTTCTAAGGCATTTTATTTGCTTGCATTACTAAAATATGAAAATCAATAAAATCATTACTGAGAATTAAATATCAGTAGATTATATCAATGTTAATATGAAGCTGAATTTCTTTTTTGAATACATTGACTAGTCATAAACTGCTGGGCCTACACTTTCACTGTTTATGGCATTAGTGGAGGCCCTCACGTGCATCACAGCTTTGTAGTTCCTCTGGGACTATCTATTATCCCACAGATCCATTATCATCTATAATTCTCTTTAAAAACCTAATAAAATTTACGTCAGATGCCTGTGCTGTGTATTGTCTTCAAACATAACCTTTTCCATATCTTTTTTGAGTGTTGAGCTTTTAAAAGGGTCTGATATTGTTGGAATATTAGCTCACTTGTGCTTCAGATTTACACCTCTCCAAGGTAGGGAACATATTGCTACTCTCCTGGCTAGAAAGGGATTCAAGAACCATGGGAATCTGTGAATAGCTTCACACCGCTGCTGGGCCAACCAAACCTAATATGCAACAGTGCCACGAACTGGACTGGGTGTGCATTAAATGGTTTAGTTTTTCCAATGACCAGTTATAGAAAAAGAATGATTTGTCTTCCTCTTTAGAACATGCATTATTTCAGCTAATTTGCAGGTATTTAAATTAATTAACTTTGTTAATTTAAATAATTAACAAAAGAATAGGCTAGGGAGAGCCTGGAACTCCACACTAAGATATTTCTCTTATAATTCCACTACAACTCAAAGTTGGCTTTATCATTGGACATTATTTTAATTATATTAACTTTTTGGGATTGAAGTTAACTTTTTTTCCAACACATGGTCAATGTTATTCTATCAGTGGGGTCATTAACCATTGTCCCTGGTCAGAGCCTTTACATATGAGATTAAGTTAAGGATCTTGTTAAAGTGAAGTTATTCTGGATTATCCAGGTGGGCCCTAAACATAATCACAAGAGTTCTTATACCAGGACTGTAGATATTCAAACGTAGAAGGTGATGTTATTACAGAAGGAGCGAGAGAAAAATGATGGGATGCAGGGCCATGAGGCAAGGAATCAAAGCTAGAAAAGACAAAAGGTGAATTCTCTTGAGAGCCTCCAGAAGGAATCCGCTCTTCCAGAACCTTTAAGCCTTATTTTGTACTCATAACACCCAGACCTGTAGCAGACTCGATTTGTGTTGTTTTAAGCTGCTGCATTTGTGGTAATTTCTTACAGCAGTGGTAAGAAACTAATATAGGTGGTTCTGGCCTGCGTAGATTGGGTGGTTCTGGGTGGTTGGAAGTGAAGTCTCTTCTCTCTTCACAATCCAGTGCATTCTAGGACGGCCATAAGCAGACGCTCCTATTTCATTCTCCTCACTGTCTCTTCCTGGGCAATAGGCCCTCTCCTTCCCGCTAACATTTTTAGAATCTGGCCCCAGATGTCAGCAGCCCATCTGGTGAACCCTATCCTTCACTCTTCCATCTAGTCTCCTTCTCTTTATTCTTAAAGTCTTTTCTTCATTTTATTTTTTCTCAATAGACGTTGATGGTCCATAAACCTTAGAACCAGAATCAACTTCATGAGCTATCTCCCTTTCTCAAATTCATGGAATATTTATTTTTCAAATATCCCCTGGTGAAGAATGGAAACATGTATGTTTCATCCTTCTAATGCAAGAAGAGGGGAGAAGGTAAACAAAGCAATTTATTTCTGTATGAAAAGAACATTTGTGTTTTGCCACACAATTGTGTCCTGGAATTTCTAAGTATCCTCTCTTTCTTGCTTTTTTTTTTTTTTTTTTTTTTTTTTTTTTTTTTTTTATGGCAGAACTGGAATTACTGCTTAGGTTGCACACCCACACCCTTCCTGGTGCATTTTTGGTAGTAAAAGAGAAAATATTCCATACTGTGGACATATGTCTGACAAATAATTCTCTATAATTTCTTGCTTTGGTAAAACTTAACCATAGCCCAAGTTTTATACTACAAAAATGCCTATAACAAGTGATTGCAAGTCAAAAGCAAGTATTATGTAAGAGTTGGAAAAAATCTTATCTATCCAAAGCCATAATTTCCAAATAAAACTCTTTTCTGTGTTGGCAGCACATATGTATAATTTAGGCCTATTCTGAATAAAAGTGGCTGAGTTATCAAAACTCCATTAACCTAATTTGTTTAAATGGAAGTAGTACCTTATGCCTGGCTTAAATAGAATTTAAATGAAAAGGGAGAAGAAATATCATTCTATATAATTAAGGTGGCAGACCCCACTCATTTATAGAAAGAGAAGATGTAAAGTCAACAAAAGAAACCCTGTGGTATAGTGTTTGGCTTTGAAAATGCTAAATAAAAGGAAAGTAGTCTAATGGCAGCAAGAACAGATATGTGATGCTTATTCAGAATCTTCAAATGCAAAATTTTCTTTTCTTTTTCTCATTGATGCACATCTCACAAAAATGCATAAATGACTCTCATTTTGTCTTCTAGACTGTGGCCTATCATGTTAACTCCTGAGAGCCTTTAGTGTAATGTAAAGAAAACTCTATCAATAACATACATCCATCCAAATTCTGTCAATTTGAAACCTTATTACTAGAAGTTATAGGCTCTGGAATTACCTCGTCAAATCTAAGGAGGCAGCCAACCTTCCCAGCAGTCTCTTTTGCATCTCTGAACTTCTTTATCATTGCATTTCTAGGGCTAGGAGTAATGGTGTGACAATTGCGTGGTGCTCCCTCCTCTCTTTAATTCTGTTTCTAAGGGTCGGGATGACCTACAGAGTGATAAAATATGCTAGTTGTTCAGTTGAGCCAGGTGTCCTTTGAGAAGCTAAGAAAAGGGCTAACAATGTCACAAAGTTATTAGTGTACTGTATATTACAAGCCACAAGCGACAGCTCTCAGTGAGACTATCCTGTTTGGGAGTCCACCACTTCCTGCTGGAATCACCCCATAGCAGGTGGGAACTGACATTTCATCAAACATCTACGTTTGGTAGATGAGCAAGAGTCCACAGGCCTATAAATTAGAATAGGTATAATAGAGTTGATTAACAATGGAAAAAGGAGGATACATATTTTGTGTGCTTTTTTGATCCAAGAAATAAGATCTTTTACTCTGTACCATCAAGGCCAGAGTATCTTAAAAAATTAAAATGTAAACTGTTGAAAATTTTTACAGGTGATGGCAGGTATAACTGGAGCCCTCATAGGCCACTGAATCCTGCTCACCACTTCTTCCAGTCTGTAAAAAGCCAATAAAGACAAAAACAAAAACAAAGCAAATCCAAAATAAACAGCAGATTATTCATCCAATATTGGAATTGGTTGATCCTATCAGCTCTCAAAATCTCCAGTCACTAAATTCTGTCTTCTGACGACTGCCAAGTTGTTGAATATTGATTAGATGAGTCCTACTTACCCTTCTCACCTCGAGCTTCTAGATTCTATGTCTAGTGAACCCCCATCCCAATTCCTGGCTAACTTCTCTATTCTCTGGAGTCTACCTAGGAGCAAACTGTTCCCGTCTGCTATCTCTTCCACCTCCAGCTCAGGCCAGATCTTTCTGCCAGAGTGATCTCTTTCCCCTTTGTTATCCCTGGAGTCTGTGGCTTAGGCTTAATGAAGCTAACAGACTGGAGTGGGGAATAGGGGTTGGGGAAAGACAGGGTGGGCTCCAGGTGTTACTACTGCTAGTCCTAAACCATCAGTGAGCACTAGGGTATCCTAATATTGGAATATTCTTATCTAAATTCTCATAGTTCTTCTTTGTATCTTGAAGACAATTTTGTGATGTTTAAACCACAGTTGTAAAATAGGTACACTCAAGAGGAGAACACATTTCAAGCACTTTCTAAAAGTGTTTTTCTCCTCTAGTTGTTTGAATTTTCTATTAATCAAAATAGTTTAGGCTGTAGAAACAAATGCTCCCCAAATTTTAGTGGCTCAAACAAAAAAACGTTTATTTTTCACTCAGACAAATGTGTATATTGGGTTGGCAAGGGGGTTCTAGTCTTCAACATCACTCAGGGACCCTGATGACCAAAGCTCCATATGACACATGCCTCTAGAATTGGCTTAGGTTAAGAGATGTGGTGAGCTGTGCATAGCATGCAAAACTTCCACTGGAAGTGACACATGTCGCTTGATTATGTTCAATTGGCTAATGCAAGCCCATGTCTGTATGTGCTTTGTAAACCAGAATATTTGTGAATAACCCTAACGAGTCCTAGAGGCAGACTTGCCATTTTGTGCTACCAGATCCTATGGTTATTCTGTTATTTTCCCCCTATTTTTATAAAACTTTCCTATATTTTCCATTTATTTTTCACAAATGCTCTTTCTACCTCCCTTCTATAAGTGAGCCTGGCTTTCTTATTAATGATGTTACCTCCCATGAAATTCTTGCCAGGACAGCTTTCTCTTCCCTTCTTTGATCAATAATAGAGGATAAAGAAAGAGGATTAATCTCCTTCCTTCTCCATTGCCCATTCCTGAATATTGTCCTGGCTGTTGAAATTCAGCAATCTCTTCTCTTTCCGACTGTCTCATGCAACCCTCCTTCTCTCCTAGCAGCTATGGTATTTGGAACTCTATGGTACCTTTCTTCCTTACCCAGTGAATTTAACCTATCACTTTTTTTTTTTTTAATCATGTCGGTGACACCACAGGTCCTTACTTCCTTGACACCAATGATCCCCAACTGCTCTCCATCCTTGGATCTCATAATCTATCTCCACAATCTCCAATTCTGAGTATCTTGCCTCTCCGCAATCTCTTTAATGTCAGCTATTCTAAGTTTCTTACTCATACTCATCCTGGTCTTTCTTCTCATCACAACCCTGACTCTGCTCTTTTTTCTCTTTTCTGTTAACTTCCTTCCAACTTCATTTCTTCCGTCTAGCTGTTTTCATGGTCAGCCTACTCAGCAGTGCCTTCACGTATTGCCTAAAATTTCCCATGGACCTTGAACTTCTAAATATTTCCTTGCTAGGCTGAAGAGTGCTGCTAGAGAAAGCTGCACTGATTGAGTCTGCCACAAATTTATGCTTTTTCACTTTAACTGAGCTGTCCTTTCTGCTCAGCACTTCTTTTATTCATCTCTTGCTGACTCACTGCTCATCCTACACAGCGCTTTTTCCAATTATTTTTAACTCTTTTTAGGATTCAAGCTCTGCTCCAGATATGGCCCCAAAATACCTTTCCAGTTTTATCTCTCACTTCTCCCCAAAAGCTCTTTGCTTTTTGCTTTCCAAACTTCACGTTTGCTCACTGTTTTACACATTCCGATGAAAATGCTGCCTACTTTGCACAGGCATTTCTCCTCTGAAAGAGACCTCTATTTGTTGTAAACATCCATGCAATTTTTATTACCTTTTATGAGACTCAGCAAATATCTCCTTATTCTAGGTACCTGCACACATGTACATCTCCACAGTTTTATTTGTGCCCTTTAAAAGTAGAAACCACGAAGGTTTGTATACATAGTGTTTATTGGTGGTGCTTTGCCCTTAGGTGATCAGTTGGTGTTTGGTGAATACGTTGGAGAAATAAACATTAGTTAGTTGTCTGGAGAATTTTTTTTTTTTTTTTACTTTTCCATACAGAAGCAAAGTTAATACTAAATGTAAGGACTTAAAAATC
>NW_012101887.1:1171696-1193660 GCF_000951045.1 Mandrillus leucophaeus | reverse complement strand
CTCAGCCTCCTGAATAGCTGGACTACAGGCACCTACCACCACGTCAGGCTAATTTTTTGTGTTTTTAGTAGAGACAGGGTTTCACTGTGTTAGCCAGGGTGGTCTCGATCTCCTGACCTCGTGATCTGCCTGCCTCAGCCTCCCAAAGTGCTGGAATTACAGGTGTGAGCCACCACGCCTGACCTACTTCATTTTTCTTTATATTTATTAACATATTTAATATCTGAATCAATAAAGACAATCACATGTTATGTTAGAGCAAACTGAATTAAATCTCGATATCCCGAATATACTCTGTTAAAAGTAGACCTTTCTGGAATTTGTGTGTAATCCCCTATCTCATCCAGAGTGTAGAATCACTGGAGAAATAAGACAAAAGATAGTCAGATGGAGAGCCCAAGTGTTCACTAAGGCTAGTATTGGAAAATGTGGGCAATAGTGAAATTCCTATTATCATACTGCAAAATTAGACCTACTCATCCAGTCACAGGCAGCACTGGATCAGAGCAGGGCACCTCACACGGGGCCTGCTGCAGTACAACTTCCAGCATAGAAGAGCAAAGCAAGATGATAGCTTCCTGTGGGAGCCAAGAGACACCCATGCCTCTGACCTCTGTATCTGTTACAGGTAAGTTTCTCTACCTGATGAGGAGAGAGATGCTGTGGGGAAAAACAATATGAGTGGTTAGGGAAAAATACCTTCTTAGGGAAACTAAAGGAATGGGGTGAGAGCATTTCTATCTAATACTCCTGAACAGGATGATATGATGTGATGCATGCATATATGGGATGATTAAGGGTCATCAGTGATGAGCAATCTAGTCACTTCTCTCTGTGGTGATTCTAATATAAATGAAATGGTATATTTATTAGTAACTTTTATTAAACACTCTTAATATGTCAAAATTAGTTTAAAAACCTAGCTTCTTGGCTAAAACTTGGCTAAAACTTGATGTACATTATTACTTTACTAAGTTTAACCACATAACACATGGAAATGATAATCTGTAATCTAAATAGTTAAATTAATAATTATTTTGGGAACTACAATGTCATCATATAAGCTATACACCTTATTGAAGAGAGATTAATGTTAATAGAGGAAACGTAGCCAGGCAACTTTTGGCCCTAGTCAACACCTTCCCTAAAACTTTTAAGGGTGCAGGTACGTTATTTTCAGCCTCAAAAAAAACCCTCTTCTTCTTTACTACGTTTTTGATTATCTTACTTTGTTTGTGCTACTGTAACCCAGTGCCATGGACTAGCTGGCTTATAAATAACATAAATTTATTTCTCTCAGTTCTGGAGGCTGAGAAGTTCAAGATCAAAAGGCTAGTACATTTGGTGTCTGGTGAGGTGCCATTTTCTGGTTCATAGAGGCTTCTAGCTGTGTATTCACATGGTAGAAGGAGGAAGGCAGCTCTCTGGGGCCTCTTTTACAAGGCCAATAATTGTATTCATGAAGGCCATGCCTTTTTGTCCTAATCAACTTTCAAAAGATCCACTTCCTAATGCCATCAATATGAGGGTTAGGATTTCAACAAATGAATTTTGGGGGGATGAAATATTCAGACCACAATGTGGGTTTATATATAAATAAAACTATTTCTTTTAGCTCCATTCATTGATCAGTTCAATTTATCAAACAACCAGTAGATTAAAGGAAATAACTGGCATGATGGTTCAGTTAACTGACAAGTTATTTCCTGGATTTACTTTTGCTTAGGTTTAATTTTTATTTTCTTTTCTTTAATAAACATATAAGATAAAATTTAATTTACTACCTCAACCATTTTTAAGTGTACAGGTCAGTAGTGTTGAGTATATTTACATTATTATGCAATAGACCTACAGAACTTTTTTATCTTGCTAAACTGATTCTACGTCCATTAAACAAAAATTTCCCATTTATCTCCCCTCCCTCCCAGAACCCTGCCAACCACCACTCTATTTTTTATTTCTATGAATTTGACCACTTTGGATATCTCACATAAGTAGAATCATATAGTCATCTTGAACTCCTTCTTTTCCTTCACACCTTCATCTTATTAATCACTAATTCTGGTCAATTCCATCTCCTATAGTCTGAATTTACCTTCCAGCCCCTCAGTTAAGGCCCCTATTATTTCTCTCCTGGGTAGTGCAACAGCCCTCTACCTTTCTTCTTGTCCTCTTGCAGTTCCTACTTCATATCACTGTGACTTCTCTAAAATTGGATTTGATTTATTTACTCCATCACATACAATTCCCTATGTATTTCCTGTTGCTTCTTTTCTAAGCTTCTTAGCATAGCATATATAGTCTTTCATAGTCTGGCTCTGCCTCCCTCTCTGGCTTCCATCATCCCCCTCTGACCCTCACTCTGTTCATTGCTCCCCAGCCACACTAAATGGTTCCTTTCTGTGTGCTCTGCACACTTGACTTTCCTTATGGAATGCCCCCTGCAGTTTTTTCTCTCCTGGATAATATCTAACTATCTTGAAGTCTCAACTGAAAATTCTCCTCTTTTTGATTCCCATAGAACTCCATGTCTAGCCATCCTCGAGCAGTTTTCACCTTGCTTTCCAACTGTTTGTGTGTCTGTCTCTTGATGGTAAATTCCTTAAAGACAAATTGTTTTATTTTTGATCATTTATTTTTTTCTCTAGTGCCTAGAATAGTACCTGGCATATAGCGGTTACTCAGTGATTATGAGCAAATAATGACATTTTAATCTTTGTGAAATTCTTTCTTTAGAAACACCTTATAATTCAACTAGTTCAAGAATATAATGCTTTTTTTGAAAGGAGTTTATACTTTTATATTACCATTCTATCTGTTGTTATTATATAAAAAGATCCACATGTATTTAAGGATGCATACAGGCACCAATAAATATATCTATATATCTCTTGGAAGTCCCATCTATAACCTAGTTGTCTAACTTATTTAGGGCATTGTTTTCAAATTTATTCTTTCAATTAACAAAATTCTACCCTTTGTGGTTATTACTCCATGGGGTGCAAACACACAATTTAAAACTTCAATTAAAATACATAAACCAAAACAGCAGCAGTTAAAATAACATATTTGAAAAATTCTCAGCTGAAAATGATGCCCAATGGAAAATGGCAATTTAGAAAGATATATACACACAGAAACTATGAAGAAGAAAATGTTGATAATTTATAAATAATCTTTATTTGTGCCATAGAATACAGATGGAGATTTATACTTTGCCCTTTTAAATCATCATCTCTTACTTTGAGGACACTATCTTATTCCTAGTTGTGGAAGTAATCAATATTTATGCCACTGTTTAAAAAATCTCTGAGACTGGGTCACTACCTTCTAAGCATTTTTGGTGGCAGAATCATTCCAATTACAGCAGGAGGATGCCAAGAGAAGCCTCAAGATTGAGAGTAAAATGGGAGAGAACTGCATTTTTTGGTCACAGCATAGAATTCCACTTACCTTGAAATCCTGACTGGTTTTGTCTTCAATGTTTTGAAATAACCAGAGACGTTTTGATTATTTCACTGTAAATTATATTGTTTTAGGCTTTTGGTTAAAAAGTCGAGGTTGAATAGTCAACACAAATATCTAAACAATGAGAAGAGGACATGTAAAGGTTGGTCTACACAGTTACAGGGATTAGTGACACAAAATTTTTGTCTAAACATTTTATTCTTTAAAAAATGTTATCTGAATAGTGCTGCAATGAGCATACATGTGCATGTGTCTATATAGAATGACTTATATTCTTTTGGGTACATACTCGGTAATGGGATTGCTGGGTTGAATGGTATTTATGTCTTTAGGTCTTTGAGGAATCACTACACTGTCTTCCACGATGGCTGACACATGCATGTGTATGTTTATTGCAGCATGATTCACAAGAGCAAAGACTTGGAACCAATCCAAATGCCCATCAATGATAGACTGGATAAAGAAAATGTGGTACACATATACCATGGAATAGTATGCAGCCATAAAAAAGAATGAGATCATGTTCTTTGCAAAGTCATGGATGGAACTGGAGGACATCATCCTTAGCAAACGAATACAGGAACAGAACACCAAATACCACATGTCCTCACTTGTAAGTGAGAGCTAAATCATGAGAACACGTGGACATACAGAGGAGAACAACACACAGTGGGGCCTTTCAGAGAGTGGAGGTTGGGAAGGGGGCGAGAATAAGGAAAAATAACTAATGCGTACTAGACGTAATGCATACTAGATGATGAAATAATCTGTGCAACAAACCCTCATGACACAAGTTCACCTATGTGACGAACCTTCACTTGTACCCTTGAACTTAAAAGTTGAGAAAATGTTTTCAAATACCTTTAGGGAAAAGAGGTTTTGTGAGCTTCTGGGTAGAATTTCAGGACATTTTCCAACTCTCCCATAAAGTAGCTATTTATTGAGATTCTGCTATGTACAAGACACCATGGACGATAAAAGGCAGAATAAGTTATAGTACCTGCCTTCAAGGAATTGACACTCTATTGGAGTAAAGAAAATATGTACATGGAGAGAACACAGCCTGCTTAAACAGTGGATAGAATATATTTGTTTACCTTGTACCCTCTTGAAATACCAATAAAATTAGAGAAAATATGTGAAGTAATAAACATAAGCAGAATGGGAGGATATACAATAATAGATTAAGCCCTTTTTAGAAGATAGAAACGGATGTAAAAGTTCCCAGAGGTGGAAAATCTGATTCTAAATACCTACACAGGGCAATGGCAATGAGAAACATGAAATTTTGCTACAAAATCTCAGAAAGTCTCAGAAATTAAAGACACTTGGTATCACCAAAGACAGGAATAAGGCATGGAGTTGAAAACAGGGAGAACTGGTTGGGCATTTCTATAACAAGCACCTAGAGCTCCTTGGTTTTTTCCCTTTGCCAATGGTAACAGGAAGCAGTGGTTTTATTTTGTGAAAAAATTGAGCTAGAGAGGCTGAAATGAGTGGTGGGAAGAAAGACAGTATGTATTAAAAATAGGAGGACTAAATGTTAAGCCCTCCTTGAGCTGCTTGGCTATAAGAATACTTGAAATCAGGCCTTTATCCTCCAGGGAGAGTGGAGAATTTTCTCCATAGCTACCGAACTAGTATAGAGTGTTGGTCTGTGTCTGTCTAAAGAGACTGACATTTGGGAGTCACCCCGCTAAAGGGCTATGTCTCTAGCCAGCAGTGAAACCCACCAATTGATAAGTTCCACCTTCATATACATTTTCCAAACAGGTTTTTAGTGTTTCACTCTTAAATGAGAATGAGCATCAACTTACTAGATATCTGATGAAAGCCTCCAGCAAGAAAAGCAGAGGAGAGAAAAAGGTAAGGGGTGGGGGAGAAGGGAGAGAGAGAGAGAGAGATAGAGAAAGAGAGAGAGAACCAAAAGAACTTAGAGGAAAATATAGATAAGGCAGAAAACAGAAGTAATGCACTCCTCTACCTCAAAGCCATTGATTAAATCCTTAGAGAGCTGAGTGAATATACATTATATGTGAATTAAGAACCATTAAAAAGATACTCAAAAAACAACAAAAAAAGAGCTCTTGGAAATTAAACATCAGATAGCCAAAATAAAAATTAAAAGCAATAGAAAATTCAGAAGTTAAGACCAATTTTCAGAAAGTGGAGGAAAAAGACAAAGAAACGGGCAAAAATCAAGAAAAGATAAGAATATTAAGAGATCAATCTAAGGCCAAGCACAGTGGCTCACTCCTGTAATCCCAGCACTTTGGGAGGCAAAGGTGGGAAGCTTGCTGGAGCCCAAGAGTTAGAGACCAGCCTGGGCAACACGGGCAGACCTCATCTCTACAAAAATAAAGAAATTAACTGGGTGTGAGGGTCTACACCTGTGGTCCCAGATACAAAGGAGACTGAGGCGGGATTATAGCTTGAGCCCCGGAGGTCAAGGCTGCAGTAAGCCATGATCACACCACTGTACTCCAGCTTGGGTGGCAGAGTGAGTACCTGTTGAGAGAGAGAGAGAGAGAGAGAGAGAGAGAGAGTGCAATCCAGAAAGGCCAATATTTTACTCCTAAAATGTTCAGAAAGAGAATGAAAAAAGAAAAAACTGAACAAAGACATAATATAAGAAAATTTCCAGAATTAAAAGACATACATTCCAGCATTGAAAGAGGCCTCTGAGTGCCCAGAATGAGGGCTTGTGAAGGATCCACAGCAAAACACCTTGCAAGGAAATTTCAGGGGAACACAAATATAAAGAAGATTTTTTAAAATGCAGGTGAGGAAAAGTAGCTCACTTACAAAGGATCAAGAATTATAACGTCATCAAACTCCTCAATGTCAACAATGGAAGCTCAGAATTCTATATACATTCAAAGAATACATTAAGTACACAGGAGAATGAATGCATTTTGTAGGTAGAATCTCAGAAAATTTGCCTCCAATGTTTGCAGAAGCTATTTGAGACTTGCTTTGACAAAATGAAGGCATAACTCAGATCATGACATGGGAAGGATTGAAGGATTCCATGTAGGAGAGAAGAGGAAGGAAGAGCTGGGATGGCAACTGAGTTGCAAAACTACAGGATAAACAGTCTAGAGTGGAGCAGGGAGAGGGAGGGCTCTACAGGGCTGTGGTAAGAGACTACTGCTTATCTTCCTGAAGAGGCATGCTCAATGGACTTCAATAATGTGCAGGTTCTTCTTCTTCTTCTTTTTTTCTTTTTTACTTTGATAAAAATGAAGTTAAAATAAATCGTATTAAAAAAAGATGTTATATGCTACTAATAGGTTTGCAAACATAGTGCTTTAGGTACTGAAGAAGTAGAGATTCTTTCGGCTTAGAAGACAGCTTTCGGGGAGAAAGATGAATTTTGAAGGATAAGCATGGCAGAGATGGTCGGTGTTTGGTACACATCCACGTACCCATCTTTGTTAGGCTTTCTTGCATTTAGACCAGGTCCATGTGACTGGAATGTGACCAATGGGATGTGGGTGGAAGAGATGTAAGTCATTTGCAGGCCTGGCTTTTAAAATAGGCCTGCAAAATCCTGTGGTCATTTCTTTCTCTACAGCAGCAACCTTAGGGGCCAGATTCCAAATGGTGAGGAGAATGCCTGATTCAGATTTCATTTTGCAGAGTGTGAAATCAAATTTATCACCTTAAACCACTGAGATTTGAGGCTTTATTTGTTAACACAGCACACCTTAGGTATAGGCTATATGGTATGTAAGAGACAGCACAGAATAGTGATTAAAGGTAGGGATTCTGGAATCAAACTGACTGGGTTCAAAACCTGCTGTCACCTCTTATAACTGTGAGATCGTTGGCAAACTAATTTTAATGCCTCTGAGGCTCCCTTTCTTCATCTCTAAAGTCAGGATAGCAATAGTAACTTATCTCTTAGGGGTGCTTTAAAGATTAAATTTTTAAGATCTATGTATATGTTGGCTATTACTATTTTTATCAACTCAAATGTAGGTGTCTTAGTCTGTTTTCTGCTGTTATAACAAAATACCATAGACTGGGTAATTTATAAAGAACAGAAGTTTATTTGGCTCATGAATCTGGAGGTGAAGATGTCCAAGAGCATGGTGCTGTCATCTGGCAAGGGTCACTCCAAGGTGGAAGGCAACAGGTGGAAACAAGCACATGGGAGACAGCAAGAAGGGTGAACTCTCTTTTATAATAACACACTCTTGCAATAACTAATTGACTCCCACAATAAAGACATTAATCCTTTCATGAGGACTCTGTCCTTGTGACCCAATTATTTCTTATTACTCTTCACCTCACAACACAGTTGCATTGAGAATCAAGTTTACAACACATGAATTTAGAGAACACACTCAAACCCTAGCAGTAGGGAGGCAAGGAATGGCATCCTAGGGGGGAGCAATAGAATGAAATAGAATGATAACTTCTCTTTGAGTTATAGTGTGCAAAAGGAGGAATGGAATATAAAGATGATTAAGGGTACTGTCTTAGTTCAGGCTGCAATAATGAGGTACTGTAGGCTAGGTGGCTTATAAACAACATGAATTGATTTCTGAAGGTTGGAAGTCTGAGATCCAAGTGCCAGAGTGATTGGGTTCCAATGTGGGCCCTTTTCTGGGTTGCTGATTGCAGGCTGACTTCTCAGCATATCCTCACATGACGAAAAGAGGGTGAGAGAGCTCTCTGGGGTCCCTTTTTAAGAACACTAATCTCTAACCTAATATGTAGTTTACTAACCTCCTAAAGACCCTGTATTAGTTTGTTCTCATACTGCTATGAAGAAATGCAAGACTGGGTAATTTATAAATAAAAGAGCTTTAATTGACTCACAGTTTCGCATGGCTGGGAAGGCCTTAGTAAACTTACAATCATGGCAGAAGGCAAAGGGGAAGAAAGGCATCTTGTTCATGGGGCAGCAAGAAGGAGAAGTGCCGAGTAAGGAAGAAAAGCCCCTTAAAAAACCATCAGATCTTGTGAGAACTTGCTCACTATCATGAGAACAGCATGAGGGTAAGCACACTCATGATTCAATTACCTTCCACTGGGTCCCTCCCAGGACACATGGGGATTATGGGAATTCAAGATGAGATTTGGGTGGTGACACAAAGCCAAACATATTAGTTAGGCCTTGCCTCCTGATACTGTCATGTAGGGTTAGAATTTGACATACGAATTTTGGAGGAGTTTAGACATTCAGTCCGTTGCAGATACATAGGTTAGTGTATTCATTAGAGCATGATCAGGGAAGGAGACACAGTAAGAATAATATGAAATAAGGAGTTTATTACAGGGATTAGACCTCATATAATTATAGGAGCTGAAGAAGTCTATGGAAGGTTGTTGGCTACACTTCCAGGGGTGGATGTGAAGGTCAGCAGGATCAGGGGTTTGGAAAAGAAGCTGGATGCAAAAAGCGGGAGAGAGAAGACAAATGGGAGCCCATTAGAACAATTTGGAAGCTTCATCTATCACCGCCTTCAACTTTGATGTAAGTGCCCTGCAGAAGGTGATCCAGCAGACTGGCATAGATAGTGTGAGTGGCAATGGAGCCTGGCACCAATACCCCCTAACCTTCATGACATCATAGCTCCTGCTTCACTTTTGGCTTTCTTGGAAGTTCCTTGGGCACTTTCTCTTATATCCAACTAACTTAGATTCACACAAGGAAGAGACTTTGGAAAATGTCAGTCCAGACTAGTGTCAAATTGTGGAGACACCCTAGATGCCATGCTGATGAATTTGGGCTTTCCTATGATGGCTATGGAAGGCAGTTGAAGACTGACAGGATTAACAGACTCAGAATGGAAACAAGTGGGACCCTCAGGTAGGTTGTTTTTGAGGATGTTGATATATTGTTAAAGTTGATCTTATTCACTATTTTTTGCACATCTACTCTATTTATACTTTATTTATAAAGCAATTCTACCTTATTTCATTACCTGGGAAGGCTCAGGGCACCTGTGTTTTTTCTGTTCATAAAGAATAATCTTTATCACTAGTACATGTGATAATTCCAGGGACAGATAGTGTTAGACATAGTGGACACAATTCAATGTCATTGTTGGTAAAATAGTAATAATATCATCTGTTTTTAAGTGCTTTAGGCCCTTTGGAGGAAAGATGTTACTGGAGGTAGGTATAAAGCCAAAAAGAAAATTCAAGATGAAGAATGCTTATATGGTGATGGCTTAATAATGTCTTTCAGTGAGACAAGTGAACTGCAGTGTTTGAGAAAAATGAATGTTGCTACTTAATGGTGCAAGCTGTCCAAGTTTAATCATTTTAAAGAGTAGTTCTCCTTTTTGGCAGTGCTAAAATAAAGGTGTAGTGACTCTCCAGACAGAAAAAAAATAACTCACAACAAAATTTTTATGGCCCATTCTTCTCTCATTCTAAACTCTCTCCTTCTTCAAGGATCACATTTCACCATACATTTCAAGAGGCCTTCTCTGATGGCCTTGTTCAGAAGCCATCTTTTCTCAATTTGTGTAGTACTTTGTATTAGTTTTTGAAAAAATAATTCTCACCACGTAGTGCTATCTGAACACTGGGAAATAGAGTAGGAGAAAGAAGACTCAGAAAGATCTAGGTTAGAATGCTTGTTCTCTGCCCATTTGTGTGACTTTGGGCAAGATACTTACCATCTCTTAGATTCAATTTCAATTTCCCAAAGTTTTGCCTAATTGCATTGTAGTACCTACCACATAGGCATAAAATAAATGCCAATTTCCTCCATCCTGCATTTTCTTTCTTTAAATGCATTACAGTATCCCCAATTGGTTTTAATCACTTTAAAAATAAGAATATTATCTTAATCACTGTTGACTTTCTCTCAGTATTAGCACAATGTCTGGCTGTAGGTGCTCAATATAATGCCATGATGAATAGATTAAAGGCATGGATGTAACCCACTCTAGTTTGGGTTCTGACTGAATAATGCTGCTGGGGATGGGGCAGTTTCCTTGTCTGGATTCTTGAAGTATATCTTCCAAAGGTAGCTCTTTTTTCATCAGAGAATTAAGAGTGCATACCTCAATGGAGCTTCTACGATTACATCCACTGCTGAAGGTTGAACATAAGCAAATGTACTTTTGGAAAGAACGGAAAGGAGCTTTTGAGGTTTCCCCACCCCTAGTTTTCACCAGGGCCCTGGGGATGCTTTCAGAAGTAGAGCGTGATGGAATGTTGACTTCTAGAAGTCCACCTTCCTGTCTTGAGCAGAATATCAAAGTGAAGGCAGCCTTTCTGAGAGAGTTTCCTCCCATGCTGGGCCCCACTGAAAAACCATTATTAACCCCACCAACTCATGTCCAAGTGGCATCAATCATTTGGATCATACGATGGCTGACTGTAAATTATGACATTATCTCTGAGTACGAAGGTGATAATAATAATAATCATTTTAAAAAAGCTCCTGGCATGGCCCCGGCCAACTGAGGACCTTAGCCAGATCTGTCATACTTGTTCTTGACATGAAAGGCTTGGTTTTTCCCTTGCACGCTCATACATCACTGGACCTGTCAAGGGTTTCTGTAGGACCAGTTGACATAGCTCAGAACAGCAGCTGCTGGATGGCTTTGGGGAGCCTGACTCAAGAAAGAGTTGCTGGGGTACAGGGACCACAAGCATTCTGCCGGAGACTGACATCCTGTTGTGCTGTCCTGCCACTGCCCTCAGTAAGTCACAACGAGGAGTAAACTGCTGTCACTGAGATGAAAGGCCCCCTTCCTCTGATCTCTCCACTACAAAATTACTTCAGTGCCACACTGTATTTTATGTCAATACCTATTTTATTTTTCAAAATTGAAAAAGATATAAGTACATTGTTCCCTGAATTCCTGATGCTCTGGGTAACCTAGCAACTGAGTATGCCACATAGCACACAACAGAACATTATCATGCACTCCATTCAACTAACAAGCAAGCAGCAAAGATTTCCCTTGCAGATGATTTAGGCTAAATTAACGGTTAATAGTTGCTATTAATATTAAAAATAATAATAACCTCCCTTTTTCATTTCTTAGGGATAGATTTGTAGGGAATAATGCTTGGTTCTAATTGTACATGTGGGAGAGTGTTTTTCACTGAGCCTACATCTTGCAAGTGATTTGCATGGGATTTAGGTAGCCAGCAGCATGCTGCAAAGTGATAATCACATGAAACAGGAGAATACATTCAGGACATTTGGAAACCATGCAAAATATTCAAGTTCAAAATTGACTCATGCTTTCCACCTCTGGGAAGTTGCTGTCAATAAGGGGCTTAAGTGCATGGATCAGGATGTCTAGCCAGGCTGACACTGCCCTCAGTCCTCCCAGAAGCCTGCCAGGAAGCCCTCTGGCAATCAGCTCTAGGACAAGAATAAAGCCGGAACAAGAGTCAGGGTCAGGGAGAAGTTCAAGAAGCTCTGACCTGAAAGAACATGGGCAAGGTCATGGCACAGAGCAAGAGTCTACTGAAGAATGGCAGAGGTTATGGGGAAGGGAGGAAAGCATAGAAACAGAGGCTTGGACAGAACAAAGGAGGAAAGAAAGGACATTTTCAGGAACAAGGAGCAGAGCGTGAAACACACACAGCAACATGAGACAGGAGGTGGCTGGGTTGTTTTTTGGTAACAGGAAGTTCAAGGACTGGTGGATAGGTATCTAAAATAGGCTTTTGTGTCCATTTGTCCTTTACTTTAGATTTCCTTTGAAGTTGACCCATCTATTTGTGTTTTGTGAAAGTCAGTGACTTTTAAAGTCAGTTTAAAACACACATATACACATAAAAAACACACATACACACAAAACACTCATACATACACATTTTAATTAATGGGGCCTTGTGAATAATTCGCTGTTCACACTCTTTCTCCTTTCCCCTCTTTTAAAAGCAATCAAATCAATTTGGTAGCTTCTTTCCTGAACCACCAGAACTTTAAGAAGCTTTTGCAACTTTCTTAGAACTCAGACCTCCAAAAAACCCCTTGAAAAGTCCTGCTGTTTCTCTCCTTAACTAGTCACCTCAGTCTGAAGAACTAAGGGCCTTTCATTTTGAGTACGTCCTGCTGCTTTTTAATAATCTACGAGTGAATTAGGCATTTTCGCCTTCAGGTTATAGCTGTTTCAAATAATGTTTCCTTCCAATCATGAAGAAAATATTTTAATACTTTCTGAGACTCTGAACAACCTGTTATTTGAAAAATATGCCCAGTGTCTCATCTAGATTGAATTAACTTCATTTGCAGATATCAGTATATAAAGCTGGATCCTGAAATACTATTTTTTTAAAAAAATTAGAACAAAAGTTTAGGAGCACAGTTTGCTTGTCAATACTCTAAGCCATTTTACTTATTTGGATACATTTTTGATACCGTAGTCAGGAATAGCCCTTCCTGTGCCTGGTTTCTAAGCGTTTGCAGTTTGTGCCGATTAAGTAGCAAAACCATTTGGTTGCACTCCTTGCCACCAGGGAACTGACAGGACACTAAATATCATTGCAGTGCAGCAAAGCATGGAGATGCTCCAAGAACAGCAGAGCTGAAAACATGAATACAATGCATAAGCTTTTGACTGGTTGGCAGAAGGATAATGGAAATCCAGGAATCAACAACAATCTGAAATTGTGCAGTATTTGGCATTGCTAGATTTTAAGGACAATATTTTAGAAAGCAGAGAACTGGTGTGATGATTGTTCCATGAATGCAGAGAAAGATCAGCTGCTTTTAAAAAAGGTCACATTAATGTATTTGTGCCCAAACACTTGTAAAAGCCAGACCACCCATGGGGAATGTGTTCTTGTCAAAGCCTCAAGTGGAGTGACCTGTGCATCCGAGGGTTTCTGTTGCTGAGGTGATGGGATGGAAGGCTGGGAGAGATGGCTGCCTTCTGAATTTCCAAGAGCCTTTAGGGCAGTGGCACAGAAAGAATGCACCCTTCAGTGCCTTAGAATCAATCTGTTAATTGTGTCAGGTATGGAGTTTTAGGGAGGGTATGACTTTACAGTTTGCCTTAAAAGTAGTTAACTTTATTTTCCCTATTCTAAAATGCTCTGTGTTAAAGGAGTATTGATAAAATGAAGAAAACTTCAAGAGCAAAACTGAGCAATCTTAGTACAGATCATGAAGATGATTGACTGAAATGCTCATGGTTTTAGTGCATTACAGGCAGAGTCAGAAATCAGGAAAGTCACTGTTAATGAGGAGACCACTGGGGCCCTCATTTTCATCTGAAAACCACTGCAAACAGATGGACATCTGTTTAAAAAAGATAGAGTGGCTTTAAAAGTCAAATTGGAACTTTGTAAGTTCTATATTGTAAAACATGTAAGGTGACAAATAATACAAAAAAAAAAAAAAAAGGCCTTCAGTGTTCTATGAAGACAGAGCAAAAAATGCCCCTCATAGGCTTACGGAAGAATGCTGTAGGGAAGGAACCCCTCCCCCACGACTAAGTATTCCTGTCCTCTGTAGGGACAGAGGGTGGTCTGGCCATACTGCAATTTAAATAGAGAACTAGGGAATATCTCAAGTATAAGGGAGAGGTGACACCCTTTTTTCTCAATGAATCTCAGTACTTTTCAGGATTGGGTCTTTCTCCCTTCTCCTACAGATCCCTCCAATCGGGACAAGCAATGCCCTCGGGCCACTCATAAAGATGAAGGTGTTAGAGAGTCATTTAGAGCCTTCTCAATTGGGTGTCTATATCTTAAAAGCAGACAGTTGGAGCCAGTATCATCTAACCCAACAAAACACAATATTAATGATAGAACTCTGGATTTCTCCAGTGAAAGAGATTTATTTTGATGGGGGACAATCGCAGTATCTCTCTAATGATTTCGTGCCAGTAAACTGTCTATGAGCATAACCACAGTCTATCTTTCAGTTTTGTGTGAAAGGCCTTACAGAATATGAAATGTTCCCAAACTTTTTATTGGAATATTCGACTTAGCAAAAACGTATAGTATAGTCCTTGGTGTACAATTTTGTCTATTTACAGATGCCATCTTGTTGTGTTTTAAATTTTAGTTACTTGATAAATGAAGATAATATTAGGTTAGAAACCATTTTTAGAAAACATCTTGTAAAACTCTTCGTAAAGACAATGGTAGCAATCTATATGTCATATAATTTTACTCAGTTAAGAGTCACTATAATACGTTTAAAATGCATTAGAAAGCATTAGTGGATAACATACTTAAAATTTCTTAAAGTAATACAATATTTAAGGACGCAATTTATTCTTCCTTGCAAATATAATTGTGGTTCAGTTCAGAAAACAACCAAAAAACAAAATCAAAAAAGTCCCGTATGTGATTTCAAATTGGATGTTATTATTAAGTGTGTTAAAAAACAATGGTCCTCATTTTCTTTCATCCACTCGCCTATCCTTTCTCATTTTTTTCTTTCACTCTTCACCCCATGTTGGAGTGGGTCAAACATATTCTGGCAAAACAAGAATGCCAGTATAACACTCCCACTGAAGAGGGGAGTGGGGTGGGCGGGGTGGGCTGCAGGACACTGTGATTAGCAGCCCTGCCAAGTGGCCAGCACGTGGGGTATGCATTAATGGGCATTTATGATAACTGTGCTTGTGCCCGCAGCTGCATAGCAAATGAATTCTGCTGTCTTTTAGTACCCCATGCAGCAGTTTTCTTTTGCTATTTTGTGAGTAGTATGTCTTAAAATTCAGGTGCGGCAGTTTGTCTGGATTTTGTGTCATGTTTGAAGATAAATGGCAAATCAAGACCAAATGGTCTTCAGAAAGATAATCTGTTGGATGAGAATCCAGAACACTGAGAGGGCATGTGAGTTGGAGGATCCTCCATGTCATATCCTAGGAGCCCAGGATGCCTGGCAAGGAGAGATGGCTGTTTCCCCTTGTTCCTGAATAATTAAATGCCCTTCCATGGAGTCCTTACCGCTTTTCAAACATGCAGTGGACACCAAAAAGCTTGCTGGAGAAGGTTTAAAATTTCTTTTCCATCAAAATAAAGATTCTGTTTCAAACCATAAGTGGAAAAATGTTTAATAAATAATTTTAAAACTGTATTGTATTGAAGTATTTAAAATGTCGGCAGAAAAATTAGGAAAATCTAGGCGGCTTTTTTGTTTCAAAAAATAAAATGCCCACCCCTGAATTAAAACATGGGCTTTAGTCATAATTTTTCATGCAGTTTTGAATTGTAATTATAAAAGTGCCAACTATGGAATAATTGGCTTGTACCAAGAATTGATTAATTGACACTTTTTTAATGTTTCTAGTTTCCTTCATTCAAGGAGTACTGAGCAACACACAAATGCCGGCACAAGCTAGAGATCTGACTTCCAAGTTGGGAGGATAACTTTGGCCTTGCTTTCTTACACTGAGCAGCTGGGAAGTGGTGTCCACTGTGTGTGTGTGTGTGTGTGTGCACATGCGCGTGTGTGTGCGCATATGTGTGTGTGTGTGTCTTCATATGGGCTCTATTAAGAGATCCTTGTTAGTTAATATGCTTGTTTAGGAATATTTCAAAAAAATTTATAGTACCATAATATGTACTGACTTATAACCCTTGGCAATCTGTTTATTTTCCAGGAATTGCAGATAATAAGCATAGCTTTATTTCAAGGTGGGTATGCTGAAAATTATGAGAAAAAATGATGACAAAAGAAAGCAACAGCAATAACAAACAACAAAGACCTACCCCAAACCACACACACGCTGGCATACATGCACGAAGGAAAACTTGAAGTCCATTAGTCCAGTTACGGATAGCAGACAACTGAGCTAATCTGTTATCTTCAGATATCAGAGGAATATTGTGCTCTGGTCATCTCCCTACAGGGTCATTTGCTTGGCAGTTGGACAATGCTAGACACATGCTAACAGGGTTAATTGCAGCCACATGTAGGTTTTCTTTTTGGATGACAGGCCACTGCCTTAAAATTGATCCGCACACTGTCGGGGGACTAATTCTGGGCTTCCTTTCAGCCCCATCCTCATCCCGTGACAGACTGCTGCTACCTACAGGCCCTTGGACACACTTGCTTGGGTTTGTACGAAGTGTGGGAACAAGCACAGAGTTGGGTCAGAGGGCATGAAGCCAATGTCGCTACATGCATGTCTCTGCTTTTGTACTGGCCCTGGCCTTGTCCTACTTTATGCAGATTTTACCTCCACGAGATCCAGATTGTGCCATATGGGATTCCTGTGTATGACTAGTGAGGACACATGCCTGTGGGAACTATTCTAATGAAGGACCAACCCAGGCACTGCTGCCTGAACAGTTGCTTTTCCCAGGAGATGGTTGCACACAGAGGAGAATTTTTGTACGGGGGGGTTAGGGGTTATGTCTGGGGGCAAAGGCATTCTCAGTGTCTGGGAAAAGAGTTGTGTGTCTGGTTCTTTACAGAGTGTGTGTATGGAAATGGGAAGTTTTAGGGTAGAATTTTCTGAATAAAAATTTTACTTTGTTTTCTTTGCATTTCTTTTCTCCTTAATTTTTATCCTTTCTGCTCTTTGTTCTTTTATTATCACTATTTCTTGTGCATGGTCTTGTGTATTTGCCTTTATCACTTCTGATGTTTGCTTTCCTTCCATATAATTATGCTTAATTTTAAAATGTCATGCTTGGATTTTTTTCTCCAATAGATTCTGTTGCTTCTCTGTTGCTTCAAGTCACATTTCCTTTGCTTATTCTGCATTACTTTATCAATCCTCATATATTTTGAAGGTGTCTCTTCTTTTTCTCTTTCTGTGTGTTATAACTTTTTACATTTTTATTCCTTAGCTTTGAAAATCCTCTCTCTTCCTTTTTTCAAATGTCGTTGTTTGTAACTTTTTGTCATATGATTTTATTTAATCATTTATGATAGATGCATTCATTTTTATAGTTACTAAACAAAATGAAAACAACAGACATTCTTTTTGTCTTCTAATTTCTACTCAAATTTCTCTACATTAGTCCATTTTAAAGCATTTAATCTTTTTATTCATTTTTCTGCTCTCAGAAATAATTTTTGATTTCTATTTCATGAATGTATCCATCTCTAAATCCAAAATTCTCTCTATTTATAAATATATTTTCCTTTTATAAATAAATTTCTCTCACCTTTCTAGTTTAAGTGAATAATTTCACCGATTGCAGTTTTATTATATTTTGTTTTAATAGTTATTCTCTGAGTAGTGCTTCTACTTTTCGGAGCTTGAGATTGAGTCTTGCACATAGAAAGAGTACATAACTTGGAGTCAGGAGTCAGATGATCTGGGTAGATCAGTCTGAGACCTGACTTAGTCTCTAGTAGTAGATTTATTTATGTTTACTTATTTATTCACTTATTCACTAATTACTAATTTGATTAAGCATGTCTCAAAATCTGCTCTGTACCTCTCCTAGAACCCTCTTCTAGATTGGGTGATTCATTTTGGTGGGACATTTAGGCTTTCTTCTACGAGAAAGACAATTATACACATGACTATTCTCCTGATGAAAACTTTTGAAGTTGTTAATAGAAAAAAAATACTGAGAGTTTAGACATGCAAGATATCCTCTTGCTTATATTTTACAACTTCAATTGAATTGGTCACTATCTGTTTCCAAACAGCTTTGGTCTTTCATAAAGACATTATCCCTGGAGTTAGTTTCACTTGTATTTATAGCTGGAGGTGAATTGATAAGCAGGGCTTTTCTTACATGTGGGTAGTATATTTTCACAGATGCTGCGGAGCCTTTTGGCTTCCCCAAATACCTATGTGGCTAATACCTGATATTCTACAGTTAGAAATTCACTCCTTTATCTTGAGGCGTAGTTTTGTGTTAAAATAGAAATACTCCTGAAAGGGTACTATGTCCAGTCATTAATGCCTCATCATATCGTTTCCTCTAAAGGAAACATTTTGGTAGCTAGAGGAAGCCAGCTTTAGGGGGAAAATTAGAAAGTGTAGGGAAGCTTGGTAGTTACTAAAGACACAAGAAATTTATATTTTGCTTATTATCATCCCTATTAAAAAAGCAACTATTTACCATAGAACAAAACATCTTTTCGTTCTTCATTGTCAGAGTGGTTAAAAGTCCTGGTTTACCTATGTTGAACTAGAATCATTTTTAATACGGCCTTCTTTCACATTCAGAAGTAATCCAGCTTTATAAAATATATAGTCATCTTACTTTTAGGTGATATGGTAGAAGACAAGAATTAAAGGAGAGGAATTAAAGATACAATGTCATATTCATTGCTTTTAAAAACATTTTATTTTGTTATTTATTATTTTATTATTTATTGATATTTTTAGCTATTGCATATTTACATGTTTTCATTTCTTTCAATTGATTTTCTTTGAATCTTTATACATCATTACTAATTTTGGTGTAATTTATTCCACTTTGGGCACTTCTTCCTATTCTGACCTAAGAACAGACATATTCCTCTAATTCTCTTATCTGATGCCCTGTAAAAGGCTAGTGACTGTCTTCTCTTACAGAGATTAGGCTTGATTTGGGTGAAACGTTTATTCTGGAAGTTTACATGTCATAAAATCAAGGGCAAGATATTAAGGACTAAACTTTTGCACCTGTCATTTACAGGCTGTATGAGTTTGGACAAGCTATTTAACCACTTTGAGCCTCAGCTTTCTTTTCTATACTGTGGGCACAATATTATTTACCTCTCAGATCTATGGTGAGAATTAAATGAGATCAGATACACAAAGGCCTGGCACAGAGAAGCAGAATGAGAATATATAATCCTTTGTTTTCGTATGGTTTCACTTAAGGCAGCATATTATTTCAAAGAGGTTGCTCTTTATAAAGTAATACTGTTATAGTAATGAAGGTAGAAGTAAGGATATATTAGTGCAATTATCCAGTTCTTTAGGGAATCGCCTTCCTGGTGCTGGCTTACTTCTGATTCTCCTTTTCCAGAATAAAGTCCACTGTTTCACACATTGCCTTAGAATGTTCAGGGGACGTGGAAATATTCTTTTAAGTTCCGCCAGGAAGCAATGCTACCGAAAGTCCATTTCTGGCCACAAATTTCCCTAGAAGTTCAGGGAAATGGTCATGAACACAGAACAGGCATCATTTCTGTAAGGTTTAAAACAAAAGAAAATAGAGAAAAAAAAAAAAAAGAATCAGACTTGAATCCCAAACAAACTTCCTGGATTTCTGTGAGTGCCTTCATGAGGCTCTTATAGCCTCTTCAGGTTTGCAATGCTCAGTGGTAGATTTTCAAACTGTTCATGCTGTAATGCCTTTGCTATGTCTCCTGTTACCTTGGCTGCACATCAATCCAGTCATTCTTCCGTTAAGGATTTTGGAGAGAAGAACATCACCTTTTTTTCTACTTTCTTGAAAAAATTAGCTAGTATTTAATGTGGAGAATGTTTTAAAATTTTCATTTGTATTCAAAAATAGATGTCAAAGGGTCCATATGATTTGCGTTCAATTTACATTTTAAAAAGGATAAAAAAATTTAATTCCCACCCTAGTCCCATTTTACCTCCTTTTGTCATTCGTTCAAGTGCGCACTTGAAGGTGTTACTATAGTACGATGAATTTCTAAAAGTTATGTTTAGGGTAGCTCTAGGTTATACTATGAGTTTACAAGAATACCATGATTCAAAATAGAATAGTTGAGATTTGAAAGGGATTTGAGCAGGGCCCCATCCAGTTCCTTGACAAAAGAAAGAGAATTTACATTGTAGAAATGGGATTCCTTTCTCCTCCTTTCACCTACATTGCTGAAATAACTATAAGGTTAGTCTGCATGCAACAGGACATTTCCTTGGCTGGCCTGTTTGTTGTTATCAGGCTAGATCCTGCAGTTTCAATTTAGTTTAAAGCCAGAGTAAAGTCATTTTTTTATCCCAGAAGCTTGCATGAAGAGGTACAGAGGGTTAAGAGACTCCTTGCACACATCAGGCTGTACCTGTATGCTAAACATGCACCATAAAGATAGTATTTGTGTTCATTCTTTCCAAAGAGGATTCTCAGCCCTGATTTTTCCATTGTCAAAGGTGATAAGCTACTATAGAGACTCAACTTCAAGAACCACTAATCCCCATAAAAGGCCAGCAAATGAGGAAGACAGGTTAAGATCATTAGCCAGAAGCTACACTGTTTTTAACTGATAGAGGGGATGCTGGCTAAAGAAAGTTCTTCTATTTTCAGAACTACTCTACCAAGGGAGAAAGCATGAACTTGCCACTATGAAAAGTAACCTTGTTTGTAACACAACTAAGCCAATTAAAGAGATGGCTTCATGTTTTGGAGGAGTTCCAAAAGAATGAAGCATGCTTTGTGTAAAGGAAATAATGCTTATATGGCCAAGTTTTCCATGGTCATTTCCCTTTCATCTAGGTTTTGTTGAGCTGCCACGTGGGTGTGTGTTCACACCATGTGTTTGTGCATAAGAGATACTTCTCTATTCAATAGAATAGATCAGCTTTACTCACCGATTGTGTGATAGCTTATGTATTAGTATATTGGTTTTTGCATTTTCTTATATAGGAAAACTGAAATCATTTGACCAAGATAAAAAAACCTTAAAAATATTTTTATTCTTTTAACAGAAATGAAATTGTTCTACTGTTTCCATGTATTATTCCTCACTTCTAAGTGTAAAACAGATAAGAACTTTTCTGAATGATGGATTTTGTCAATTCATTAGAAGGGATCTAATGAGCCCCTGCTATGTCACTATTCTAGAAACACATTTTACATTAAGTGTGACTTGCAGTTTTTCAGTGTTTGTTCTACAGATTGCATTAGAGAATAGGGCAGATTATGATAGGGTACAGAACGAAGGTAAGAGAATACTTGAAAACACTTAACTACCAAATCTTTGGCTAGGTGCCGAACAATTAGAGACTTTTAAAAAATGCTCAAATGTTGCCTCTTGTTATTGAAGACATTAGGATATGATGTATACTCATTGACACATATGGTTATTGCAATAATAATATGGATTTCCCAGTCTCTCCTAGCCTACTGAAATTTGCCTTACTGCAAAAACTCTATATTGCTTTTGATGGTGATACTTGATATACCCAATTCTGATTAATAAGACAAATAAGTTATCTGTGGATTTCAGTTACCATTAATGCTTTCAGATACGGGGTAAAAATGAAGTATAAGTCAACCTATGTTCAAGTATATTAGTTTGCTCTCGTTGGGTAACAAATTAGCATGAACTTAGTAGTTTAAAAAAACACTTCTTATTTTAGCTCACAATTCTACAGGTCAGAAGTCAGACACAACATGAAAGAGTTCTTTGCCCAGAGTCTCACAAACTAAAATCAAATTGCTGGGCTGCATTCTTCCAAGCTCATGTGGTTGTGGCAGGATGCAATTCCTTGTGGTTCCAGGACTGAATATTCCATTTCCTTGCCGTCTGCCAGATGGGGCAGCTCTCAGTTCCTTAGAGGTCCCCATATTCCTTGCCGTGTGGTTTTCTCTGTCTTCAAACCAGCAACAGAGAATCTCCCTGATGTCAAATCCCTTTCACTCATTAAATCTTTTTTTTTTTTTTTTTTTT
>NW_012101887.1:1164674-1168401 GCF_000951045.1 Mandrillus leucophaeus | reverse complement strand
CTGTAGTCCCAGCTACTTGGGAGGCTGAGGCAGGAGAATGGCGTGAACCCGGGAGGCGGAGCTTGCAGTGAGCCATGATCACGCCACTGCACTCCAGCCCAGGCGACAGAGCAAGATTCTTTCTCAAACAAAAAAGAGAGAGAAAAAAAAGGCAGGGATGCATGCATGGGTCCCAATCTGGTTTCAAAGTTCAAATTTCCAGAGACCAGGGTTAAGTATGTTTTGAAAGACTCAGGTGATTGAAACAGCAGCCACAGTCAAGAGCCACTGTTATAAACGATGTTGTTTAACCTATCTGTCTCCTATTTTCTGTACATTGTGTACAGTGTCTAACTCTCTCTTTTGTACTGAGGCTATTTTAAACTATACACTAGGCTCTCAGGGTATTACTAGCTAGAAGATTAGTCTTGGGTTATAATTTTCTTAGACTTTTAAGAGGTCGATAACACATCTCTACCTTTAACAGTTTCATCACATCTCAATTTCTTTATGATTTGCAACTCTCAAATCTCTAAGATAAACTTACCAAGAAATTTCTACCCCATTAAAACTTTTTCCCAGAGCCACGCTGCTGAGGCCTGTCTAAGTGCACTCAATGGCGGGCACCTGTCTTCTACTTGTTCTTTCACTCAACCTTGTGGCCTTTTTCTGCCTTTCTTGGCTTATTAGTGGACTCTTCCCTTTGGGACTTTTACCTGTCAGATGATTCGTTCCACACAAGTGGGTGGAGCTTTCCTCTAATCTTCTCATAGGGTGACTTCCTTCAAAAAGGCTATTATTTATTCTTAGGACATGTATATTCCCTTATAATTGTCAATATCCTATTTTTTTTGTTTAAAAAAATTTTGAGACTGACAATTCTGGGCTTTCTTTATCACCACAATTTCTGAATATGACAAATGTGGAAGAATTGAAACTCTTAAGCAATGCTACTATTTAGAGAGAGCACAGGTAGGGCACAGATTCTTTCAGTTGTAGTGAGAGCTAGCCAGGCTGCATAGGTTTTCTTACCTCTAATATTCAGAAGTGAATCAAGAGATTCATTAAAATAAAAGGCACCAACCATAGCCCCATAGTCCTAGAACTAATGAACACATAATAAATCCTAGTTCTTTCTAGCAAACTCCGAATGACACAGGCTAATAATCCATAAATATTCAGGAATCACTGTTATCTCAATCTGCCTAAACATGAGTTTGTCATACTGGCTATTGGTTGAGTGGATAATAAGAAACATTCTTCTCATACAGTTAATTACTCTCGACTACCCTGGTGTGTTCTGCTTCTTCAGATTTCCCCTCAGCTCTCTGAGGTTTTCATAATGTTTTCAACTTTTGTGTCTTCTATAGGTCTTATATCTTTTGTAATTTAATGGTGTCTTCTGAAAAACAGGGTGATGGTACTAAGAAACTAAATGTTGTCTTTTGGATGGTGAGAAATCTATACTTAAAGGATTATTTTTAATTGCCTTATCAGCTGAAAGCATGTTTCTTTTTTTCTGTATAAACACGAATAGGCATTCAACATATAATTTAATTTAGGAAATAAATTATATAATCTGCTCTTAAAGATTATAATGGAATAAATACAGTTTTTCCAGAACTGAAGTGGAACTAAAAATTCTCAGTGATTTTGCCCAGACAGGTTGATGGGTGCAGCAAACCACCATGGCACATGTATACCTATGTAACAAACCTGCATGTTCAGCATTATGTTTTACTAGAACTTAAAGTAAAATTAAAAAAATAAATAAAATGAAAAAAGTTTTCTTACGTGAGTAAAAATGGCAGTTCACTGTGGATTGACACTTGGAACACACCTATTTTATAGGAGTAGGCAATCAATTTAGAGGATCAAAAGCTCTTTTTGTTTATTTTTACTTTTTTCAAAAGCTCTTTTTTAAACATTTCTATCCATCAAAGACTTGTTATTAGAATGAAAAGGTTATTAGAATGGTTATTCTATTATATATATATATAGAATATAATATATATATAGAATGATTATCTATCTAATAACCCTTCAATAACCTATCGAAGGGTTATTAGAATGAAAAGAAGGGAATTAAAAATTAACATTATATTTTTATTATGAAAATTGTCTATGTAAAGGGAAAATATATATTGGGAGCCAGCTAAGCTCACCACTATACCACCAGCACACTCAGAAAACCTATATTAGGCCATCAGTGCGGGATGATTTTGATGTCAGAGTTTTCAGAGATCACTCAAGTCAACTCTTCCGTTTTTCCAGAGTGGGGACAAGACCATAAGGAACTTGCTCAGAGTTCCACAGGAAGTCACTAGAAGGTGTTTTTATTATCTATATATTTGAGGTGAAACTGAAATTTGGAACATGTGCTCCACCTTTACTTTGGTAAATACCTGTCTCTTATACACATCTAGATGTGTATAAGAGACAGGTATGTACATTGGTTAATTCAGAATTCAAATTTTATTAATATATATTTTAAAATAGCTAAGAATAAATGCAAAGATTTAATCAAAATGTTTATTGCAGTATTATTTATAAAAAATTCATATAGTCTAAGTACCCAACAATAAATTACGATAACTTCATATTATAGACTATTATATAGTATTCTGAATTATTTTGTAAAAGAATATTTCATTATCTTGGGAGGCAGAGGTGGGCAGATAACTTGAGGTCAGGAGTTCAAGACCAGCCTGGTCAACATGGTGAAACCCTGTCTCTACTAAAAATACAAAAAATTAGCTGGACATGGTGGTGCGTGCCTGTAATCCCAGCTACTCGGAAGGCTGAGGCAGGGAGAATTGCTGGAACCCAGAGGCAAAGGTTGCAGTGAGCCAAGATCGCGCCACTGCACTCCAGCCTGGGCGACAGAGCGAGACTCTGTCTCAAAAAAAAAAAAAAGAATTATTCCACCATATACAATTCATTCACTCATTATATGTATTATTCTAAAAACTTAGCAATTTAATTGTTTTTGATTTATGGGATTATAGATAGTATGAATTTCATTTTCTTTCTGCTGATTTTTATTTTCTAAATTTTCTGTGATAAATGTGCTATTTTTAATGATTTATCCCATTATTATAGATACTATTATTGCAAATAAGAAGCTGGCAGTGGAACATAGCAGAAAGAGTATGGATTTTGAAACCCCAATGGACATGTGGTTGAATCCTGATTCATAGGTCACTGGCTATCCTATTGTGCTTCAGTCAAGTGCTTGCCCTGAACCAACTGACCTCTTGGCTGAGGAGCCAGGGTCATGTGTTCAAAACAAGGCTGCCTAGGGACTAGCCTTCAGCAGAAGTTGTAGGTGTTGTAGCTAGTCTCAGGGGTGTGGTAACTGTACTATGAACTATGATATAATAGTAAGTGCTAGATTTCTGGACTGAATAAAATGCTATCAAATAATGGAGAGAGGGAAAGAGGGCTCCTGAGACAATGTCACTGAAAAGGTGACACTGGTCTGGACTTTTCAAGATGGTGTAATTCACCAGATGGAGAAAGAGAAGCAGAGCAGGGAAAATGTATTAAAGGCAATGAGACATCACAAAGGAAGGCACGGAGGCCTGCGAAACTGTGTGTGTTTGGAGAATAGTGGAAAATATGGTTATTGGTATGAAGAGTGGTGGCCAAAAAAAAAAAAAGACTAGAAAGGTAAGTGAGAGGTAGATTCCAGCTCTGCAAATGATCCTTCAATTTAAGGACTCCTCTGCTATAACTCAGGAATTCT
>NW_012101887.1:1149068-1162609 GCF_000951045.1 Mandrillus leucophaeus | reverse complement strand
TATTTTATAGGAGTAGGCAATCAATTTAGAGGATCAAAAGCTCTTTTTGTTTATTTTTACTTTTTTCAAAAGCTCTTTTTTAAACATTTCTATCCATCAAAGACTTGTTATTAGAATGAAAAGGTTATTAGAATGGTTATTCTATTATATATATATATAGAATATAATATATATATAGAATGATTATCTATCTAATAACCCTTCAATAACCTATCGAAGGGTTATTAGAATGAAAAGAAGGGAATTAAAAATTAACATTATATTTTTATTATGAAAATTGTCTATGTAAAGGGAAAATATATATTGAGAGCCAGCTAAGCTCACCACTATACCACCAGCACACTCAGAAAACCTATATTAGGCCATCAGTGTGGGATGATTTTGATGTCAGAGTTTTCAGAGATCACTCAAGTCAACTCTTCCGTTTTTCCAGAGTGGGGACAAGACCATAAGGAACTTGCTCAGAGTTCCACAGGAAGTCACTAGAAGGTGTTTTTATTATCTATATATTTGAGGTGAAACTGAAATTTGGAACATGTGCTCCACCTTTACTTTGGTAAATACTGAATTGTTTTCATGTTTTTTATTTAGGAAAAATCACAATTAGCCCTTTCCTTTAGATGTATATAAGAAAGTGACCATTAAGTTAGATCTAATTATTATTAGCTATAGTTTCTGATATGATTTTCACAGTGGTGTAGATATCTTCTGAGATATTAGACTTTAATAAAAGCAATGATTTGCATGATCCTGCTGCTGAAGAATGCAACATATCTATATATGTATGTGTGTATATATATATTTAGATCAGTGTTTTCAAATTGTATTAATTGAGATGGCATTAGTGTTCTGTGAAAAAAAGACATCCCTGACAAAATAAGCTTGGGAAACCCATTTTAAAGAAAGCTTAGCTAGATTCTTTTCTGTAGGACTATCTAGAACCTTAATATTCTTAAGAGTACTGTGAATCTCTCTGTTGGGGTAAATGATATAATATTTCCCAAATATATTTGCCCATGGAACTCTCTTATTTTTTCTTTATTAAATAACTAACATTTCATCAGAATACCCATGTTTTGAAAAGTACAACTTATCAAATGCAGTTCTCAAATATCTCTTTCAGCTTTTCTGAAACTCAGTTTTATTTTTTAACTTTTAGTTTAGGTTTGTGAGTGTATGCACAGGTTTGTTACATGAAATTGTGCCATGGGAGTTTGTTGTACAGATTATTCCATCACCCATGTATTAAACCCAGTAGTCAATAGTTGTCTTTTCTGCTTCTCTACATCCTCCCACCATCTACCCTCAAGTAGATGCCAGTGTCTTTGTTTCTTTCATTGTGCCCATGAGTTCTCGTCATTTAGCTCCCACTTATAAGTGAGAACATGCAGTATTTGGTTTTCTGTTCCTATATTAGTTTGCTAAGGATAGCTCCATGTTCCTGCAAAAGGCATGCTTTGTTCTTTTTTTGTGGCTGCATAGTATTCCATGTACACGTGTATATGTACCACATTTTCTTTATCCAATCTGTCACTGATGGACATTTAGGTTGATTCCATATTGTTACTGTTGTGAATTGTGCTGCAATGAACATATCATGTGCATGTGTCTTTATAGCAGAATGATTTATACTTCTCTCTGTATATACCCAGTAATGGGATTGCTGAGTTGAATGGTAGTTCTGCTTTTCACTCTTTGAGGAATTGCCATTCTGCTTTCCACAATGGCCGAAATAATTTACACTCCTGCCAACAGGGTGTAAATATTCCCTTTCCTCTGCATCTTTACCGGCATCTATTCTATTCTGGCTTTTAAATAATGGTCATTCTGACTGGTATCTCATTGTGGTTTTGATTTGCATTTCTCTAATAATCAGTGATATTGAGCTTTTTTTCATACACGTGTTGGCTGCATGAATGTCTTCTTTTGAAAAGTGTCTGTTAGTGTCCTTTGCCCACTTTTTAATGAGGTTGGTTGTTTTTCCCTTGTAAATTTGTTTAAGTTTCTTACAGATGCTGGAAATTCATTGTCGGATGTATAATGTGCAAAAATGTTCTCACATTCAGTAGGTTGTCTATTTACCTTGTTGATAGTTTCTTTTGCTGTGCAGAAGCTCTTAAGCTTAATTATATCCCACTTGTCAATTTTTGCTTTTGTTGCTATGGCTTTTGGTGTCTTTGTAATGAAATATTTGCCTGTTCCCATGTCCAGGATGGTATTGACTAGGTTGTTTTCCAGGGTTTTTATAGTTTTGGGTTTTACATTTAAGTCTTTAATACATCTGGAGTTGATTTCTGTATGCAGCATAAGAAAGTGATCCAGCTTCAATCTTCTGCATATGGTTAACCAGTTACCCCACCACCATTTATTGAATAGGAAGTTTTTCCCAAAAACAGACAAGCTTTTTTGTCAGCTTGGTCAAAGATCAGATTTTTGTAGATGTGTGGCATTATTTCTGGGCTCTCTATTCTGTTCCATTCATCAATGTGCATGTTTTTGTATCAGTACCATGCTGTTTTGGTTACTATAGCCCTGTAGTATAGTTTGAAGTCAGGTAATCTGATGCTTCTAGTTAGCTTTGTTCTTTTGCTTAGGATTGCCTTGGCGATTTGGGCTCTTTTTTGGTTCCATATGAATTTTAAAATAGATTTTTCTAGTTATATGAAGAATGTCCTTGGTAGTTTGATAGAAATAGCATTGAATCTATAAATTGCTTTGGGCAGTATGGACATTTTAATGATATTGAATATTCCTATTCATGATCATGGGATAAGTGTGGGATTTTTCCCATTTGTTTGTGTCTTCTCTGATTTATTTGAACAGTATTTTGTAGTTCTCCTTTTAGAGATCTTTCATCTCCTTTATTAGCTCTATTCCTAGGTATTTTATTCTTTTTGTGGCAGTTGTGAGTGGGATTGTCTTCCTGATTTGGCTTTCGATTTGACTATTGTTGGTGTATAGGGAAGCTAGTAAATTTTGCACATTGATTTTGTATCCTGAAACTTTGCTGAAGTTGTTTATGAGCTTAAGGAGCTTCTGGGCTGAGACAATGGGGTTTTCTAGATACAGAATCATTTTGTCTACAAACAGAGATTATCTGACTTCCTCTCTTCCTATTTGGATGCCCATTCTTTCTTTTTCTTAACTGGTTGCTCTGGCTGGGACTTCCAATACTATGTTGAATAGGATTAGTGAGAGAGAGCATCCTTGTCTTGTGCCGGTTTTCAAGGGGAATGCTTTCAGTTTTGGCCCATTTAATATGATGTTGGCTGTGGGTTTGATGTATATGGCTCTTATTATTTTGAAGTATGTTCCTTCAATACCTAGTATATTGAGAGTTTTTAACATGAAAGAAGTGTTGAATTTTGCCAAAAGTCTTTTCTGTGTCTATTGAAATAATTATGTGGTTTTGACTTTTGTTCTGCTTATGAGATGAATCACATTTACTGATTTGTGTATGTTGAACCAACCTTGCATCCTGGTGATGAGGCCTACTGAATCATGGGGGATTAACTTTTTGATGTACTGCTGGATTCAGTTTGCAAGTGTTTTGTTGAGGATTTTTGCATTGATGTTCATCAAGGATATTGGCCTGAAGTTTTATATTTTGTGTGGGTCTCTGCCAGGTTTTGGTATCAGGATGATGTTGGCCTCACAGAATGAGTGGAGGAGGAGTCCCTCCTCCTCAAATTTTTGGAATAGTTTCGGGAAAAATGGTACCAACTCGTCTTTGTACATCTGGTAGACTTTGGCTGTGAATCAATCAGATCCTGAACTTTTTTTTGGTTGGTAGGCTATTTATTACTGATTCAATTTTGGAACTCATAATTGGTCTGTTCAGGGAATTGATTCTCCCTAGTTCATTCTTGGGAGGGTATATACGTATCCCAGGAATTTATCCATCTCTTCTAGGCTTTCTAGTTTGCGTGCATAGAGGTGTTCATAGTAGTTTCTTATGGTTATTTCTATTTCTGTGGGGTCAGTGGTAATGTCCCCTTTATCATTACTAATTGTGTTTATTTGGATCTTCTTTCTTTTCTTCTTTATTAGTCCAGCTGGTGGCCTTTTTATCTTATTAAATTTTTCAAAAAAACAACTCCTGTATTCCTTGATTTTTTTAAATGATTTTTTGTCTCAGTTTCATTCAGTTCAGTTCTAATTTTGATTATTTCTTGCCTTCCACTAGCTTTGCCACTGATTTGTTTTTACTTCTCTAATTCCTTCGGTTGTTTTGTTAAGTTGTTAATTTGAGATCTAATTTTTTGATATGGGCATTGAGTGCTATGAATTTCTCTATGAATACTACCTTAGCCATGTCTCAGAGATTCTGGTATATTGGATCATTGTTCTCCTTAGTTAAAAAGAACTTATTGATTTCTGCCTTAATTTCATTACTTACCCAAAGTCATTCAGGAGCATGTTGCTTAATTTCCATGTAATTGCATGGTTTTGAATGATTTTCTTAGTTTTTGGCTACTATTTTTATTGCACTGTGGCCCGAGAGTGTGTTTGGTATGATTTCAGTTCTTTTGCATTTGCTGAGGATTGTTTTTTGTCCAATTATATAGTCCATTTTAGAATGCGTACCATATGGTGGTGAGAAGAATGTTATTTTGAGGTGGAGAGTTTTGTAGAGGTCTGTCACATCCATTTGGTACAATCTGGGTTCATTTTCATACTACTATGAAGAAATACCCAAGACTGGGTAATTTATAAAGAAAAAGAGATTTAATGGACTCACAATTCCATATGGCTGGGGAGGCCTCACAATCATGGCAGAAGGCTGAGGAGGAGCAAAGGCACATCTTACATGGCAGCAGGCAAGAGAGCATATGCAGAAGAACAGCCATTCATAAAACCAGCAGATCTTGTGAGACTTACTCAGTATCATGAGATCAGCATGGAAAAACCCACCCCCATGATTTGATTACCTCCCATTGGGTCCCTCCCATGACACATGAGGATTATGGGAACTGCAATTTAAGATGAGATTTGGGTGGGGACACAGCCAAACCATACCATTCCACCCCTGGTCCCTCTTGAATCTTGCGTTCTCACATTTCAAAACCAATCATGCCTTCTCAACAGTCCCCCCAAAGTCTTAATTCATTTGAGCATTAGCTCAAAAGTCCACCATCCAAAGTCTCATCTGAGACAAGGCAAGTCCCTTCCACCTATGCACCTGTAAAACCAAAGGCAAACAAAAGCAAGTTAGTTTTTTCATAATGGGAGTAAAAAAAAGATACAATGGGGGTACAGGCATTGGATAAATACACCCAATCCAAATGGAAAAAATGGCCAACATGATGTGGCTACAGGCTCCATGAAAGTCTGAAATCCAATGGGGCAGTCAAATCTTAATGCTCCAAAATGATCTCTTTTGACTCCATATCTTACATCCAGGTCAAACTGATGCAAGACATAGACTCCCACAGCCTTGGGCAGATCCAGCCCTGTGGCTTTGCAGGGTACAGCCCCAGTCCTGGCTGCTTTCATGGACTGGTATTGAGTATCTACCATTCTGGGTTCTGGAGGACAGTGGCCCTCTTTTCACAGCTCCACTTGGCAGTGCCCCAGTGGGGACTCTGTGTGGGGGCTCTGACCCCACATTTCCCTTCTGCATGGCCTTAGCAGAGGTTCTCCATGAGGGCTCTGCCCCTTCAGCAAATTTCTGTCTGGACATCCTGGAGGTGCTCTCTCTTTTTCATACATCCTCTGAAATCTAGGTGGAGGCTCCCAAACTTCAATTCTTGATTTCTGTACACCTGCAAGCCCAACACCACATGGAAGCTACCAAGGTTTGGAGCTTGTGCTCTCTGAAGCCATGGTCCATGCTGTACCTTGGCCACTTTTAGCCATGACTGGAGTGGCTGGGAGGCAGGGCACCAAGTCCCTAGGCTGCACACAGCAGGGGAGACCCTGAACCTGGCTCAGGAGACCATTTTTTTCCCTCCTAGGCCTCTGGGCCTGTGATGGGAGGGGCTGCCTCAAGGTCTCAGATATGCCTTGGGGACATTTTCCCCATTGTTTTGGTGGTTAAGTTTGGTCCCTTGTTACTTATGCAAATTCTGCAGCTGGCTTGAATTTCTCCCCAGAAAATGGGTTTGTCTTTTCTACTGCATTGTGAGGCTGCAAATTCTTCAAACTTTTATGCTGTTTCCTCTTGAACACTTTAGAAATTTCTTCCACCAGATACCCTAAATGATCTCTCTCAAGTTTAAAGTTTCACATATCTCTAGGGCAGGGGCAAAAATGCTGCTAGTCTCTTTGCATAGCAAGAGTGACCTTTACTCCAGTTCCTAAGAAGTTCCTCATCTCCATCTGAGACCACCTCAGCCTGGATTAATCATATGGAATAATTCATATGATTATTAGCATTTTTCTCAAAGCCATTCTAGAGTTTGGAACTCTAGAAAGTTCCAAACTTTCCCACATCTTCCTGTCTCTGAGCTCTCTAAGTCTTTAGGGAGTTCCAAACTGTCCCACTTGTTCCTGCTTTCTTCTGAATCCTCCAAACTGTCCCAATCTCTGCCTGTTACCTAGTTCCACAGTTGCTTCCATATTTTTGGGTCTCTTTACAGAAGCAACCCACTACTCCCAGTACCAATTTACTGTATTAGTCCATTTTCATAATGTTATGAAGAAATACCCAATATTGGGTAATTTATAAAGAAAAGAGGTTTATAGACTCATAGTTCCACATGACTGGGGAAGCCTCACAATCATGGTGGAAGGTGAAGGAGGAGCAAAGGCATGTCTTACATGTTGGCAGGCAAGAGAGTGTGTACACGGGAACTGCCCTTTATAAAACCATCAGATCTCAAAGACTTATTCACTGTCATGAGAACAGCATGGGAAAACCTGCCTCCATGATTCAATTACCTCCCACCAGGTCCCTCCCATGATACGCGGGGATTACAGGAGCTAAAACTCAAGATGAGATTTGGGTGGGGATACAGCCTAACCATATGAGGTCCTAAATATCTTTGTTAATGTTCTGCCTTGATGATCTGTCTAATACTGTCAGTGGAATGTTGAAGTCCCTCATTATTATTGTGTAGGAGTTGATGTGTCTTTGTAAGTCACCAAGAACTTGCTTATGAACCTGTGTGCTTCTATGTCGGGTGCATGCATATTTAGGATAGTTAACTCTTGTTGTTGAATTTAACCCTTTACCATTATGTAATGCCCTTCTTTGTCTTTTTTGATCTTTGTTGGTTTGAAGTCTGCTTTGTATGAAATTAGAATCGCAACTCCTGCTTTTTTTCTGTTTTCCATTTGCTTGATAAGTTTTCCTCCATCCCTTTATTTTGAGCCTATGGGTGTTCATTACATGTGAAACAGCATTCTTGAAGACAGCATACCATCGAGTCTTGCTTTTTTATCCAGCTTGCTACTTTGTGCCTTTTAAGTGGGACATTTAAGCCATTTACATTCAAGGTTAGTATTGATATGTGTGGATTTGATCCTGTCATGTGTTGTCAGCTGGTTATTATGTTATCTTGTTTGTGTTTTTGCTTTATAGTGTCACTGGTCTGTGTATTTAAGTGTGTTTTCATATTAGCTGGTAACAGTCTTTTCTTTCTATATTTAGTGCTGCTTTCAAGATCTCTTATAAAGTAGGTCTGGTGGTAAAAACTTCCTCAACATTTGCTTATCTTAAATGGATCCTATTTCTCCTTTGCTTAGGAAGCTTAGTTTAGCTGGTGATGTGGTTTGGCTGTGTCCCCACTCAAATCTCATCTTGAATTTTAGCTCCAACAACTCCAACAACTCCAAGGTACAGTAATTGAATAATGGGGCAGGTCTTTCCTGTGCTGTTCTCATGATAGTGAATAAGTCTCATGAAATCTGATGGTTTTATAAAGGGAAGTTTCCCTGCACAAGTTCTCTTCTTTTGTTTGCCACCATGTGAGACATGCCTTTCACCTTATGTCACGATTGTGAGGCCTCCCCAGCCACATGAAACTGTCAGTCCACTAAACCTGTTCTTCCTTATAAATTACCCAGTCTTGGGTAAGTCTTTATCAGCAGTGCAAAAATGGACTAATACAGCTGGATATGAAATTCTTGGTTGAAGATTTTTTTCTTTAAGAATATTGAATATAGGCCCTGAATCTCTTCTGGCTTGTAGGGCTTCAGCTGAGGGGTCCCGCTGTTAGCCTGATGGGGTTCCCTTTGTAGGTGACCTCACCTTTCTCTTTAGCTGTCTTTAACATTCTTTCTTTCATTTTGACCTTGGAAAATCTGATGGTTAGTGTCTTGGGGATCATCTTCTTGGGCAGAGTCTTGCAGAAGTCTCTGTATTTCCTGAATTTGACTGTTGGCCTCTCTAGCAAGGTTGGGGAAGTTTTCATGAACAACATCCTGAAATATGTTTTCCAGGTTGTTTGCTTTCTTGCCCACCCTTTCAGGGATGCCAGTGATTTGTAGATTTGACCTATTTACATGATCCCATACTTCTTGGAGATTTTGCTCATTTCTTCTTATTCTTTTTATTTGATTTTTGTCTGATAGTCTTATTTCAGAGAGCTAGTCTTAAAGTTCTGAATTTTATTTCTCAGCTTGGTTTATTCTGTTGGTAATACTTGTGACTGCATTGTGAAATTATTGTATTATGTTATTCAGCTCTGTCAGACACATTAGTGTTTTTTTAATAAAATTTTAATATATTGGCTATTTAATATATTGGCTATTTTGTCCGTTAGCTCCTGTATGGCTTTCCGGTGATTCTCAGGTTCCTTGGATTAGGTTTTGCCATCCTCCTGAATCTCAATGATTTTTGTTCCTATCCATATTCTGAATTATATTTCTGTCATTTCAGCCAGCTCAGTCTGGTTAAGAACCCTTACTGAAGAATTTGTGCAGTTGTTTGGAAGACATAGAGCACTCTGGCCATTTGAGTTACCAAAGTTCTTGCATTGGATCTTTCTTATCTCTGCATTTGGGTGTTCATTTAACTGCAGTGTAGATTTAGTACAGTCAGTAGAGTTCTTTTCTGGATGTTTTCACAGAGCCGTGGTTTTGTGCAGGGTCTTTATTTGAAACTGACTTCTTGTCTTTCGTTTCAGAGGGGGTATGTTAGTGAAGTAATTTTGGTATTGAAGTTTTGAAGTGTGATTCAGTAGGTGGCACTTAGACATATTTGTTGGTTGGTAGACTGTTACTCAGTCATGTGCTTCCTTTGTGTTTTCTCACAGTTGCAGCTGTGTTTCCTCTCAATGCTCTGAAAACATGTGTTCCTCTCCACCTTGACTGCTAGCTGTAGATTCTGGCTTGGCATTCCTTGGCTGCCCACTGCAGTTTTGGGGTGATCTCAGTATTTATGTTCCTTTCCCAACTTGGAGAGAGTAGAGGAAGGGACTTTAGTAGTGGTTGTTGCCAAGGGTCTTTCGCTTGTCTCCTAGGGGCTCCACCCCAGAGAGATGCAGGTCAGCAATAACTAAGTGCAATCGGGCCAGGATGGAGGGTCTGTGCTGTGGGTGCAAGTCGGGGGTTCCTTATTTGGTGACAAGCAGTGGGGGTGGATGGGATCCATGGAAGATGGACTGACCTCCTCTGCTTGGGTCTGCTGCAGCTTGTGGAAGGTGTGGGTAAGGCATTTAGGGTCTTTGCTCCTTCATTAGTCTGAGGGTAGCAAGGCCAGTTCCACTGCAGAGGTAGTGGCAGAGAGGCTTTCAGTTGCCCCTGGGGGCTCTGTTCAGGGAGTTGCTGAGCTGCTTACTGGCTTTATACTCCCAGTGAGGGGTGGCTGGAGGTCCAGGCCTGGAGAACCTACCCAGTGAAGAGATATGGGAATGGGCACCCATGTTAACAGTCTGGTCATTTTTCCTTAGGGCTGCTGCAGTACACTGGGAGCCCACTCCAGTCCATAGTCACCTCAGATTTTCTAGTACCTGGAGGTACCAACAGTGAAGGCCGCAAAACAGCAAAGATGGTGGCCTGTTCCTCTCTCTAGGAGCTCTATTCTAGCGAGATTTGACTCTTTTGCCAGCCCCACTGCACCTGTAGGAGGTGGCTGCAGACTCCAGTTGGGAGACCTCACTCAGTGAGGAGAAATGTGATTGGGGATCTGCTTAATAAAACAGACTGGCCATGCCTTTAGTAGAGCAGCTGTGCTGTTTTGGGGGTCCACTTCAGCCTCTGGTCACTTCAAGACTCTTCAAAGCCTGAATGGTGGAATGGCTAAGTCACCCAAACAGCAAAAATGGTGGGCCACCCCTCTCTTTGGGAGCTCCATCTTAGAGAGGTTTCGAATCTCTGTCAGCCAGAAAAAAAAAAAATATATATATATATATATATGTGTGTGTATATATATATATATATAAAGTGGTGGGTGTGGCTGGAGACCCTAGTTGGGAGGTCCCACCCAGTTAGGAGGAATGGGATTGAGGACCCACTTAAAAAAGCAACCTGACCACATTTTTGTGGAACAGCTGTGCTGTGCTCAGGTACTGCTTCCGCCCCGGTCGGCTTGGACTCTCCAAAGCCCAAAGGCTGGAACCGCTAAGTCACTCAAACAGCAAAGATGGAGGCCCACCCCTTTCCATGGGAGCATCCTCTCAGGTAGGTACAACGCTGCTACAGGTGGCTGGCTGAAATTCCAAGCCAGTGCCTCTTATCCTGTGAGGTACCTTGGAAGTAGGGACTACAGACTGTTGCTGATCAGCATCCTGGATTCAGCCTGTTTCCTAGAGGTATGTACGAGGTCTAATCTCCTGTTTTGCCAGAGTGGCTGTTACTTTTGCTGAGAAGCCTGAAAAACCCAGGTATCTAAGGCTCCTGGGTCTCCATGTGTATCTGTGTGACTCCATGTAGCTCTGTGTGTTAGACTGAAGGCCCTGGTGGAGTGGGTTCATGAGGGGAGCTCCTGACCTGAAGGTTGCAAAGATCTATAAGAGAAGTATGGTTTTTTGGGGTTGCTCATTCATACCGATTGCATCCCTGGTTGGGACTAGGGAAGGTTTCCCTGGCTCTGTGTCACTCCCTGGTGGGCCGTCATCCTGCCTTGCTTTTCACCATTCTCGTGGGTTGAGTTGTTTCCTTGATTAGTTCTAATGTATGTACCTGGATGTGTCAATTAAAGGTGCCGTATTTACATTCATTCCCTTTCATTCCTCTGTGATTGTATTGTACCATCTTTTTGACGTGCTATTGGATTCAGTTTGGTAGGAGGATTTTTGTGCCTATGTTCATCAGAGGTATTGACCTGTAGTTTTCTTTTTTGTTGTTGTTGTTTCTTTGCTTGGTTTTGGTATCAAGGTGATGCTGGGCTCATAGAATGAGTTAGGGAGAACTCTCTCCTTTTCAATTTTTTGGAATAGTTTCAGGAAGATTGATAATAGTTGTTCTTTGTACATTTGGCAGAAGTTAGCTGTTAATCCATCTGGTCTTAGGCTTTTCTTTGTTGGGAGACTTTGTATTACTGATTCAATCTCAGTTACTGGTCTGTTCAAGCTTTTCATTTCTTCCTGTTTTGATCCTAGTAGGATGTATGTTTTCGGAAACTTATCTATTTCCTTAAAGCTTTACATTTTGTCAGCATGTAGTTGCTCATGGTAGTCTCTGATGATCTTTTGTATCTCTGTGATATCAGTTGTAATATCTCCTTTTACCTTTCTGATTTTGTTTATTTGGCCTTCTCTCTTCCTGGTTAGTCTAGTTAGTAGTTACCAATTATTTTTATATTTTCAAAAGAGCATTTTTTTTCATATAATTGATCCTTTGTATTGTTTTTTGGTCTCAATTTCATTTAGTTCTGCTATGGCTCTTGTTCTTCATTTCCTCCTGCTAATGTTGGGTTTGGTTTATTCTTGCTTTTCTGGGTCTTTGAGGTGCATTGTTGGATTGCTAATTTGGAATTTTTAAACTCTTTTGATGTAGGCATTTATTGCTATATACTTCCCCCTTAGCACTACTTTTGCTGTATCCCACAGGTCTTAGTATGTTGTGTTTCCATTTTCATTTGTTTCAAGAAATTGTTTGATTTCCATTTTTTTTTTTTTATTGATCCAATGATCATTCAGGAGCATGTTGTTTAATTTTTATGTATTTGTATAGTTTCCAAAGTTCCTTTTCCTATTGATTTCTCGTTTTATTCTATTGTGGTCTGAGAAGACACTTGATATGATTTCGAATTTTAAAAAATTTTCTGAGACTCTTTTATGTAGCCTATTATGTGGTACATCCTGCAGAATGTTCCATGTGTTGATGGAAAAAAAATGTACATTCTGTAGTTGTTGGATAGAGTGTTCTGTAAATATCTGTTAGGGCCATTTGGTCTAAAGTCCAGTTTAAATTCAATGTTTCTTTGTTGAATTTCTGTCTAGCTGATTTGTTTAATGCTGAGGGTGGAATGTTGAGTCCCCCACTATTATGGTATTGAAGTTTATCTCTTTCTTTAGATCTAGAATATTTGTTTTATGAATTTGGGTGTTCCAGTTTTGCATGTATATATGTTTAGAATTGTTAAATATTCTTGCTGAATTGATCCCTTTATCATTGTTTAATAATCTTACTTGTCTTTTTTAAATTGTTCTTGAGATAAAGTCTTTTTATCTGATATAAGTATAGCTACTCCTGCTGACTTTTGTTTTCCTTTGGCATATAATAACCTTTTCCATTCCTTTACTTTCAGTTTATATGTGTCTTTACTGCTAAGGTGAATTTCTTATAAGAAGTACATAGTTGGATCATGCTTTTTTAAAAAATCAATTCAGCCATTCTGTATCTTCTAAGTGGAGAATTTAATTCATTTATGTTCAAGGTTTTTATTGATATATGATGCTGTGTTTCTGTCACATTATAAATTGTTTTCTGATTGTTTTATATATTGTTTATTCCCTTATTTTTCTCTTATTGTTTGTCTTTTAAGCATTTCTTATAATAAATTGCCTCAGTATTTGCTTGTCTGGAAAAGACTTTACTTCTTCATTTATAAAATATAATTGTGTTGGTTATAGTATTTTTGACTTCTTGACTGTGAGATTTTTTTCTTTCAGCACCTTAAAAATATCGTCCCGTTCTCTTCTGGTCTTTAAACTTTCTGCTGAGAAATCCACTGTGAATCTAATGGGATTTCCTTCATAGGTGACTAGCCACCTTTCTCTTGCTGTTTTTAGAATTTATTCTTTATCATTGACTTTAGACGGTGTGATAATAATGTGCCATGGAGACCATTTTTCATTGTATCTGCCCATTGATCATTGAACTTCTTGCCTCTGAGTGTCTAAATCTCTTGCTAGACTTGGGAATTTTTCATTTATTATTTTGTTAAATTGATTTTCTAATCCTTTTGTTTTCTCTTTTCCTTGGGAATACCAGTAATTTGTGTATTTGATCACTTTATGTTGTCTCAAATGTCATGAAGGCTTTGCTTATTCTTTTTTGTGTTTTTTTTTCTTTATTTTTATCTGACTGGGTTATTTCTTTTTTTTTTAATTTTCTTTTCTTGAGTTTTTAAATTATTATTATTATACTTTAAGTTCTAGGGTACATGTGCATAACGCGCAGGTTTGTTACATACGTATACTTGTGCCATG
>NW_012101887.1:1141210-1143863 GCF_000951045.1 Mandrillus leucophaeus | reverse complement strand
GTGGAAGGGCATATTAATCTTTGCTTACACAGTGAAGTTCAGAGTTTGTGCCACTGCTGGTGGCAGAATGACTTATCATTCCCAGAAAGGGAGCTCTTAGCCTCTGGAAAGAATGAAATTTGGTTTACTTCATCCCAGAGGCTGCCTTTTGATGCACTGCACCATCCTTTCCCTGGGCAACGGCACTCCCTGTGGCTTAGAGTATTGAGGACCTTGCAGCATCTTTGGATTCAGCCAGTGCTCTGCCACTGCAGCCCTCCAAGTGAACAGTGGTGAATATAAGTGGGAACTTCTGAAATGTGGAGATATGGGAGCTGTTGCCCTCAAAGCAGAATTCAGTCTCATGACAGCTATGCTCCCCAAATGATGCTCTGTTCTAGCTGTTCAGGTCTGTGTGGGCGTGGCCCTGTAGGAGTTTCCTGTCTGGTGCAATGCCCTTATGGGGTCTCTAAATCACCAGCCACATTAGTGTCAAGGTGTGTGTGGGTAGAGAAGCTCTTCTGCGTTTCCATTGCAGCAGTCTGTGGCCAGGATGTGGACCTCTGAAGCTCTCACTTACCCTTTTGTTGCAATTTTGAGCCCCTTGGGGCTCCCAGTTGATCTTGGCTAAGCTGACCACTTGCTTCCTTTGACTTCTATGCTTCAGGTGTTTTCTGTGAGTTCTCTGTTAGACTCTAGGTTCTCTCTCTGATATTCTCTGTTGGCTCTTCTTTCTGGACAAGGTGGGTGTATAACGTCTTGAGTCAGCCATCTTGAATCTTTTTTTGGAAACTCAGTTTTCATGTAGCTCAATTCTAAATATTTATGCTGACATTTATGATTTTAATTTAAAATTTTCTAGAATTCTCTTATGAGGAGAATATAGTCCAAATTGGTTCTGTGACTTGCTAATTGTGCTCTCTTCTCTTTACTCCATTACTCTGTCCAGACAGGGTTCCTTGAGATCTGCTCTCCCGGCACCAGGACACCCTCTTTTATTTCACTTTCCATGGGTGTTCCCATTGTCCATTTGAGAGTGGGCCCCCTTCACTGTTTTGGGAGCTCCTTGGGTCAGGAACCATGCTATATTTGCACTCCCATTTCCTAGCACAGAGCCTATTGTTTATTTCAGCAAGTATTTATTTGGCACCACTAACGAGACAGATAAGAACTCAGGCTTTGTCGAGCTTCTGCAGTCTTTTAGGGTAAAGAAAGACACAGTTGACTTAAGATGCATGAAATTCCGTGGTAGAAATGCAGACTGTTCTTGGAGGGGCATCCTATGGAGAGTTTCCTTTAGGAGTGGTAACTATTTTGAGGCCTGAAGAATTAGCAGGAGTCAGTGGAAAGAGACATGTAGCAGATTTTGCAGAATAAGTATGCACTGGAAGAATTCGTATGTTCTGGGTGGAAACAGAAATTTGATTATCTTATTTTCATGGAGGTGTTCTTTATTTTTTTCATTGGAAGCAGTTTCATTTTATTTTTATTTTAGATTCAGCATGTACTTGTGTAGCTTTATTACACGGGCATATTGCATAACGCTGAGGTTTGGGCTTCTAGTGAACCCATTAACCAAATAGTGAACATGGTGTCTAGGGACTTAGAACATAGGTAGTTTCTCAACCCTCACCCCCTCCCACCTAACCTTCTCTTGGAGTCCTCAAGTGTTTATTATTTTACTTCCCACGTCCATGAGTACCCGCTGTTTAGCCCCCACTCATAAGTGAAACCATGAGATATTTGATTTTCTGATTTTGAGTTATTTCATGTAGAATAATGGCCTTTAGCTTCATCCATGTTGCTGTGAAGGACATGATTTCATTCCTTTTTATGACTGCATAGTATGCCATTGTGTATACAAAACACATTTTCTTTATCCAGTCAGTTGTTGATGGACACTGAGGTTGATTCCATGTCTTTGCTATTGTGAATGGTGCTGCGATAAAAATATGAGTGAAAATGTCTTTTTGATGAAATGGTTTCTTTTCCTTTGGATAGATATCCAGTAATGGGATTGTGAGGTTGAATAGTAGTTCTATTTTTAGTTATTTGAGAAATCCTCATACTGTTTTCCATAGGGGTTGTACTAATTTACATATTTACATTCCTGCTGACAGTATATAAGAATTCCCTTTTCTCCACATTTTTGCCAAAATCTGTCAATGCTGACTTTTTTTTTTTTTTTTTAACTCCTTTCATTTAAAGCATTCAATTTTGGCCTGATTCAGTCTATTTGGGGTATCTGGGCAATTGAAAATTTATACTATAATTCTGGGCTAGTTTTAGTCTCAAATGTCTTTTGCTCCCTTTTCCTTCTCAAGGTGCCACCTGTACTGGGGAAGGCTTGTGGGTTGGCTTCTGAGGTGTAATACTTCCTTGCCTGATCTCTGCCCTCCTGACATTGCTGCTTCTGATGCTGCTGTGTCCCAGGCTGGTAGAACTGGGGTGTGTTTTCTTGGCCTTATAGGGACCAGGAGTGTCTATCTTTGCTGATCCATCCTTGCCTTGGCATTGGCTGGCATAGCTGATCCTTGGAGTTTTAGTGAATCCTTCATCCAGTCACTGGCTTAGGCTGGCTACCCCCATGGCTTTTGCTTCAGGGTCCCTACTTATGGCTAGCCAATTTTCCCAGCACCATTTATTAAATAGGGAATCTTTTCCCCATTTCTTG
>NW_012101887.1:1137020-1138820 GCF_000951045.1 Mandrillus leucophaeus | reverse complement strand
GTCTAACATTTAAGTCTCTAATCCATCTTAAATTAATTTTTGTATAAGGAGTAAGGAAAGGATCCAGTTTCAGCTTTCTACTTATGGCTAGCCAATTTTCCTGAATGGGTTATTTCAAAAGACCTGTCTTCAAGTTCTGATATTCTTTTTCTGCCTGATCTATTCCATTGTTGAAGCTTTCAAATATATTTTGTATTTTCTTCAATTATTTGTTCAGTTCTAGAATTTCTATCTGGGTCTTTTTAAAGTAATCTATGTCCTTGGTACAGTTCTTATTTATATCCTGAATTGTTTTTCTGATTCTTTGTATTCATCTCAGAATTCTTTTGTATCTCACTGACTTCTTTAAACTCAGTCTTTTGAATTTTTCATCTTGAATTTTGGTGATTCTTTTTTATTAAGATCTATTGCTGGAGAATTATGTGTTCTTTCCTTGTCATATTGACTTGTTTTTCATGTTTCCTGTGTCATTTTGTTGATTTCTGTGCATCAGTTTTTCCTATTTTTGAATTTACTTGTGGGGAGGACTTTTTCCTGAGGATATATCTGTGGTGTTGGTTGGTTAGGGCACTTTGGCTTTGATTCTGGGTGCATGTAGTAGTGTAGTCTCTGTATGGATTCTTTGGCTATAAATGGTGTTAGTACTTTCTGTGATTTCTTCAGAGGGTTAGGGTGCACTTATTAGTGCCGGCTCTAGTGAAATTGTGCTGGGGACTTGGAAGTCAAGTGGGCCAGAGTTTAGGCCCCTGTGTTAGCAACAGTGGTCTGAGCATGCCTATCTTTGTGCCCCAGGGTGGTGTATGTTGGCACCTGTTTTGGCAGTTATTGTTAAGCTGATTCTTAAGTCTGCAGTTGGTTTGCTTGCATGTTGGTAATGGAAATGGTGGGCTAGGTGGGTGAGCATATCCTCAGGTTCCTGGGCAGCTGGTGTGGTATGGGTAATGGCAGTAGCAGTAATGGGATGACCCTCTGGGTCTTGAGTGGTATAGGTTGGTGTTGGCAGTGGCTGCAGTTCATGGGCACCCTCAACAGCTCCAGATACACTGCTCCCAGACTCTCTTATTCTCTGTGGCATCAATGCCACAGTATCACTCAGAGGGAGAAAGGGCTCTAACATTTTGTGCAAGCCAAGCATGGAGGTCATGTCATCAATGGGGTTACAGTTACCACTTACTGCCCCAGACAAGTAGCCTTTTGGCTCGCCTGCCCTGGTATCTTGTGGAAGCAGGGGTGGGCATGCAGAGTGGGAAGAGATCTATGTGAGAGCTCAAGGACAGGTGCCACTCCACCAGTGGAAGGGCATATTAATCTTTGCTTACACAGTGAAGTTCAGAGTTTGTGCCACTGCTGGTGGCAGAATGACTTATCATTCCCAGAAAGGGAGCTCTTAGCCTCTGGAAAGAATGAAATTTGGTTTACTTCATCCCAGAGGCTGCCTTTTGATGCACTGCACCATCCTTTCCCTGGGCAACGGCACTCCCTGTGGCTTAGAGTATTGAGGACCTTGCAGCATCTTTGGATTCAGCCAGTGCTCTGCCACTGCAGCCCTCCAAGTGAACAGTGGTGAATATAAGTGGGAACTTCTGAAATGTGGAGATATGGGAGCTGTTGCCCTCAAAGCAGAATTCAGTCTCATGACAGCTATGCTCCCCAAATGATGCTCTGTTCTAGCTGTTCAGGTCTGTGTGGGCGTGGCCCTGTAGGAGTTTCCTGTCTGGTGCAATGCCCTTATGGGGTCTCTAAATCACCAGCCACATTAGTGTCAAGGTGTGTGTGGGTAGAGAAGCTCTTCTGCGTTTC
>NW_012101887.1:1135836-1136176 GCF_000951045.1 Mandrillus leucophaeus | reverse complement strand
ATTTTGTATCCTGAGACTTTGCTGAAGTGGCTTATCAGCTTAAGGAGATTTTGGGCTGAGACGAAGGGGTTTTCTAAATATACAATCATGTCATCTGTAAACAGGGACAATTTGACTTCTTTTCCTAACCAAATACTCTTTATTTCTTTCTCTTGCCTGATTGCCCTAGCCAGAACTTCCAACACTATGTGAATAGGAGTGGTGAGAGAGGGCATCCCTGTCTTGTGCCACTTTTCAAAGGGAAAGCTTCCAGTTTTTGCCCATTCAGTATGATATTGGCTGTGGGTTTGTCATAAATAGCTCTTATTATTTTGAGATATGTTCCATCAATACCAAATTT
>NW_012101887.1:1106898-1132751 GCF_000951045.1 Mandrillus leucophaeus | reverse complement strand
GCTGGGTACGTAATTCCTCCTTTAGCTCTGAGAAATTTGATGGACTGAAGCCTTCTTCTCTCATCTCATCAAAGTCATTCTCCGTCCAGCTTTGATTCGTTGCTGGCGATGAGCTGCGCTCCTTTGCCAGGGGAGATGCGCTCTTATTTTTTGAATTTCCAGCTTTTCTGCACTGCTTTTTTCCCCATCTTTGTGGTTTTATCTGCCTTTGGTCTTTGACAATGGTGACGTACTGATGGGGTTTTGATGTGGGTGTCCTTTCTGTTTGTTAGTTTTCTTTCTAACAGTCAGGATCCTCAGCTGCAGGTCTGTTGGAGTTTGCCTGAAGTCCACTCCAGACCCTGTTTTCCTGGGTATCAGAAGCAGAGGCTGCAGAAGATAGAATATTGCTGAACAGTGAGCGTTGCTGTCTGATTCTTTCTCTGGAAGCTTTGTCTCAGAGGTGTACCCAGCCATGTGAGGTGTGAGGTGTCAGTCTATACCTAGTGGGGGATGTCTCCCAGTTAGACTACTCAGGGGTCAGGGACCCACTTGAGCAGGCAGTCTGTGCGTTCTCAGATCTCAACTTCCGTGCTGGGAGAACCACTGATCTCTTCAAAGCTGTCAGAGAGGGACATTTACATCTGCAGAGGTTTATGCTGCTTTTTGTTTAGCTATGCCCTGTCCCCAGAGGTGGAGTCTATAGAGGCAGGCTGTTCTCCTTGAGCTGCGGTGGGCTCCACCCAATTCTAGCTTCCTGGAGGCTTTGTTTACCTACTTAAGCCTCATCAATGGTGGGCGCCCCTCCCCCAGCCTCGCTACTGCCTTGCAGTCAGATCTCAGACTGCTGTGCCAGCAACGAGGGAGGCTCCGTGGGTATGGGACCCTCCAGGCCAGGTGTGGGATATAATCTCCTGGTGTTCCATTTGCTAAGACCTTTGGTAAGGTGCAGTATTAGGGTGGGAGTTACCCGATTTTCCAGGTGTTGTGTGTCTCAGTTTCCCTTTGCTAGGAAAAGGAATTCCCTTCCCCCTTGTGCTTTCCAGGTGAGGCAATGCCTTGCCCTGCTTCAGCTCTCACTGGTTGGGCTGCAACCACTGAGCAGCACCAACCATCCGGCACTCCCCAGTGAGATGAACCGGGTACCTCAGTTGAAAATGCAGAAATCACCCATCTTCTGTGTTGCTCACACTGGGAGCTGGAGGCTGGAGCTGTTCCTATTCGGCCATCTTCAGCATGAGCCCCAATGCTGAATTTTTAATAATAGCAGAGCAGTAACCACCCAGGGTACACACCAGTATGGTGCCCATCATCTCAGTTCAGGCCTGAGGGAAGTACAGGTGCCTTTGTGCATAATGGTCACCTGTTTCTCTGTCCTTGGAAAGTTCCCAAGTCACCACCAACTGTTTTGCCCATGGTTTCAAAAGTAGAGGGGCTTCTCAACACTTTGGGTGTCACCAGATTGTTGCAGGGGTGAGGGCATCAGGGAAGCAGCCCCACCCACCTACCCTTTCCATGGGCCTTCAAGTTCCTCGGAAGTCCATCTCTGTTAGACTCTTGCTGCTTCCCTTTTTTGCTCCTTAGCTTCTTCCTGCAGCAGTCCAACAGGGCCTAGGTTTCTTCCATCAGTTTTCTATTCAGATAATTCCATTCACCTGTAACTTCAATCTTTCTGAGAAGAACTGGCATCCAATGTTGCTAATCAGCCATCTTGGGAGAAAAAGAAAGCAATTTATTTTTAGTTGTTAAAATTGCTGAATTCATTTTTGAGGCTGATGAAGGTTTTGGAGAGATAATTAACAAGTTTACATTCACATATATTTTATTGCCTTTCTGTTCTTATTGCTATAATTACTAGGATTCATTTTCAAATTTTTATAAATACTTTTTTTGGGGGTAAATTTTTTCTGCAAAAAATAACTTTTATAACATTTGAAATTAAAAATTTATGCATATAAATTTTATAAAACAGTGAAATATTTTCATCTGGCATATGTCTGCATCAACATAAATTTTATTTAAGATAATTTGGTTTATACTGATTTTAATCATTCCTATAACGGTCAACACATTTGCAAAGTTCTTTTGCATATATTATGTCATTCCATATATTAAATTCATAATATTTTCAAACAGTATCAGTCATGATCACTCTTCATACAGCCATGCAAAGTAGACAATACCAGCATTGTCCCTTTCTAAATAGCCCTGACTAGACAGAGGAAGAAGAAACTGAGTCAGAAAGATGACACATAATTCATCTGGTCACAGAGTAGTATTATGTAAGGCGTTTAGTTGTTTTTGAATTACTAAACATTTATTCATTTTGTTTCTTACCTAAATTTGGCAGATTTCTTTATCTACTGGGTAAGTACTTCATTGCAAAGAATCTTGCAAATTGCTCTTGGTTGTCTTACATGATAAATTATTTGCACTTAGAGAAATAGTGATTTATGCTTTACTTTACTAACCACATAATGCCTAGGGTATAAGGGCTGCCTGATATGAGTTTTGGTTTTGAGTCCCTGGCACTTTATTATTCATTTGCAGAGATAGTTCAAAATATTTTAATTATATGGCTATTACTTTTCTAATGTCATATGCAAGTGCAGAATGTTTGCACACACCACGCTTTGCCATTAGTCATGTCTCCTAACATTTTCCTGGCCCACGTTCTAATTCTTCAATGCATTGAAAGTTACTGCGTAGCAGCAGGTAAGAGCTGACCTCAATCAGAGGTGGAGTTTTTTTTCTAGTACTAGGATAGGAATCTGTTGTTAACAAATGATTATCTAAAAATGTAGCGTAAAAAAGGATCATCATGTGGTTGACTGTAATTTGGGATTAAAAATGACCAGATCAAGTGGTCAGAATACAGTGTATTGAATTTATCTGTACTAGTTCTTTTTGTCCTCTAGAGTCATTAGAAAGCTCAAACATAGTAGCAACATCTCTTTTATCTAGAGTTCACTCCTTCAGCTACTGAACGTAGCAGTAGACACGGCTATGAGCAAGAGAGTCAGCCAAAATCAACAACAACAACAAACCAAAAAACTTTTAAGAAGCAAATACAGATGCCAAGATGTCTTCGCACTATATTTCACATATTAAAGACAAATATAATGCCTCATTACCTCATATAATTTCAGTGTCAGATTATCTGGGTTTCTAGCCTGTTAGAATTTGAGATTGGAATAACACATTGACTACTAGACATAGGAATACTGATAGTATTAAATAGTTATAGCTGAAAAAGTGAACAGATAAAAGTAAATAAGTATCAAGTGTAAGAAATACTTTCACTTGTATGGAAACCTTATTCACTATCAGTGCCAGATAAACAGGGGGTCATTATATTTTGTAAAATAGCCAGTGTCTGCATATAAGGGTTGAAATTTTCCCTACACACTTAAGTACTTAAAAATAATATTGAAAAGCCCAAATTTGGAGGCTTTATTTTCTGAGTGATTCTATAAAAGAAAAGAGAGACCATAATAGCTGTTCCCTTTTTAATCATTTGCCCTTTCATTTGTTTTGTTTTATTTTATTTTTCATGAAAATTTTGATGTCTCTTGTCTCCTTGCCCTCTTCTCTTCAGAGAGCCATTTAATGTCTGTCAAATGTCATGTTACATGTTATAATAACACCACATGGTTATATATAACACCATAAAATATATGTGTGTGACAGCTAGTCATAACCATGCCAGTGATGATGATCAGATTCTATTATATATTTTTAAAAGTTTATATGACATTTACATCATAGGCTACTTCTGTGCTCATCTCTGTGGTGGTAATTTTTAAAATCATCTATCTTTTTTCTTTTCTTTCAAATTAACCATTGCATGGAAAAAAGATAATACCAAGCAAAAATTATGTTTGATGAACTTAAAGATATATTTTTTCAATCTCAATTTTTTAATATTAAACATTTGTAGTCACTGTATACATTTTAGGCCATCTAAATTATTTGGAAGCATAAGGTAATGATTCTCAAGCATGTTATTTTAGAAAAATTGCAAGAAATAACTTAGAAAGGAAGTACAAATATATTATTGTATGGAGGAGTAAATCAAAACAAGACTACATATGTTAAACTAGGAAATATTATTGAACAAAATGAAAAGATATCTATGAAGAAAGAAATAGCAGAAGAAGTTGTTCCTGGAAAAGATAAAAAAGTAGAGGAATTTTTAAAAGCTTTCCATTTTAATGACCTGATAACAGGGGAGAAAATGGAGTTACGTGTGAGTTGATTTGCTGTAGTCGCATGAGAACCACATTTTGTCTCAGAACTACTGCAATTGAATCTGTGGAATGACTTTAAAAGGAATCCTGAGTGACTAAATTTCATGCAACAATCATTATTGTGGGCATTTTCAGGTGATGTCCCTCTGTCTTTCTAGATTCTTATGTTATGTTTTTAACAACCTTTACATTTTTCATGTGTTTCATAAAAAATCTCATAATCAAGATTTTACCCAACTGTAGCAGAAAGCCTTAAACAGAGCTGAAATACCTCAATCATTTTCTTTTGATGTTTCTCAGAAATTAGCTAAATTAAAGCCACTCATAATGTTACACTATAAGAACTTAAAATGGAGGAAACAAAGTGCTTAATATTCCAAGCATGACCCAAATACTAAATACAAAGAGATCTGACAGAAAAGACTTTTGCTGAACTCTGTGGAGAGCTATCATTGAGAAGAAAATACCCAATAAATAAATAAAGTAAAAAGTAAAACTTCAAACTAAACCAACCATAAAAAATTCAGTGGTTACCTATCTTATACTTCATGTCATTTTGTTTCATGCTGAAGCAATGGCTAGCTAATTAGGATTTTTAAATAAAACTGTGTAAAACTGTGTGACTCTTTTTTTTTTTTTTTTTTTTTTTACTTTGCATCTTCTTAGGTATCTGCAAATACTATTCGTGTCAATTGTCTCAGAGAAAAATATAGACTAATTAAAATGCTAATCTTTAGTAAACACATAAGTACTTGCATGAAAATTAAACACTTGGGTTGCTAATTCATGAATACATGCTCAGACATCAGGAATGCTGCAACTAGTGTGGACTTCAGTCTTGGGCTTAACAGCCTCGTCTACATGTCAAATCCACTTCAGGAATGAGAATATCTACCATTGAAATCACCCAGTGTGCCTTCTCTCAAGAGTATCTAAGGAGAAAAGAAAAGTGATGTGCACTTTGAGAAGATTATTTAAAGCCTGCAGATTCATTAGGAGAGAACTTAATTGTGATAGAATCTATAATCCTTTCAGTTCATCCCATAAATAATAACAGTCTGAACTCTATTGAATCACATGGCCTCTTTTGCAAAAACCTATAGAAGAGAGTCCTCAAAATTGAATAGATGGAATTGAATGGACCTGATAAGTGGGAACTAGAATTTGATGGACAGCCTTTCACCTCTAGGTTATTGGTTTGTATCTGACCCAGGTGATGAAAAGTCGTTGTTCTACAATGGCTGTTTAGTAGTTTTCTGTGTAATGAGCTGTTGGCTTCAGTCCATTCCTCAGTGGACAGGTGTCTGATCGCATTCCCAAATCACCACTCCACTTGTCAGTCACATTTGAGGTCAAGGGCTAAATAGGAACTGAGGCTGAAATACTTTCTCATTCTGATGAGTACAGACCTTCCTTTGTTGGTTGACTTGGTTGAAAAACAAAAACTGCCATAGTCACTGTTCATGCTCTGCCTATATTCTATGTAAGAAGATTTTATTGTTTAGGAGTTCTATCATAACGAAAAATTATTAGGTTCTTGAAAGTACTTGTTTTTATTGTTACATATCATGAAAAGAGAGATGCCTAAATACACTCTCAGTCCCGAAGGACATTAAAATTTAAATTTATTAATCTAACTGTAAGAAAAATATGTCATACTGAGAAAGCATTGACATCTGGTTTTAATTCACTGACACAGAAGAATTGTGATATAGGCTCCAAATTCTCAGTAATAAAACTGGCAGTTAGAAGATAGCCAGCAGCTGAAAATTACATGATCTTTCTGGCTGGAAGAACAGCTCTCTTTGAGGTGGGAGGTAGAAGAAGACATGTAGAAAAGACTCTATTTAATGCCTTCTAATATTTATAAAGTGGGTATAAACTGCTTTAGTTTAAACTTGATTTAAATACTTTTGTTTCTATATTGTCCACCATTATAGAAATATGGATTTATATTTATCAGCATTTCTGGAAAAGTTTGTGGCTTGGAGTGATAGGTCAAGGCCCAAAGCCAGAGAACTCAGAAGTTTTAACCCACTGGATGTTTCTGACAAAGATGTGTTTTAAGTAAGAGTTATGCAGCTCTTGTTCACTGGCTTCTGTAGCTCTGGTCTTTACTCACTTAAGAAAAATAGTACCAACTTGGGTCATCTTATTGTCTGTCCTGGTGGGGTTTATTGCTAAATACATTGCTAACTTATTAAAAGTGACTGGATTGAATGACAAAATTTAAATCAATCTTAATTATCATGTGTCTCATAGTTCATTTTTAAGCTTGAATCTATGTGATTAAAAATTACCAGCTAACTCATTACACCGGTGGTTTCTTTTACTCATTGATCTAATAGCAAACATTCTATTACTATAGTCCTTAGAAACTGGAAAAATGACAAAATACTAGGAACCCTAAGGTTTGACATGAAACCAAGGGCTGTATTATTTCTTGAGAGATATATTTTTGTACCTATGCCCAGTTTTCTTGTCTCACTTTTATATTTATTTCTCTTAGGCCCATTGAGAAAATGATGCATTTGTTCAAGTTTTTGAAAAAACAAGTGGTAAAAACACTTGTTATTGGTAAAAACAAGTGGCAGGATTTCCATGGGACTATCTGTAGACAAATTTCAACTGGTGTTTTCTCTATGTCCTCATAATATTTATGTAATTAGTAAACTTGAAAGGTAAAAATTTGACTTGAACCGTGACAATACCTAAATAGTTAATTTTTCTTTCCTTAGAAAATGAGCTTTATTAATGTAAATAGCTGCTGAACTTTTTGAAAGTTTAGAAATACCATAAATATTTATTGAATGCCAACCAGGTAAGAATAAGTGAGGGCCAAGAGTCTTAGAAAAAACATTTTAATAATTTTACTCTAAAAAGCAGTCAGGGTTGATATGGTTTGGTTCTGTGTCCCCAACCAAATCTCATCTTGAACTGTAATTCCCATGTGTCGAGGGAGGGAGGTAATTGTTTCCCCTATGCTACTCTCATGAGAGTGAATGAGTTCTCATGAGATCTGATGGTTTTATAAATGTTTGACAGTTCCTGCTTCACAAGTTTTCTTTCCTGCCAACTTGTGAAGAAGGTGCTTGCTTCCCCTTCTGCCATGATTGTAAATTTCCTGAGGCCTCCTCAGCCCTGTGAAATGGTGAGTCAATTAAACTTCTTTCCTTTATAAATTACCCAGTTTGGGGTTTCTTTATAGCAGTGTGGAAATGGATTAATAAAAAGTTATTTGTATTATATTCCCCTTCTTCAGTGAGATTGTGAGAAAACAATGAGTACCCCTTTGTATTGGGTGGGAGGTTCTTGAAGCAAAAGGAAGACTATTTTATCTTTAGCAATTCCTACTGGACTTGAGGGCTTGCTTTCTAAACCCTGACACATGGAGAATCATATGTCATGTTATCCATGTTTAACCTATTTATTCATATCGCTCTTGTCAGTATTTAGTCTGATCAGCCAACACCTGCCTGATTTGGAAGGGTTTAATTCTTAGTGCTTTTCTCATACTTGTTAAATGATGCTTACTGGAGTCAACACAGCTTCAGGCCCACAATACAGGATGCTGATGATTGAGTGTGTTAAGTGAGTCTGCCCAAATTTCTAGTGCACTGTTAATATTTGTCTTCCTATCTTATATCAGATGCTCTACCTAAAGACGTTAATCTTCAGAACAATAAGCAAGTTGAGTTCATATTCCTCCAGTTTTACTTAAAAATCATGTTGGATACCTGTAGTATTAAGTAACTGTGTGTAAGATGAAGGCTTTGGGCAGGTGGTAAAGGCAGCTTGTGGCAGCCCCTTTCCCCCTGCTCAGAGTCAGTGCTGCTTATTAACAGCAGATGGGTGCTGCAATGGAGGACTTGTGTGGGAGCCTACACCATTATCAAAGGTGTGGCATGAGTGTGTGCTTATGTGCACGCGCGTGTGTGTGTGTGTGTGTGCATGGTGTTTTAAATACAACTGTATTCAGTTAATCATACTGGTGGGAAACAAGTCTTGTGGTGGCATTGGTAGGAGGTTTGCAGCAAGTTATTCAGTCTGGCAACTATTGCAAATTAGGGCCTTATTCAGGAAGGGATATCAGTTTAAGAGTAGACAGAACACACTTTACTGTGGTTAATTCAGACCTTCTTTGAATGGGGTACATTTTCTTAGAAGCAGCCACAAAGATAAATGCATCACGTGAACCTTGGAACCGAACTGCTGAATGAAGATATTGGAGGACTGGAGCTATTCATTTCCATTTACAGAATCCAAATTGCTGAAAAGTCATGGGAAGGCAGGAAAGAGACTTCTTGTTTTTCAAAATGGTCCCTGGCATTTGTCTGCCTGCGTCATCCAATGTAGTATCTCATTCTGCTGCCACCCAGAGTCCCATTCACTGGTTTGTTTAACCTCAAAGTGGGAAAGTAACTAACACAAATACATTCATTGTCCATGCTCTAATAGAATTAAGGTTCCCAATACACTGCCTGCATTTGAATGAGGTTTGTTACACACTGGCTTTTATGGTCACACCCTTTTCCCTTGATGGTTCTTAAGAATGGCAGAAGCAGGAGACCAGAAATTTTGTAAGCTCATAAATATGAAGCACACTGTGTTTAAATAATGCCAGGGTGGTGATACAAATGGACTAATGCCAGGAAGCTCAAAGTTAAAGTTAACAATTCATCCTTACATCACTATGAATAAGAAGGGAGGAGAAAGGGGCACTGTGTTGGTTATGGTTGTGCTGCCAGCAGATTGGGATAGCTCTAATGGGCCAATGTGGCACAGAGATTTGAATTGCACAGTGTTTACCCAGAAGACAGGAAGTAGGTCTATTCTGCTTCAGAAAGGCCAGTTCAATAAATTGGGGAATTACATAATACTGTTTATTTCACACCGTACATTATCAACTTGACTGTAAGCATTTGGAAATAAATCTATATCTAGTATCTTGCCAGTTGGTGGCAAAGACTAGCACAGGACATTTAAAACAGATGCGGTTATTATGGGACTGTGTGGGCAGACCATGGCAGGTTTTCACTAGTTATTTTTTCTACCCTGCTGTTAAACTGCTGTTGCCTTCTATTTCCTCCACCTGCAATAATGAAAAGAACCTGAGCATAGTCTTGGAAATACCATAGTGAAGGTGACCAAGGTACAAGTTGTTTGTCATTCAGAGGTGGACTCACTGCTCAGAAACAAAGTACCACATTTTGATGACTTCTTTTTCTCTTTCTTTGTTTTATTATCCCGGAGTTTGCCATTTGGTTATTTGGTAACTATCTTCAAGATCAGAAGTTTACTCTATCTTTTGTCAAAGTGAAGTTGGCCATGTACTTTTGACGATTATAGTGCATTACATTTGTGGTGGTAAAGAAGCAAATATTTATCTTTTTTTTAACACTAAGATGAGAGGAAGATGAATGTTCTTTAATTAACAGTTATTGAACAGGTAACTTTCTAAAATACAATCAATCACTTTTAAAAATAAAATAATAAATTACATGTCATTTTCTACTTGATATGTAATTGCATTTGATTTGTCTTGTTCTTAATATATGCATTTTATTTTCATAATCTTTAACTCCATATTTTATATAAACTAAATTTCTTATAACTCCACATTGCTATGCTCTGCTTAACCTTATTTTTCTTTCTTCTGCAATGGTTTTTAGTCCCAACTCAGATTCTTCAATGCCTTAGGTAACCCATGGTTGCAGGCAATGCCCCTTTGGCAGCTACCTTGGTTCTTTTGGGCACTAGATTCTCTTTGGAGCCAATTAAGCCTGAAGAATGCCTGAATCTTTGAATAGTTGTACTCAAAAGGCAGTACACATAGAGATATCCTGTTGTAAGTGTATTCTTTTTCCCAGTAGGTTTTAAAACATAATGATAATAATGAAGACACAACTACTGTTGCTACCACAACCAGCTAATAGTAGTTTACTCAGTTCTCCCTATGTGTTGGTCACTGTGCTAAGTGCTCTTTGCAAGTTATCTTATTTAAACCTTATAAAAAACTCTGTGGAATAGGTCCTATTACTAATCTCATTGTATCAGTTAGAAATGCTTCCAGCTGAAAGTAACTGAGAGCTCAACTTAGAATAGCAGAATAAATTAAACATAGGTGCTTTTTTTTTTTTTTTTAACATAAAAGGAAGTTTTGAGATAGGCAATTATGGATAGTTTTCTGTGTCTCAATGATGTCAGGGCCAGTATATTTGGGATTCTCCAGGACTTTCCCTCAAATTGCAAGATTATTGCCACAATTTCAGACTTCTCTTCTGCATTTAAAGCAAAAAGAGGTAGAGCTACCTACCTTTGTCTCTTCTAGAGGCAGCAAAGTGTTTCTTAGTGTCTGCTACTAGAGATATATCTCACTAGCCGTAATGATTCCATATGAACAGCATTATATCCTCACTGGAATGTAAGTGGCTAACTCTTTCACCTTCTACTGGTGTAGTCAGACTAAGTATTTGTTACTCCTACTTAGAGATAAGGAGAGCAGGGCACAGATAGGCTAATTGCATCATTTTAAGTAGCTGGTAAGTGGCAGTACCAGAGTTTGAACTCAGGCTGTGTGATTCCAGAGCCCACATTCTTAATCAGGATGACACATGGTTTTCTCTATTTCTTTAGTTCATTTTTTCCCCTTATGGAGATGTGGCAACCATAGGGAATACTTAAATAAAGTAGTTCTCATATAATTTGAATCTACAGGACTGTTTCAATATCAGTTTAATTTATACAGCCCTCATTTGCCACCATATTGCTAAAGATGGAAATCTCCAAAGCATATTATCTAACTGTATTTAAACAGGCTATCATCTTGTCACTTACATGTGTTACTGAAGAATCTCACCACTTATGGACAAATACTGTTATTTTAAGAGCTTTAATTCCTCTTATTTTTTACGCTGCGAACTGAGCATGCCCAAGTATGCTTTGAAACATGTAATTAGGATACAAACTGTCTTATTGCCAAGCAATTCTTCCTTCCTCTCACCACAAACTCAGTAATAGTTTTCCATGGCAGATAATTGTCAGAGATATTAGTGTATTTTTTCTTAATTAAAAAAATAGCAATAGAGCTTCCTCTCACTTTTAAGGTCCCTTGGTTATACATTTGTTAGTTGTTTAATTTGATTAGCAGATAGCTGTAATTACAGACACTTTGGGGATATCTGCATATCTTTCCAAAATGCAAGGAAGCTAGAAGATACACAGGGGTCCATTTGCTAAAAAATAAAGCGGTAGGGAAGGGCTTGTTCCAATTCTCATTGCCATTCTTTTCCCCGGGAGTTGCTAGTGAATAGAGCAGGTATAATACCTAGCAATGCCACATATATTATACACTAGTTTTATTTGGTTCATAATAAAGGTGGTGCATCCCAATTCCAAAATGGATGAGACTTACATAAAGTCTAAAAAAAAATCGACAACTTTACACTGCGAAGGTCCTAGAATATGTAAACATAAAATATGTAATCTGTCTTTGATTTGCACCATAATGCTCCTTTGCTTTGAAATCATGGCTATATTACCAAACTGACAGTTTTAATGGAAAAAGTGGCTTTCAAAAGCTGCTGTTGAAAACACACTGCATAATTCTCCAAGTCGTGAATATTTTACTACCAACATATGCAAGAAGGCAGTGAAAACACACTGGCATTTTATTCCCCATGAGCTGGAATGGAAAACATTCACTGGTGTTAAAACTGCATATTTGTAATATATGAAAATTCTTAAATACCTATGAATGTACACTATTGTTACTGGCAGGAACACCACTTAATAGAGTCATTTGGAAGACAATAAATGTGTATATTTTCATTTGTAATTTGCTCATTCAGCAAATGTCTATCAGGTGCCCATTGTATGTCAGGCACTGTACTAGGCTCAATACAAAGATGAACAGGGAAAATCCCCCGCGACTGCTATCAGCGAATTCAGTCTAGTGGAGGTGTGTCATGTGGAAGGCCCTGGATGAATGCCGTGGAGGCACTTGGGGAAGACTGGAACTCATGGGCAGGGAAGTCAAGTGCAAAGTTCCTTGAGTTTCTTGTAGCCTGTGGAGGGTATGTTTGGGTCAGAGAACAGTTGATAGCCCTGTTTGGCTGTGTACCAGCTGATAGATCCTGCCCTTTTGTGCCTTTTGTGGTCAAGAGAATGTTAGTTGGGGGACTGAGAGGTAACAATTTTCCCATCAGTGCTGGCTGTTTTTAGAAGTGATGAGAAATGCCAGCTCCCTATACCTGGAGACCTGGGACCCTGGTTCCTTAGGAAGTCCAGGTAGGGTACAGCCCATTTTTCTGAAGGGAGCAACTGGCCCTGCTTCCCCCTAGCTCACTGACAGGCCACCTAGGACAAACCTTGATTGGATCTTGGATTAAAGAAAAAAAAAAAAGAAAGCTATAAATAACATTTTGAGGATAATTTGGGATATTTAAATATGAGCTCTATGCTAGATGACATTATTTATTTAATTTTAAATTTCTTGGGTGTGGCAATTGTATTGTTGCTAATAGGAGACTGTTGAGGTACTTAGGGGTACCCCAAGATACTTAGGGGTATCATGATACTGGCAACTGATTTTTGAGATGGTTCAGGAAAAAACATGTGTATGTGTGTGTGTGCGCATGTGTGTACGTACTTGTGTGGAGAGAGAGAGCTTGAACAAGTGTGCCAAACTGATAACAAATTAGTGAATTTAGGTGAAAGAAACGTAATTTTTTTCTTCATATGGCTTTCTCACTGCATCTCTGTGTGTCATCTTCTCTTTTTTAAAGTTTTATATTATTTTAATTGGCACATAATAAGTGTACATATTTATGAGGTACAATTTAATGTTTTGCTACATGTATACATAATGATCAAATCAGGGCAATTAACCTCAAATATTTATCATTTCTTTGTGGTGAGAACATTCAAAATCATCTCTTCTAGCTATTTTGAAATATGCAACACTTTATGGCTAGCTATAGTCAGCCTACTGTGCAATAGAACATCAGAATTTCTTTCTCCACTGACTGACTTTTCCTGCTCCTTTCACCTTGCTTCATCTGCCCAATCTCTGATCACCACTATTCTACTCTGCTTCTACGAGTAACTTTTTTAGATTTCACATGATTGAGATCACACAGAATTTGTCTTTCTGTGTCTGGCTTCCTTCATTTACAAAATATCTTCCAGGTTCATCTATGTTCTTAAAAATGACAGGATTTTCTTTTTTTCAATTGCTGAATAATATTCTTGTGCATAAATATTTCATATTTTCTTTTTCCATTTAATTGCTGTTATTTTGGTTGATTCAGTATTTTCACTATTATAAATAATGCTGCAATAAACACCAGAATGCAGATACCTCTTTAATGTATTGACTTCATGTCCTCTGGGTGTATACCTAGTAGTGGGGTTTCTGGATCATATGGTTGTTTTATTTTTAATTTTTTGAGAAACCTGCATATTATTTTCCATAATGGCTGTACTAATTTACATTTCTACTAACAGTATGTAAGGGTCTCTTTTTCTCCACGTTTTCACCAACACTTGTTATCTTTTGTCTTTTTGATTACAGTCATTCTAACTGGAGGAAGGTGTATCTCACTGTAGTTTAAATTTGCTTTTCCCTGATGATTAGTGATGTTGAGCATTTTAAAATATATTTGTTGGCCATTTGTATGTCTTCTTTTGGACATGTTTGTTGAGGTAGTTTGCCCATTTTTAAATCAGATTATTTTTTGTTGTTGTTTTGCTATTGAGTTGTTTGAGTACCTTGTAAATTCTTGACATTAACCTCTTATCAGATGTATAGTTTGCAATTATTCTTTCCAATTTGGTAGGTTGTCTCTACAATCTGTTGATTATTTTCTTTGTTGTGTAGAAACATTTTAGTATGATGTAATTACATTAGTCTATTTTTGCATTTATTGCCTGTGCTTTTGAGGTTTTATCCATAAAGTCTTTGTCCAGAATGATGTCATGAAACATTTATCCTATGTCTTCTTCTAATAGTTTCATAGTTTTCAGTCTTATATTTAAGTCTGTAATCCATTTTGAGTTACAGTACTTTTTAAAAATAAAATTTTATAACCTTGAATCCAGAAAATTCATAAACAATGATAAGATATGTGCCCTAATTAGGACAGTTTGCACAGAAATTTAGTGGTTAAGTTTGGCTCACTGTTGAACAGGACAGAATTGTGTAATTAAAATGTGTTTATAAAATTAAAAAACTCTTCGATATCATTGTAACAACTATATTACAATCTCTTAGCTAAATGAGTAGTTACTGAAAAAAGTACACAATAAAGATAATTAATATGTTTTTAAATTATTTTTCCAACCTAGGCATATCAGTCACATTTCTGATATTTGATCTATAAAAATAGATGCAGAAATAGATATGGACTTAGAGGGAAAAAATTATACAATTGGGTTTGGACAAAAGTTCATCCCCTACTGTCTCCCCAGCCCCTATTACTACTTTTTATGGGAATACTTCTTGTTTTATTATACAATATATGTCAGTACATCTAGATGTTGATTAGGTTATCAAAACTTTTGAATTTCCATCTCACTTTTACTTCCTGCCGTCTCTTTCAGTGTCTGTTAAATTCTTGACAACATTACAGGAGGGAGAAGAATTGAGAGTATGATAGACTGAATTTCTCCCACTCTGGCAAAATCCATAGGTTACAACTCTAACCCGCAATACCTTTGAATGTGACTGTATGTGGAAATAGGGCCTTTAAAGAGGTAATTAAGGTTAAATGAAGTCATAATATAATAAAAAATGAAAGCTGCAGAGCAATATCCCTGATGAACATAGATGCAAAAATCCTCAACAAAATACTAGCGAACTGAATCGAACAGCACATCAAAAAGATACATCATGATCAAATGGGTTTTATCCCAGGGATGGAGGGATGGTTTAACATACACAAGTCAATAAATGTGATATGCCACATTAATAGACTTAAAAACAAAAACGATATACTCATCTCAATAGACGCAGAAAAAGCATTTGATAAAATCCATCATCCCTTTATGATAAAAACCCTCAACAAAATCAGCATAGAAGGGACCTACCTCAAAGTAATAAAAGCTATATATGACAAACACACAGCCAACATCATACTGAATGGGGAAAGCCTGAAAACATTCCCCCTGAGAACTAGAACAAGACAAAGGTGCCCATTTTCACTACTTCTATCCAACACGGTACTGGAAGTCCTAGACAAAGCAATCAGGCAAGAGAAAGAAATAAAAAACTTCCAGATTGAAAAAGGGGAAGTCAAGCTGTCGCTGCTCACTGATGATATGATTGTACACCTAGTAAACCCTAAAGACTCCTTCAAAAGGTTCCTAGATATCATTAACGAATTCAGTAAAATCTCAGGTTACAAAATCAATGTACGCAAATCAGTAGCACTGCTATACACCAACAACAACCAAGCTGAGAATCAAATCAAGAACTCAACCCCTGTTACAACAGCTGCAACAACAACAATAACACACACACACCCACAAACTAGGAAAATACTTAACCAAGGAGGTGAAAGCTCTCTGTAAAGAATACTATAAAACATTGCTGAAAGAGATCACACATGACAAAAACAAATGGAAACACATCCCGTGCTCATGGAAGGGAAGAATCAATATTGTGAAAATAACCATACTGCACAAAGCAACCTACAGATTCAATGCAATTCCCATCAAAGTACCATCATAATTCTTCACAGAACTAGAAAAAGTACTAAAATTCATATGGAACCAAAGAAGGGCCCACATAGCCAAAGCAAGACTAAGCAAAAAGAACAAATCTGGAGGCTTCATATTACCTGACTTCAAACTATACTACTTGGCTGTAGTTACCAAAACAGCATGGTACTGGTATAAAAATAGGCACATAGGCCAATTGAACAGAATACAGAATAAAGAAATAAAGTTAAATACTTACAGACAACTGATCTTCAACAAAGTACACAAAAACATAAATTGGGGAGAGGACTCCTTATTCAATAAATGGTGCTGGGAAAACTGGCAAGTCAGATGTAGAAAATGTAAGTGGATCCCCATCTCTCACCTTATACAAAAAGCAACTCGAGATGGATCAAAGACTTAAATCTAAGACCTGAAATGATAAAAAAAATTCTTTAAGATAACTTCAAAAAATATATAAACAACTCTTCTGGACATTGGCTTAGGCAAAGAATTCATGACTAAGACCCTAAAAACAAATGCAACAAAAACAAAAATAAGTAAATGGGACATAATTAAACTAAAAATCTTCTTCACAGCAGAAGAAATAATCAGCAGAGGAAACAGACAACCCATAGAGTGGGAGAAAATCTTCTCAAATTGTGCATCAGACAAAGGACTAGTATCGAGAATCTACAAGGAAGTCAAACAAATCAGTAAGGAAAAACAAATGATCCCATCAAAAAGTAGCAAAAGGACATGAATAGACAATTCTCAAAAGAAGATATGCAAACAGCCAACAAACATACGAAAAAATGCACAATATCACTAATCATCAAGGAAATGCAAATTAAGACCACAAAGAGATACCGCCTTACTCCTGCAAGAATGACCACGACTAAAAAGTCAAAAAATAATAGATGTTGGCATAGATGTGGTGAAAAGGGAACACTTTTATACTGCTGGTGGGAATGTATATTAATACAACAATTATGGAAAACAGTATGAAGACTCCTTAAAGAACTAAAAGTGAACTACCATTTGATTCAGCAATCCTACTACTAGGTATCTAGCCAAAGGAAAATAAGTCATTATATGAAAAAGACACATGCACATGCGTATTTGTAGCAGCATAATTTGCAAATGTAAAGATATGGAACCAACCTTAATGCCCATCGAGAAATAAAGAAAATGATAAAGAAAATATGGTATAAATACACCGTGGAACACTACTCAGCCTTCATAAAAAGGAACCAAATAATGACTTTTGCAGCAACCTGGATGGAGCTGGAGACCATTACTTCAAGTGAAGTAACTCAGGAATGGAAAATCAAATATTGTTTTTCTCTCTTATAAGTGGGAGCTAAGCTGTGAGGATGCAAAGGCATAAGAGTGATATAATAAACTTTGGAGACTTGAGGAGAAGGTTGGGATAGGGATGAGGAATAAAAGATCGCTTATTGGGTACAGTGTACACTGCACACTGCCTTGGTGACGGATGCACTAAAATCTCAGGAATCACCATTAAAGAACTTGTCCATGTATCAAAAAACCACCTGTACCCCAAAAACTACTGAAAAAAAATGAGGTCATAAGGGTGGAGATCCAATCCAATATGAGTGGTGTCCTTATAAGAAGAATAAAAGACACCAGGTACGTGCACACACAGAGGAAAGTCCGTGTGAGGACAGAGCAGGAAGGTGGCCATCAGCAAGGCCAAGAGACGAGGCATCAGGAGAAACTAAGCCAGCTGACACCTTGAACTTGGGCTTTCAACCTCCAGAACTGTGAGAAAATAAATTTCTATTGTTTAAACTAACCAGTCTGTGATATTTTGTTATGGCAGTCCAAGCAGACTAATACAATGAGAAAAGATTGAAATGAATTAGCATGCTTATTGACAAGTAAAGGACGGCTGGGTGTTCCCCAATATTTGTTCTCCTTTTCCTTTCATTTCTAAGTGGTAGAACATTGATCATTAACTAGTTACATGGTTTGCTGGAATAAAGATATATTTTCCAGCCCTCCTTGTGGCTGAGTATGGACATATTATTAGGTTCTGGCTAATGGAATATACACAGATTTGTATATATCTTTCAAAAAATGCTCTTAAAGAGAGAGAGACTGTAACTCCTTCTTACCCTCACCCCCTTTTTTTTCCTTCTTACTGACTGGAATGCAGTCACGATGGCTAGAACTTAAGCAGCCATCTTAGATCATGAGGTAGAAGACATATATTGAGGTATCAAGTGCCTAGGTCTTTGACTGTGGAATCTTACAAAGAACCTGGACTGTTTATTTACAGATTTTGTTTATTTGAGAGAGGGAGAAAAAAATGTCTCTTTTCTCAGTTAAGTTATATTTTTGGTTTTATGTCATTTATTGCTAACCTTACTTTGAATTATTTTAGCTAACTGCTCCCATGTAATTTTCACCTCTATGTCCTTGATCTACTCTTCTGAATAACATAGTACAGAACAGGTCGAATTATATTTCCACATGACAAGCATAATGCTCAAAGACTAATACCCTGTCCTCCTTAGGTCTGTAAACTAAGTTCAGTTGACCCTCCATGACAGTGGATTCAACTAACCTTAGGTTGAAAATATTTGAAAAAACAAACCACACAATAAAAACAGCAATACAAAATAAAATGATACAAATAAAAACAATACAATGTAACAATTATTTATATAGCATTTACATTGTATTAGGTATTATAAACAATCTAGACATGATTGAAAGTATATGGGAGGGTGCACATAGGTTATATGCAAATACTGTGCCACTTTATATAAAGGACTTGAGTATTTGCAGATTTTTGTTATTTGTCAGGAGTCCTGGAATTAATCTCCTGCAGATACCAAGGAACAGTTGTATAACTGATACCTCAACTGTCCCTCATAAGACACCTTAATCATTCTCCTGAGATCCTGGTTTATTCAGTCATTCTTTATTTCCATAAATTGAGAGTTAGTTGCATGGTATATATTTCATAGAAATGATACATCACAAAATAATTCTAGTTTTGGGTGCAGTGAAAGGAAATATTTGGTAGGGAATGTCCTGAAACTGACTTAGAAATGAGTTTTAGAACATATTTTTCGATTTATTCTTATTCTTTAAATCATAGATCTCAGTTGTACTAATAGATAAATCAGTTTGCATAGTTCTTTACTCAATAATGTTTATCAACATCCGACTATTGGAATTACCAAAGAGTAGAGAGAATCTTCTCTTATTGCTGGGCAGAAATAGGTATGTTAATAGGTAATTTGTTTCTCACAGTTCTGCAGCTGCTCTTCTAGTTAACATGGTGAAAGGTAAGCTGGATGGCCAACTTGAGCAATTTGCTGCAATCTGCAATGTAAAGAACATTTTTCAAAACTGTCTTTTAATAATAGCCTAAGAGGTGTGAGGTTATATCTCATTGTGGTTTTGATTTGCATTTCTCTAATCATTAGTGATGTTGAACATCTTTTCCTATACCTTTTGACAATTTTTAACATCTTTTTTGGAGAACTGCCTTTTTAAGTCTTTAGCCCATTTTAAAAATCAGGTTATTGTTATTATTATTGCTACTGAACTATGGGAATTGCTTATATGTTTTGGAAATCAACCATTTGATAGATAATTTGCAAATATTTTCTCCCATTCTGTAGGCCTTTTCCCCACTCTGTTGATTGTTTTCCTTGCTGTGCAAAAGATTTTTAGTTTGATGTAGTCTCACTTGTCTATTTCTGCTTTTGTTGCCTGTGTTTTGGAAGTCATAGCCATGAAATGAAAAACAACACGTGTTGGTGATGATGTGGAAAAATTAGAACCCTTGTTCTAATTTCTGCAAAATGGTGCAGTAACTATGGAAAACAGTGTGGAGATTCCTCACAAAATTAAAATAAACTACCACATGATCCAGCAATCCTACTTCTGGGTACTTTTCCAAAAGAACTGAAATCAAGATCTTAAAGAGATATTAGCACTTCTGTGTTTGTTGTGGCACTAGACGCAATAGCCAAGATGTGGGAAACACCTATTTATCCCCCATTTTATTTATTTTCAATAAAGAAAATGTGATACAAACAATGGAGGATTGTTCAGACTTATAAAAGGAACTGCTGACGTATTTTGTGTTATGGATGAACGTTGAGAACATATGTTAGGTGAAATAAGCCAGTCACAGAAGGATAAATACTGTATGATTTCACTTACATGAGATGTCTAAAATAGTCAAATTCACAGGATCAGAGAGCGGAACTGTGATTGCCAGAGGCTTAAGGGAGGGAGAAATGGGAGTCACTAATCAATGAGCATAAAGTCTCAGTTATGCAAGATGAATACATTCTATAGGTCTATTGTATAACATTATCTTTGTAATTAACAACACTATATTGCACAGAAAATTTTCTAAAAGGGTAGATTTCATGTGTTCGTACAACAATAAAATAATTTTTTTTGAAAAGCTATCTTTTCCTTTTGCATGCAAGAGTCTTTTTAGGTCTACACAAAAATGTCTTTGCATTGTTCACATCTTGGGTCTGGATCAGCTAACCAAAAACATTTATTGAGAATTTAAGTTGTATATATAACACATTCCATTGGAGTTAGAAGAAGTAGAAGATATAGAATTTTTGCCCTTAAGAAGTTTGTGTGTTATTATAGACTTTTTCATAATTTTCTGGGAGGATCTATAAGAAACTGAAAGAACTGGATAATTTCAGTGATAGAATCTAAACTATATTAGGACAGAAATGAGATATGTTTTGCCTGCTGCTTTAACCTACTACCAAGCATACTGCCTGTCATACTATATGTACTACTGGTTTATTTTATTTTAGCATCACTTGCTTGAATGAAATAGGGCTTTTAAAGTATATTTTCCTGATCCAATGCCAAGTGCAATGAGCAATGATAAAACTGCATCTATTTTGATCAATGTCTATGTAACATCATGCACAGATGGAGATTTAGCATTATTTAATTGACCTAATGAATATGGCAATCTAGTCCAAATTTCAATTGATGTATTTGACAGACTGAATAGACATAAACAAATATGTATTAAAACTTCACCTGTCTGAATTTGGTGGATACAAAGCCATAGATCTACTCTGAAAGACTTTAGTAGTGTCTACTAGTAGAATAAATTACTTATGAATACGTAGTTTTAAATTTTTTATTTTGAGATAATTTTAGACTTATGGAAGAGTTGTAAAAATAGAGCAAAATTTTTTCTTGTACCTTTCACGCAGCTTCCCCTAATGTCAAAAATCTAACATACCAGAGCACAACTGACAAATGAAAAAAAAGAAGAATTAACATTTGCACAATACAATTTACTTAGCAAGAGACTGTTTGGACTATGCTGATTTTTCCACTGTATTAGTCTGTTTTCACAAAGACATATCCAAGATTGGGCAATTCACAAAAGAAAAACATATCCAAAGGAAAAGGTTTACTAGACTTACAGTTCCATGTGGCTGGGGAGGCCTCACAATAACGGTGGAAAATGAAAGGCACATCTCACATGGCAGCAGACAAGACAAGAGACCTTGTATGAGGAAACTCCCCTTTTTAAAACTATCAGATCTGGTGAGACAAATTCACAGTCATGAGAATAGCATGGGAGAGACCCACCCCCATGATTCCATTACCTCCCAGTGTGTCCCTCCCACAACACGTCAGAACGGTGGGAGTTACAATTCAAGATGAGATTTGGATGGGGGCGCAGCCAAACCATATCATCCACTAATATTCTTTTCCTTCCAGGATCAAATCCAGGATTGCACATTGCATTTATTTGTCATGCCATCTTTGTCTGCTCCAATCTATGACAGTTTCTCAGTCTTTCCTTTACTCTCATGACCTTGAGACTTTTGAAAAGTACTGGTCAGGTATCTTGTAGAACATCATTCACTTTGGGTTTGTCTGCTATTTTCTCATGACTGTATTTAAGCCATACATTATTAAGAAAAACATCACAAACGTAATGTGTCATTTTCAGTGCATTATATGGAGGTACAGCACGTAGATATGTTTTATTACTTGTGAAATTAACTTTGGACAGTTGGTTAAGGTGATGTCTATAAGGTTTCTCCACTGTAAAGTTACTGTTTTTCTCTTTGTAATTAATAAACATTGATTTTGGAAAAAGAACTTTGAAATTATCCAAATATTCTGTCTCTCTTGAATGTTTACTCACTAATTTTAACATTAATCAGTGGATCTTGCCTGCAGCAATTATTGTTCTAATGGCTATTTTTTATTTCCCTCATTTCTTGTACATATATTAATTGGAAAAGAATAAGTGAGTAAGTAGAAAAGCTGTGTTCCTTCTGCTCCATTTATTTATGTTTATATACATAAACATTTTAGGTAAATAAAAATCTGAAATCAAGGATACTTATTTTATTCTTTGGAGTATAAGCTAATATTACTTTTATTTGCTTTGGTGTTCAATTTGTTATGGATTTAACCATTTGGTATACCTTCAGGTTAACTCCTGTAACCTTTCTATATGCCCCTATCATTTCTTTAGTATTTCCTTACCCTTATTTCTAGCACAACAAGAAGCCCCAGGCTTGGTTTGTATTTTAACTACCGCAGCCTTGGAATCAACCATTTTTCCAAGAAGCCTTGGTTCTTTTTATTGGAGAATAGTACTTAGAAACCAAGATGTGGATGCTGAGTGTGATAATTCCTACTGAGATATTACTGCTTGTAATCCCTTGCAGCAGACAGAGCTAGTTTGTGTGTAGTTTGTATATATTTGTGTGTAGTTACCCATGCATACACATATCCATTTTTTATTTTTATGTCTCTCTTTCTGTATATATATGTTTTAAAAGAAAGAAGCCTAAGTTCATACTCATACAATTTAGCACGTTTCATTCTAAAACCTTTTCCCTTTATTTATAACTTCTTTCTTTGACAGTGAGAAACCTAGCTCTTAATACCTACAATATATTTATTTACTTATTTAACCTCATTATTCATATGAAGTATTTTCCAGATTACTTTTCCATATCCCTGTAATGAAGAAAAGTATCAAGTGGAGTACAGAAATACAATGTTCGTATGTAGTTCCTTTGGTCTTTAACCTACCATATCTAGCCAAAACATTGTTTTCCAAAGTTACTTACCTCAGCTTCTTTCTTCTCTATCTCCTTTAGTGCAGTTATATATTTAATTATTATACTATTAGATGCATTTGTAAAAATCTACACTGACTTTTCAATTCCTCCTATATATTATTTTTGAAAAAAAATTAGGTAAGAAAGTTTACTTTGTGGTATACATTTCTATGGGTTTTGACAAATGGATAAAGTCATGTGAATAACACCACAGTTCTTTACACAACAGTTCCATCACCCCCACATTCTCTTGTGCTGTCCCCCTTGTACTTAACCCCCAAAATGTCTGTTTTTACTACTAGAAAATTAACTTTTTGGATCATACCTGTCTGCACCCATTTTTGGATTTTAAGTTCTTACAGAGTAAGTTGATGCTCATTAGATCCTTGTTGAATAGTTTATAACCTAACAGTTAGTATATGATTGGCACTGCTGAAAAATCTAAGGGAATGAATAAATGAATGACTCAAAGTGCATATAGATGATGAAGGTGATATTTTGTTTGGAGGTTGAATCACTTAACTATTGCTGTTAACAAACTTTATCAAAAGTCGGTAGCTTAAAACAATAAGCATTTATTTAGCTTAGGAGTCTGTTGGTTGATTGGATAGTTTTTCTAGTTTTTTCCTGGCTTCATTGGGTTTGATTGGGCTCATGTACTGATTGTCAGTTGGTTGGTTAGCTAGAGTCTGGCTGGTCTAGAGTGGCCTCACTCACCTGTCTGGCCAGGCTAGGCTGGGCTTGTTTTATATAATAGGGTAGTGTTCCGTGAGAGTGAGTAGAAGTGGTCAAGCCTCTCGGGTACGAGGCTTGAAATCAGACAGCATTACTGCTACTGTATTCCAATGGCAGAAGCGAGTCACAAAATGAGCCCAGATTTAAGAAGCAGGGAAATAATCTCTACTTCTGGATGGGAGGAACTTTAATGTCAAATTGCAAAGGGCATGGATACAGCGATCAATCTATCACAAAATCTATGTAAATATATTTGAAGGCCTCACAAAGACTCTTAATGTAAATATTAAAGCCATCCATCCTGTTCCCTGTTGGCCATGATCTTGTGTGTTTATTTTCCTTACTGGCTTCCCCTCACTCCAACACATTAAAAAAAATCTGATTCTGGAAAGCTGATGTGAGACTCAGAGATCAAAAACTGGCTCTTATGAGGGGTTTATCACAATTTTTTACAACAATTTCCACTTGTTAGTCGCACTTCCTTCTCTTTGCCTACCCCATTATTTCTATCCCTTTTGCTTGTAAATAAGTTCTTCAAATATAAATTTATAAGTTCATTGAAAAAAGTGAGTAAAATGATCACTGCGCATTTACATATGACAAAAGGAAACTTTTCAGAAAATTGGAATCCTACAACTAAACCACGTTCAGAATATAAAGGCTTGATGGTATATTCTCTTCTGTTGGATGCTTACTTCTTTGTTAATAGGCTTAATTAGTTGTACACAGTTAATTGTATAAATTAAATTACATAGCATGATACTATTTCTGGTACTTGAACTGTTTTTCTCATAGTCATTCCATTCCAATCAGAGCTTTTTATATTATTCCCTGTATTCTTTTCCCTTCATGATTCTCACACCACCCGGTGACAGCTTTCATTAGAGTGCAGTCAGTTTTGCTTTAACAGTTATCCTAAGTAGTAAACGATGATGGTGGATGTATCAGGGCTGACATGTTCCATCAATCTAAGATACTTGAAAAGGAATGGTTAAATTGATGCCCCAAAGTTTGATTTTTGCTTCAACACTTTTTGTTGGTTTAAGCAAACTGCTGGGTACAGATGTCTCTAAGTCCTCAGACAGCCTCTGGAAAATTCAACACATCTTGAATAAAAATGTGTTAGAGAAAAGAAAATGATACCCAGAGTCCAAACAGGTGCATCAGGCAGTGCATTTAATGAAGTTGCTAAATTTTGATTTTGCAAAACAAGGCTTCAGTATGAAAAAAAAAAAAACAGGAAAGATGATAACGACATGATTTGCAACAATTGCAATATATATGTATTACTGTCTTCAGGGAATAATGAATTATTCTAATCAATCCTACATCTATTGTGGAGAAAGAAATCCTCTTTAACTATATTTAATAGTGTTAGTTTAGAGGCAAATGATATTAAAATGACTGAACATTTGGGAATAAAAACAAAAATACCGCACACTTAAAATCTTTTAGGCATTTGCTAAAAAGGCAACTCTTTCTCACGATAAAACCAGTCAGAAACTATACCTTTAGGAAATGATGGGGGAAAAAGCAATTGAGGCAGCATGATAGTTGACTGTACTAGAGCAGTGATTTTTCAAACTGGACTCTAGGGATTCCTAGGTGTCATGTCTCAGAGGCTGTCATATGGGACTCAAGTTGATGAGGACCCACCTTGCTCTCTCAGATCTCTCCAATCCTCTTCACCATTGCCCATCATCAATCTATGAGGCAGTTCTAATTACATTTGTTTTGTTTGTTAGATTTACTTGAAAAAAGTTCTAAAGAAAAAGTAAACTCCTATCCTAGAGTATCAAAAGATAGAAAGAGAGAAAGCAAGAGAGAGGGAGAGATAGAGGAGAGTGAGAGAGAGAGAGAGGCAGGAGAGAGACAGAAAGAGGAGAGAGGCAGAGAGAGAAGAGAGAGAAAGAAAGGGAGCTGAAATCACAGTATATGCTTAATTTAGTATGTCTAATTATTCCCATATTGTAAAGGTGTGTAAGCCAGAAACATAGGACAATATCAGGCAAAGGTAAACCAGAACATGACAGTGATGTGCATATGTTTATAACACCTT
>NW_012101887.1:1103662-1106113 GCF_000951045.1 Mandrillus leucophaeus | reverse complement strand
AGACTGCACCACTGCACTCCAGCCTGGGTGTCAGAACAAGACTTTGTCTCAAATAATAGTAGTAGTAGTAGTAATAATAATAATAATAATAATAATAATAGCAGAGTAGCATGCTATTTGTCTCTCTGTCTCTGTCTGTCTGTGTTTCTTTCTCAAACAGACTAGTTCAAACTGTTTTCTCTCTACATTCCGGTAGTACAGAGGTGATGGAGATCTAAGTTGTTTGTAGTCTTTTCTATTGATAAGGAGATAGCGCACTTTCTACAACAATCTGGCAACATAGTTTACTGGGACAGAGTACTGAGAAATAACATGGATCATGGCTGTCTGTATGATGACCCAGACCTGCAGGTCACACTGATCAGTTTCAATTTGCATTAGAGATGATGGCTAGAAGAGATTGCTAGAATGTTTTGTCCACCCTCTAGCTGTTTCTAGATTTCTGTGACTTTACCTACACATATATGGTTAGGTGATTTCACCAAAAACACAAAGTGACTTTGTCACAGACCATATTTCAGATCTCCTAACATTTTTTAGAGACTCTGTGAGATAGGGGAAGACAATAGTTAAGACCGATTGACTGCCTCATATGTTTCCAGAAGTATAGCAAGATTCTTACATATGTATGCCATTTTATCTTAAATAATCCTTATGGGTTTTGGTAGTTATTATTACCTCACTTTTACTGATAGGAAACTAAGACCTACATAACTTAATAATTTAAGTAACTTCCACAAGAACCCCCCTCTTCTTCCCCCAGAGAGAGAGAGAGGGACAGAGAAAGAAAGAGAGAGAGATACTTGTGCAGCCTAGGGAGGCAAGGCAGGGCAGTGGTTAGGTGGGTGGAAACCTTTCTAAATTCTGCTCTTGTTTCTCCTCTCTGCGGGGCAATCACTCCACTACAGATTCCTCTCATGGCAGGAATCAGTGGTCAAAGCACTTGTGTGGATCTGGGAGTTCGCCAAATGGTAAGATGGCAGTGTTTAAGCCTTGCTGTGGCGCAGAGTGGATGAAGGCAGGTACTGCCTCACAACTATTCTCAAGCCTTCACCCTTTCCTCATGAACACCTGGGGTTCAGCCTTTCCCCAAAGGACATTAGGAAACAGAGGAACTGGTATATCCAGGAGTACATGAGCTCACAAATGAAAATTACTAGATGACTGTGAAGTATAACCCAAGAAAGAAAGTCAACTGTGGTGGCTACTGTTAGCTTTCTGCAAAATTAATTCTCTTTCTTGCTAAGTTTGACTGCATTTCTAAGCCTCTGCTTCAGTTAGGTGTGGTCATGTGATTAAGTTTTCACCAGCGTAATGTAAGCAGACATGATTTCTGCTATTTCCATCCTTAAGTCTTAATGGCACTGGGCATGCCTTCTCTTAGCCTTCTCTACCCTATTCACTGGTGGGGACCCAGGCTTAGTGGCAAGTCATCTTAACTATGCAGATGATTCCAGTGACCACAGGATGGTTGAGCAGCCCAGTGGGAGGAACCCAGCATTGTGAATGATCACATGGGGTGGAGCAACTTGCTGACCACTGCTTTCCCCACACCTGTCACATGAGAGAGCAAAAAATATCTATGTTCTTTAAGCCACTGCATTTTGGGTCTTCCTGTGATAATACTTTGGCCATATCCTAACTTATGTAAAAAGAAATTGGACAATATATGTATCTTGTGTGATCTAAAGCAGAATATTGAAGCATGATTGCCTAGAATTTAGGAGAAACATGACAAAATGTACTTGAGGGGTTTAGGGAAGGAAGTAGCAAACTGAAAGAACAAGAAGAAACTATAAGAAAGTGGAAATGCTTTGGCTTTCTCTGAATGTCACAGGTACCTAATAAGTCATAGGAACCATTCATCTGTCCTTTGTCTTTCTTTCCCAACTCGTGGACATCTTTTGGATGCAGTCATTTGCTTTTCTCTTTTCCCTTTTGGTTTTATGTATTTCACATTCCTTTGCTATCATTTTTTAAAAAGGGATTTTTAGAATAAAACATAGATAAGGCAAATGTATTCCACATGTAAAGGGAAGGCTCAAGTTCCTCTTACTGATCTTGGTTTTTGGATCATGAACATTTCTTAGATGTTTGTAATTTCCATAGTGTAATTTGCTTTTACAAAATAGAAAATTTACAAATGTTTGTCAAAAATTAGGAGAAGTCTAAGTAAATTATGGCATCCATGTGTTGCAATATTAATTTTTAATGACAAAAAATTTTGAATTTTTTTGAATGACAAAGAATTTTTAATGACAAAAAAATTTACACAATAATTTTAATTTTAGAACCTATACAAAATTGTAGATATATTATGTATCTCAAGTATGTATGCTATGTACAGGATGGTACATGTACAGGATAAAGATCAATAGAAAATCTGATAAAATATTATGTTAAATCTAAGAGCTGGGATTACTTTTCTTCAATAGTTTATGATTTTTTTTT